>NC_092132.1:62086396-62393982 GCF_043159975.1 Macaca nemestrina | reverse complement strand
TATCCCAATACCCAAAGTAGACTTTAAAGACATACTCTAGACTGGGTAATTTATAAAGAAAAATGGATTTAATGGACTCACAGTTCCACATGGCTGTGGAGGCCTCACAATCATGGTGGAAGGCAAAAGGCACATCTTACATGGTGATAGACAAGCAAGAATGAGAACCAAGCGAAAGGGGAAACCCCTTATCAGACCATCAGATCTTGTATGACTTATTCACTACCACGAGAACAGTATGGGGGAAATCACCCCCATGGTTCAATTATCTCGCATTGGGTCCCTTCCACAACATGTGGGAATTATTGGAGCTACAATTCAAGATCAGATTTGGATGGGGGCATAGCCAAACCATGTCATTCTGCCCCTGGCCCCTCTCAAATTTCATGTCCTCACATTTCAAAACCAATAATACCTTCCCAATAGTCCCCCAAAATCTTAAGTCATTTCACTATTAACTGGAAACTCCACAGTCCAAAGTCTCATCTGAGACATGGCAAGTCTTTTCCACCTATGAGCCTGTAAAATCAAAAGCAAATTAATTACTTCCTAGCTACAATGGAAGTACAGGCATTGGGTAAATATAGTCATTCCAAATGGGAGAAATTGGCCAAAACAAACGGTCTACAGGCTCCATGAAAAAATCCAGCAGGGCAGTCAAATCTTAAAGCTCCAAAATCATCTCCTTTGACTCCACGTCTCACATCCAGGCCACACTGATGCAAGAGGTGAGTTCCCGTGGTCTTGCACAGCTCTGTCCCTGTAGCTTTGCAGGTTACAGCCCCACTCCTTGCTGCTTTCATGGGCTGGAGCTGAGTGTCTGAGGCTTTTCCAGCTGCACAGTGAAAGCTGTTGGTGGATCTACCATTCTGGGGTCTGGAGGAGGGCAACCCTCTTTTCACAACTCCAGTAGGCAGTGCCTCACTGCAAACTCTGTGTGGGGGCTTAAACCCCATGTTTCCCTTCTGCACTGCCCTAGTAGAGGTTTTCCATGAGGACCCCACTCCTGCAGCAAACTTCTGCCTGGATATCCAGGCATTTTTTATACATCCTCTAAAATCTAGGTGGAGGTCACCAAACATCAATTCCTGACTTCTGATCACTGGCAGGCTCAACACCACATGGAAGCTGCCAAGACTTGGGGGCTCCCACCCTCTGAAGCCACAGCCCAAGCTGTACCTTGGCCCTTTTTAGCCATGGCTAGAGTGGCTGGGACTCAGGACACCAGGTTGCTAGGCTGCACACAGTAGGACGGCCCTGAGACTGGCCAACAAAACCATTTTTCCTCCTGTTCTTTGTGCCTGTGATGGGAGGGTCTGCTGCAAAGGTCTCGAACATGCCCTGGAGATACTTTCCACATTGTCTTGGTGATTAACATTTGACTCCTCGTTACTTATGCAAATGTTTGCAGCCAACTTGAATTTCTCCTCAGAAAATGGGTTTTTCTTTTCTACCACATTGTCAGGCTGCAGATTTTCTGAACCTTTATGGTCTGTCTCCCTTTTAAAACTGAATGGCTTTTAACAGCACTGAAATCACCTCTTGAATGCTTTGCTGCTTACAAATTTCTTCTGCCAGATACTCTAAAAAATCTCTCTCAAGTTCAAAATTCCACAAATCTCTAGGGCAGGGGAAAAATGCTGCCAGTCTTTTTGTTAAAACATAACAAGAGTCATCTTTACTGTAGTTCCCAGTAAATTCCTTATCCCCATCTGGGACCACCTCAGCCTAGATTTCATTGTCCACATTTTAGTCAAAGCAATTCAACAAGCCTCTAGGAAGTTCCAAACTTTCCCACATTTTCTTGTCTTCTTCTGACCCCTCCAAACTGTTCCAACCTCTGCCTGTTACCCAGTTCCAAAGTCACTTCTACATTTTCTACTGTCTTTTCAGCAGCACCCCCCTCTACTGGTACCAATTTACTATATTAGTCCATTTTCATGCTGCTGATAAAGACATACCCTAAACTGGGTAATTCCTAAAGAAAAAGAGGTTTAATGGATGCACGGTTCCATGTGGCTGGGGAGTCCTCACAATCATGACAGAAAGCAAAGGCACATCTTACATGGAGGACAAACAAGAAAGAATGAGAGTCAAGTGAAAGAGGAAACCCTTTGTCAAACCATCAGATCTTGTGAGACTTATTCACTACCATCAGAACAGTATGGGGGAAACTGCCCTCATGGTTTAATTATCTCCCACTGGGTCCCTTCCACAACATGTGGGAATTATGGGAGCTAAAATTCAAGATGATATTTGGGCGGGGACACCAGACCTCAAAAAGATTCAAATTTAATTACACATTAAATTGCTTTGTAGAAATCACTGACAGTTTCTAAAAATGACCCATAGCTTAATATCTTGTAAATAAAATATTTTTATTCTATGTGGTGATGCAGGATTTTCTGCTCCTTAGCTCAGCTAAATACAGCATCTTATCTCATGACCAGGAAGAAGTAGGCAAACAGGCTCAATGAGGGGTGAGGAGAGCAAAATTGATTGAGTGAAAGGAAAGCTCTCAGTAAGGAGAGGGTTTCTGTACACAGTTTTCTACCTCACAAAACTGAATACCAGGCCACCACACATGCGTTGAAGAGGACTGGCTCCTCCCCTGCTTAAGGCATAAATTCCTGTTGGCTCCAATTCATTCTTCCAGTGCATATGTGGGACCTTAGTCTGAGACACCCTACATTGATTTATTTCCCCTACTGCATATGTGCTAAGGGACAGCATTTTTCACCGTGGGCATATTTAGGTAAGGCCCCTGTGCACAATGACCTGGGCAGGTTGGAGTTTCTCTGGGAACTCCCATCTGCTAGGCATTTATCTGCCTTCTGTCTCTATCAGTGGTATAATATAGTAGAAGGTTTTGAAACTTTGAGTCTTATTTATGTCACTTATCTGTAATTGGCATGTTAAGAGTATATAGATAAGCATCTAATCTATCTCACCTATGTTAGAAAGAACAAGAAAATTATTTTCTAAAAACCTATTTTAAAGATATTTTGGATAAAGGAAGAACCCTTGATGTCTATAGTACGTCAAGACAGATTCATTTTGGAAAAGAGGTCAAAAATGAACAAAGAAATAAAAAATCATTTGTATGAATTAAAGGAACAGAACACAACTGGCGATATTTTGCTTTATACGGGTTTCATGCTCTAGATGATAGTGAGAGTTTTCTAATTGCTTTCACCTCTGACTCCAACTTTTTAATGTTTATTTATTTTTTTTTGAGACAGAGTCTTACTCTGTCACACAGGCTGGAGTGCAGTGGCACCATCTGGGCTCACTGCAAGCTCCGCCTTCTGGGTTCACATCATTCTCCTGCCTCAGCCTCCCAAGTAGCTGGAAATATAGGCACCTGCCACCACACCCAACTAATTTTTTTTGTATTTTTAGTAGAGACGGGGTTTCACCGTGTTAGCCAGGGTGGTCTCCATCTCCTGACCTCGTGATCTGCCCGCCTCAGCCTCCCAAAGTCCTGGGATTACAGGCTTCAGCCACCGCACCCAGCCTTAATCTCTTAATTATGAGTTCAATCTTTCTGTTTGCAGTAGATGTATGCTTCTTATATACTAGGTGTTTCTTTTTAGTTTTGTAGGGAAAGAAGCAAAGCAGTGTATAAAAAATAAAAAAGAACTAATTCAGAAAATGATATACTTCCAAGTATCAGAGATTGCATATTATGAACTAAGAAGTAGGTTGAGTCATTCAAAACTTCCACTTTAATGCCAGAAAAGGTAAACATGCAATAAGCAGGTACAGAAAACTGGTTGTGTACCCTACTGCTATAGAAACAAATTTCAAAATGAATAATTCATGTTGAGTGTCGGATTATTCAAAAGTGTAGGGGTGGCAAGTTTTTGTGATCTGAACAAGGGATTATTGGTTGCTACTGGATCATTCTAGTCATGTGCTTTAGGATAGCAGTTTAAGTTCAGGACAAATATGATTAAATAACGAGAAACTCTTCCCTAGAAGGCAGTCTCATTGGCAAGATATTCTAGTACAGGAAGCAGCAATAGCAGTTATTATAATTCTGGCTCACAAACTTGGGATTCTTTTTGAGGTCTTAGACACACTGAGACAAGATCAAGACATGGAAAATAAATGAAATGCAAAAACATTACGTCTGAGAAATTGCTCATTTTAAATATTGGCTACCCTACCCAAAATAGGTTATCAATGTTGTATTACGATTGAGAATAATACATACTGGAACATCAGAGGGCCAAGAATGTTCTTAAAGAAAAGAAGGAAACGAGAAGTTTTTAAACATATGGGATAGTCACTGAAAGAAAGAAAGAATGGTCTAAAACACCTGGAGAATTCAACATGTTACCAATACCCATTCTAAATATTTCAAGATGTTGGGAGCGTTTAAAACACCACAGCTAAAGCTGACATGTGCATGAGTTTGTATGCATAAGGTACATGATATTTTTTCAGAGTGTAAAAGGCATAGTGACACATTAAGCTCCCAATGTATGTCATAAAAATCTGTAACAAAATAGATATTTTCAATAAAGGAGGATCCCTTGATGTCTACAGCAGGTTAAGATGGATTCATTTTGGGGGAGAAGCCAGTTACATTTAAATTCACAAAAGTTGCAAAACCCACAAGACTTTCTGGTTTTCTAGTGAAACTAAATCTGAGATTTTATTATTTTCTTTCTTCCATTTTATCTTCTTGTGCCTGTTCTCTAACACAACTGGCAATAACAATGTCAGAACATCACTTTTACTTGGGGTATCAGTTAGTGAATAGTCAGTGGGAGATAAGGGAAAATAAACAAATGGTTGGCACTTTGGATAAGTCAGAGGGTTGTGTTTGATCAGTAAGAAGGATGTGTTGTGCTAGTTGGTATGTGCCCTTAATGCTTCACAAGTTGAAAAATTAAGACATAAAAGACAGATGAAATAGGATTACATTAATCAATATTTAGAGAATTAGAAAAAAAAAATCTGTAAAAGATAGCATTGGCTGAAACTGCTGAAGGAGAATATATTTTCCTAAGACACTGAGTCTGATACTTCCACATGATTGGAAATGAGAAAAATATAAATAAATGCATACATACATACATTAGAGAACAGTTTTGGAATTTAATTCTTCAAGATAGGTATTTAAATAATGGGAAATAGGTAATGGGAATGGGACAAGGTTAGTATTGGTCAAGTTGTTGTCTCCATTCTGCTGTATTTCATTATGTGGGCTATGCTGTCATGAGTTGTTCAATGCTTGAGTTCTAAGAACACTCTTTTGAGCTGCACTTGATGACATGAACACAGCTTGAGATGAGACATTCAACAGCAAGTGGATTTTAGATTACTATAAAATGTATGTGGCTTTACAATTTATTTAATATTGTATTCTCACTAATTTCAAAGTTTTCAAAGGTAATGTCAAAATGGACTGGGCTTCCTTAATGTTCTTTTAATCTCCTCCCTAGAATGGGCAGCCATATTTTTGGAAAATAATGTTATTGATTTTTTAAGTGGTATACATATGAGACATTAAAAAATGAGTGACTATTTCAAAGGAAGAGGGTTAAACATCAACTTCAACCCCTTTTACTTGCTTCTCTCTGAAGGAAAATATGATTATCCAGATTGCATAACATTACTTGTTGGGCAATTGCGAGTAAGAAATGGAACAACTGTCTTATCTAAAAAGAACAAGACAATTGAGAGATTGTCTTAATTGCCAAATAAGATAATTTTCTGCTCTTTCTCTCTCCCCACCACCCACTCACCCACCTACCTTTCACACATACACATCTTCCCCCTTCATGTAATAAGATATTTAGAAATTACTGTCATTACTAGTGAGACTTTTTCTTGGTATTATTTAGATTTAGAAAAAAAAATGTTTTGCTTGTGCAGTATTCATAAAACATAAACTCCAGGACCATTTTCAAAAGGTTCTGACTAGGGTTTGGGAGCTACTCTTCAAATTTAAAAAGCAATTTTTGACTTCTCACAGGTCTAATATATACAGCATTTGAAATCCTCTGGAAAAAAAAAAAGAATATTGGTCAGCTAGGAATAAGCATTTCTCATCCTGCAGCTTTAAAAACATCCTAATACTGTCATAAATCCGTAGTTTGTATATAGACATGCATAAGAAACCACAAAAATTAACTAGAATTATATATACAAAGTAGAGTATGTGTGCATATATACATATGTATGCTTAATCATGTGGTTATACTTTTATACAGATAGATGGATAGACACATAGAATATGTGAAATTTTTCTAGTGTTCTTCCAGCAAAAAAATTATTAATTTTCCATTTTAATATTTACCTTGACTGTAAAAGCACATGGTATATCTTTGTCAGTGCAGACACTTGAAGCATGTTCACAATTTATAGAGTGCTGCTTAGAATGCTGTGCCTGCATGTTTCCTAGTTACTGAAAGTTCCACTATCATAAGCTAAAAGTACTATGAATAGGTTACTTTTGACTAAAAGGTTCACATTCATTCCCATTCAGAATTTTCAAATTTATGTTGATGATAAAAAATTATCTGCAATGTAATGAGAAAGGGCAAATATTAATAAAACATAAATTTGTAAATGAATAGCAGCATTCCTGATTTAATAAAATATGGTGTGCTATTACTACAAAACTAAATAAATTACTATTTATTTTTATATCTACACTCAAATTATTTTTATAATGTTCTATTAATTTTTCAATAGTTAAACACTTCGCCTTGGATTACTTTTTTATTTGATTTGTTTTACCTCTTTTTCACCCATAGAGTATTTGTTCAAAACTGTTACTTTTCATGAATCTACTGGTCTCCATTATTTTGATAAATCTATACTTACTAATCAGATTTGTATATCTATTTTAAAAATGAAAACATTTTGTTTCATTCATATGAAAACAATCATATGAAAAACAGCTCAACAGCACTGATCACTAGAGAAATACAAATCAAAACTACAATGAGATACCATCTCACACCAGTCAGACTGGCTATTTTTAAAAAGTCCCAAAATAACAGGTGTTGGCAAGGTTGCAGAGAAAAGGGAATGCTTGCAAGTGGTTGGTGGGAGTGTAAATTAGTTCAACCACTGTGGAAAGCAGTGTGGCGATTCCTAAAGAGCTGAAAAACAGAATTACCACTCAAACCAGCAATCCTATTACTAGGTATATACCCAAAGGAATATACATCATTCTACCGCAAAGACTCATGCATGCTGTTCTTTATGTACGTTCATTGCAGCAATATTTACAATAGCATAGTCATGGACTAAACCTAAATGCCCATCAATGGTAGGATAGATAAAGAAAATGTGGTACATATACACCATGTAATATTATGCAGTCATAAAAAAGAATGAAATCATGTCCTTTGTAGGAATATGGGTGAAGCAGGTGGCCATTATCCTTAGCAAACTAATGCAGGAACAAAAAATCAAATACTGTATGTTCTCACTTATAAGTGGAAGCTAAATGATGAAAACACTAAACACAAAGAGGGAAGCAGCACACACTGGGGCCTTTTAGAGGGTGGAGGATGCAAGGTGGGAGAGGACCAGTAAAAAAAATTAGTAATTAATTTAAAAAATGGATGCTAGATTTAATACCTGGGTGATGAATAATCTGTACAACAAAGCCCCATGACACAAGTTTACCTATTTAACAAACCTGCACATGGACCCATGAACCTAAAATAAAAGTTGAGAAAAGAAAAAGACATCAGTGCTGATATTGAATTAAAACTCTAGCACTTTGAATTAATTGCTTCATTTATTTAATGATCTTAAACACTTCATCTACATGGCCCCTTTTATTCCTGTTCAATGTGGAATTGGAATTAAAAATAGAAGGAAAACGCATACTTAACATTGTATAAAATGCAATTTATGAAAAAAAGTAGCCGTCTTTTGGCTCTATTTTGTATTATCTACAAAAATACTACAGTGACTTATTAATATGTAAATTTTAATAGTTTCACTCTCCATTTGCTTTCTGGCAAGACAAAATAGAAAACACTAATATCAAACCATGGTCACAAGAGGAAAAGAGAGAAAAAGAATAAGAAATAAAGATACTAATAAAAAGGATGAAAAAATCCTAATTGTATAGTGCAGTATGCCTGAGAATTAGTCTTGATCTGCTTGGCTTCTTTTGAGTAGGATTTTTGCCTTATTTAGAAGTTTTCTCCATTATATATGTCTGTAACTTACTTAAATTCTTTCCAATTCAGTATTTAGTGTTCAGGAACAAACAAAAATAGCCCTGTCTCCTTTGCCCCTACGCCCAAATTTTCAAGATACAAATAAAACAGTTACTGAAAAAAGGGTTTCAAGAACTTGATTAAGGCCTAAAAATATTTTCGTTCACTTTGTTTGGAAATAAATATTTTTGTGGAACATTTCTTTTCTTCCTTGAGAATCAAATACAAATCCATTTTGAAAGGTTGAAGATAATACTTTTGAAGCTAATTGTTTGAAGCAATTATTATTATTTTTCATATTGTTTTGGAACAGCCAAGAAGACCATGAAAATCTTCAAATTATCTAGATACCAAAGAATATGTGACCCTAAAACTCAAGATCACGTAGTACATGGTGCTCCATTTTTCAACAAGACTGCATTGGGTATTTAGAATCAAAAAATTAAACACTTTTAAATGCATGCCACTATACATTTTTACATTTCCCTTTAAAGACCGATGAAACAGTATTTAAATTCATCTGGCAAAAATTACATAGACTTATACTAAACTTTAATAAACTTCAAGATTGTTAATCCTCAGGATTGTCTAAAATATTAATTTTTAAAAATGCTTAAACAGTGTTATTGAGCAAGTGTTTATTAAAAGTATTATTGAATTTATTAAAGTGTTCTAAAGGAGAACTCTATGCATTGATACATAGATTGACAAAGATATAGAGAGGGAAATACACAGGAAGAAAGAGAGAAAATATTCATTTCTACAATCATTTTAAAATCTGAGTGAAATTTTTGAAAATACAGATTAACATATAAATGAAAAATAATACATACTGAATGAAGTGAAAATAAGTCTCAAGAAATGTCTAATTGTAAGAAATGTTACAATTGTTACAAATGTTAAAATGTTTAGATTATGAGATGCATCAGAAGACACTCATAATTAAAATAATGAAATAGAAGGTTAAGAAATCATAAACAGAGAACATCTTCAATGTAGTTTAAAAAACACATGACGAATGTCGAAGACAATAAGTTATTCTTGTGTTTGTAGCAGCAATCTAAGGTGACATGTCAGCCTGACACAGCCTATGAATAGCTTCTCATTTCATATCATTTTACAGCCTATAATAGTAACATTGTTACTTGTAACTGGTGGGTTTTTTTTTTTTTTATTAAATCAATAGACTTTATTTCTTCGAGTACTTTTAGGTTTACAGAAAAAATGTTTTGAAGAAAGTACAGACAGCCCCCATAGATTAACCTTCCCTCCCCAGGCCACTGTCCCCTATTATTAAAATCTTGCATGGTGTGGTACATTTCTTATAATTGATGAACTAATTGATGCATTATTTGTAACTGAAATCCATTGTTTACACAAAAGTTCATCATTTATGTTGTAGCATTCCATGGATTTTGACAAATGCAAAATATCCTCTATTATTACACTATTGTATACAATGCCATTAAATCCTGTAATCCACTAGTGTTTTTCTACATTTTGAATACCAGATCTTTATTAGATATGTCTTTTGCAGCATTTTTTTTCACCTTCTGGTTTGTCTTTTCATTAGCTTAACAGGGTGTCTCAGAGGGCCAAAATCTTTTAATTTTACTGCTATTCAACATAACAATTTTCTCATCCATAAGTGGTGCTTTTGGTGTTGTATCTAAAGAGTCATTGTCAATCCAAGGTATTCCAGATTTCCTCCTGTGTTATTTTCTAGACATTTTATAGTTTTGCATTTTACATTTGTCAATTGTCTATTTTGAGTTAATTTTGGGGAAAGGTGTGATTTTGTCTCTAATTTTTTTTTTTTTTTGCATGTGGATGTCCAGTTGTTCCAGCAACATTAATTGAAATAACTATTACTTCTCCCAAACAATTGCCTTAGCTCCTTTGTCAAAAGTCAGTTGACTATTTGTATGAGCCTCCATCTGGTCTCTCGATTATATTGCATTGAAATTTTTGCTTTTTATATTGCCAGTACCATACCATGTTGACTTCTGTAGCTTCACAGTAATTCTTAAAGTAGGATAATGTCAATTCTTCTGTTTTGTTCATCTTCAATATTTTCTTGACTATTCTAGTTTTTGCCTTTCAATATAAACTTTAGAAAAAAATTTAAATATCTACAAGGTAACTTTCTGGGATTTTGATAGGGATTGCATTGATTTGATCTATGGTATTGAATCAAGCTGGGAAGAAATGACATCTTGTCAATATCAAGTCTTTCTATCCATGAACATTTGTTTAGATATCTATCCATTTGTTTAGATATTCTTTGATTTCTTTCATCAGCTTGGCAGTTTTTTAATGTAGATCTTGTGGATATATTGATAAAATTATACCTAAGCATTTGTCTCTTTTTGATGTTAATGTAAGTGGTGTTATGTTTTAATTTTAAGTTCCAATCGCTCATTGCTGGTATATAGAAAAGAAACAGATTTTGTCTATTAACCTTGAATCCTGCAACTTGCTATACTTACTTATTTTTAAAGGAAATTTTGTGATTTATATTTTATTTGCATGTAATCCTTTGGAGGTTTCTACATAAATAATCATGCCAAAGACAGTTTTTTTAAAAAAAACCTTCTTTCCCAATCTCTATACCTGCTCCCCTCCTCTCATCTGCCTTTTATTGTCTTATTGTATTAGTAGGATTTCCATGTGGAGTAGAAGTGGGAAGAGAGACGTATTTTCCTTGTTCCCAATATTAGGGGGAAAGCATTTAGTTTTTCCACTTAAGCATGATATTAGCTATAGATCTTTTACAGGTGTGTTTTTGTTGTTGTTTTTGTTGTTTATTTGTTTGTTTTAATCAACGTGAAGAAGTTCGCTACTCCTAGTAAGCTGATAGGTTTTCTGTTTGAAGATTTTTTTTTTTTTAATTTTTTAATCTTTTTCGAGACAGAGTCTTGCTCTGTTGCCCAGGCTGGAGTGCAGTGGCGTGATCTCAGCTCACTGCAACCTCCATCTGCCGGATTCAGCAATTCTCCTGCCTCACCCTCTGGAGTAGCTGGGATTACAGGCGCGCCACCATGCCCGGCTCATTTTTTGTATTTTTAGTAGAGACAGGGTTTCACCATGTTGATCAGGCTAGTCTCAAACTCCTGAGCTTGTGATCCGTCCGCCTCAGCCTCTCAAAATGCTGGAATTACAGATGTGAACCACCACGCCTGATTTTGTTTTTAATCATGCATGGGTTTGATTTTGTCAAATGCTTTTTGCTGCACCTACCTATCTGATTATAAAATTTTTCTTCTGGCCGGGCGCGGTGGGTCAAGCCTGTAATCCCAGCACTTTGGGAGGCCGAGACGGGCGGATCACGAGGTCAGGAGATCGAAACCATCCTGGCTAACCCGGTGAAACCCCGTCTCTACTAAAAAAAAAAAAAAAAAAAAAAAAAAACTAGCCGGGCGCGGTGGCGGGCGCCTGTAGTCCCAGCTACTCCGGAGACTGAGGCAGGAGAATGGCGTGAACCCGGGAGGCGGAGCTTGCAGTGAGCTGAGATCCGGCCACTGCACTCCAGCCTGGGCGGCAGAGCGAGACTCCGTCTCAAAAAAAAATAAAAATAAAAAAAAATAAAATAAAATAAAATAAAATAAAATAAAATTTTTCTTCTTCAGCCTGTGTATGTGTATTAGTGAAATTTTTAATACCTCTATGCACATGGCAACAATTGAAGTGAAAAAAATGCAAATAAAGATGACATTATGACATCTTATCCATAATTAAGAAATTCAATCCATAATGTTACTGTATACTTTGTATGCACAAGGCATATACAAATTTAAGAGTCACAGTAATTGTCTCTAGAAATATGCTATATTAATACAAATATGGCAAAGTAAAAATAAAGTGATGTTTCACCTTTTATTAATTGTATATTTTGTGGTGTAAACCAACTTGCTTGGTGCGTAGATACTAATGTATCATGGGTTAACATGTGGATCATGAAACCAATTACTCCTAATGGAAGCATTACCTGTGTACTATGTAGCATTATGCCTAACCAGTTAGGCAAAAAGCAGATACATGGAAACATAAAATGTAGTCAACACCTCTGTGTACACTGCATTCCATTCAGAGAAATAATATGTAAATGAATATACTAGTGTTAATAATGGATTTTAATACCAGTATAATAGAAAAAAATATGAATATTCCAAGGTAAAAAACTGTGAAATCGTAGAGGCAATAATTACCTCAAGTTTCAAGAAAAGAAAGATTATGAATATTGAATTACATGTGACCTATACCAACTACTTTCCTAATAACAGATATTGCTATTTAATTCCTGCTGAATATTTGTAGTTCTCTCACCATCCCCAGTAAATTACACATTCTGGAACACGCACTGAAGATTCTCCACAATGTGACTTTAAGGCAACCTTGAATCAATATCTTCCAGTATTCCACTTCCTGCCTTTTCTACAGACTACTGAACAATGGGACTGGTGATTTTTACCTGAAAATATTAAGCAGCTTCACATACCAGTAGCTACGGTGAGGGTGACATAAGCCAAAACTGCCAACAATGACTTTAAAAATGTTGCTTGAGAACAAGGTCAACCCGCATTCCCACAACACTGTAGAATAAACTAAATTTAAAAGTGAGCTCAAAGAAGGGAGAGTAGGCTTTCTGAAAACATTAAACACTTGGACTTAACAGTGCCCATATCCATCATTTCATCCCTTTAGATTTTTATTTTCTTGAGAAAAATGAAATATTTTGGAGAATATTTTGGAATTTAATTCTTCATATGCCATCTCTTGGACTTGAAGGAATTATGATTAATTCAGAGGTATACAAGTTCAATGTTAACATTCAGACACCTTTTAAAATGAGAAGCCTATTTTTTTGACAACCTTCTTGCCTTACATACTCTGAATTACTCTACATCAATCGCATTCATCTCTGAATTACTATTGCTCACTCACATTAGAGAAAGTATTGTAGTAGCCCTCTGTAACCACAATTTCCACATCTGGGAGTTCAATTAAATATGGATTGAAAATATTTAAAATGAATTACAACACATCAATAAAAAGTAATATAAATTAAAAGCAATACAACATAACAACTATTTACATAGCATTTATATTGTATTAGGTGTTATAAGTAATCTAGATATAATGCAAAGTATATGGGAGGATGTGAATAGTTTATGCAAATGCCATAACATTTTATATCAAGGATTGAGAATCTGCAGCTTTTGGTATCCTCAGGGGTTCTGGAACCAGTCCCCTGTGGATAGTAAGGAATAGCTGTACTTCTAAGCACTTGAATGATTAAGAGACATTAGAACGTTAATCTTTTCAAATTATACTTTTTTCAATTGTAATTCACTTTTAAAACTATTTCACTTGCACCCCAGTTTTTCACATCTACTGTTTCTCTGTTAGATAGGAAGAATAGGAATGACAATATTTTGGTTCTTGATGAGAAGGCTCAAGGTGTTTATCTTCACAAAATTTATATAGCAGTTATAAAAAAGTCTGAAAGATGCTAAATGCAAACACCATATTTTCTGTGAGAACAAAATTAAACAATGAAACAAATATCCAACACAAAATCAAAAAAAGGAAATAAAAAGAAAACCAAAAACATTTGCTCTCAGACAGAATTTTCCATTTTTTAAATTTGCCACCCATGATTTAGATGTCCATGCTGATGTTTTAAATAATTTCAATGTTACCACCAAGTGTGAATGAGGAAACAAATCAAGCAAGAATTTTTCAAAGGTAGTGATAGCGTCTACTGACCAAACTAGTCAATCTGGGGGTGAACGTTTCTAATTTTCTTTCACTTTAACATAGTTAATTGCCCATTAGGAAAACTTTTAAATTTTCAGTTTTGTGATATGTAATATTACGTTTTCCTTTTTTTTATTAACCTATTTTCTCTTAAAAGAGTATGCCACATGGTTAGATTTTTGGTTTATATTTTTTTTATATTCAAATTTTAGTTTATATATTTTAGATCAATACATTTTTCTCCATGGGCATGTCATTCCTCAGTTTGTATCGTTTTGCTATCCTAGTCTAGTGGACATCCCACCCAGAAACAAAGATTTCTAGTTGAAATTTCAAACTTAATACATATTGAGGTGAAATCTGGGCAAGTCAGTATACGATGTCTATACAAGTCAGTTGTGATTGATGGAACTTAAGAAATCTGCTGAAGAAAGTAGTGACAAGAAATACTTTTATGATATGCCAGTCATTGTTCCAATCATTTTGCATATATTAACATGTGTTTCTCACAACCACTCTATGAATTAAGAGTTAATAAAACTCTTGTAATTCAAACCCAAGACTGCCGTCTCCAAGGTAAATCTTATCAACCACAGCGCAATAGAACCCTTTGATAAAAAGTGAGAGAAAACAAAAAGAAAAAGTTCTTTTTATCTCTGCCACTTCCCTCTGACACAAACTGAATTACTATAAAAGCATGTGTAACTTGGAGCTGACGCAGCCATCTCAAAACCATGAACAGAGACATCATCAATATATTCAAGATGACAGTGGACACACAGCAAGGTTTGGGTTTCCTAGGATACATTGTTGTACTACTGAACCAACCCTGGGACATACTGCTGCAGACATTTTATTTATTGAGATAATAAATGGTATTTTATTATTGTGGCCAAAATTACTTTGATACAATTCCCATTACAATCTGACCCTGTTGTTCCAACATTTCACTTTATTTCACATTATAATCTAACAACAATCTTCTTGCCATTCAAATCACCCTATGTAACAACAAACTTTTCACAATCGAATTAGTTCAAATGCTACTTATTTTTTGAAGCATTCCCAAATGAAGGAGTTAAATACTTTCTCCTCTTTGTTTTCATACATCTTTATAAATGTTACAGCCATTCTCAAAATAAATAAATATTTTATGGTAAATTAAGGACAGTATAACAGCTAGATATCTGGGTTATTATTCTATTTCTCAGCATCAAGACTGAAACTTAGAATGCAGTAAATATTCAGTAACTGCATGTTGATTAAATTTAAATAGAGTAATTTTAAAGCCTACATTTCCTCGCAATTTATATTCTAATACGGACAGGAAAACACCCATCAAAATAGTCTATTCATGAAAATTTCAACACTTTTTAATAACAGTTTTGCCTTTCAGGAAATTTCAACAGAACTATGCTTACATTTACCTTTGAAAATTATTTTAAATAAATATTAGAAATATTTTTATAAGTTTTCCATTTTCTGACAAAATCTCATTGAATTGGTTAGTTTTACATTGCTATCATGATAAATTAAGAATAATATATTTAAAAATATAAAGGATATTTAGATGAAACATCCTTCTGCTAATTAAGATAACTTATATAAATAACAATAACAGGGGAAACTGAAAAATGAAAAAAGACTAATTTAGCGCAGTGGATAAAATTTTTTAAAGCCCATGAGTTTCCTAAAACATTTTATTTTGTTATTATTTTTTGATACAGAGTTTATTTCTGTCACACAGGCTGAAGGGTAATTATGTGATCACAGCTCACTGTAACCTTGACCTCCCAGGCTAAAGCAGTCTTTTTTCAGCCTCCTGAATAGCTGGGACTACAGGCATGCATCACCATGCCTGGCTAATTGATTTTTTTTTTTTTTTAATTTTCTGTAGAGACAGTGTCTCACTATGTTAACCAGGTTGGTCCCACACTCCTGGCCTCAAACAATTGTCTTTCCTTGACCTCTCAAAGTATAGGATTACAGTTGTAAGTTACCATGCCTAGGCTCCCCAAAACATTTTAAAATATAGCCTACTTATTTTTAATATTTTGAAGAATCTCCATTCTGATTTCCAAACCTGATGCTGATTCAACATTTTACATTCCAACCAACAGTAAACAAGCAGTTCAATTTTTCCACAATCTTGTTAAAACTTGTTTTATTTGTATCTATACATATATATGTGTGCCAGTAACCATTTTAATGTAGTTTTTATTTGCATTTTTCTGATAATTAATGATGTTTCACAACTTTTCATAATTTTGTTGGCAATTTTTATGTCTTCTTTAGAGAAATTTCTGTTCAAATTGTTTGCCAAATTTTAAGTCGGGCTATTTGTTTTTGTTGTTTGCTATTGAGCTACAGGAGTTCCTTATATATTTTGATAATTAACCCCTTATCAGACATACAATTTGCAAAATTTTCTCCCATTGTGTAGGTTGCCTTTTCATTCTGTTGATTGTTCCCTTTTGCTGTGTGGAAGCTTTTTAGTTTGATGTAGTCCCCATATGAACCAGCAATTCCACTTCTGGGTATATATCCCAAAGAATTGAAATCAGGATCTCCAACAGATGTTTGCACTCCCATGTTCATTGCAGCACTATTCACAATAGCCAAGATTGGAAACAACCCAAGTGTCCATTGGCAGATGAATAAATAAGGAAAATGTGGTATACATATAAAATAGAATATATTTTAGTCTTTAAAAGAAGGAAATCTTGTCATTTGCAACAACATGGGTGAAACTGGGGGATATTATGCTAAAGTGAAATAAGCCAGTCACAGAAGGACAAACACTGTATGATTTCACTTAAATGAAGTATCTCAAATAGTAAAACTCATAAAAACCGAGAGTAGAATGATGATTTTCAGGGGAAAGAGAGTGTGGTAAGTGGGGAGTTGGTTTTCAAGTGGTGTAGTTTTAGTCAGCAAGATGAACAAATTAGAGAGATCAGCTATAAAAATATTATGCCTATAGTCAGGCATGGTGGCTCACTCCTATAATCCCAGCATCTTGGGAGGCCGAAGAAGGCAGATCACTTGAGGTCAGGAATTCAAGACCAGCCTGGCCAACACGGTGAAACTCCGTCTCTACTAAAAATACAAAAATTAGCTGGGCATGGTAGTGGGCACCTGTAATCCCAGCTACTTGGGGAGGCTGAGGAAGAAGAATCGCTTGAACACGGGAGGCAGAGGTTGCAGTGAGTCGAGGTTATGCCACTGTACTCCAGCCTGGGCAAAGAGTTAGACTCTGTCTCAACAACAACAAAAAAAAAGCGTAAAGTTAATAGAGTAATGTGCACTTCAAAATGTGTTAAGGAGACAGATACAGATCTCAATTAAGTGTTCCTATAACAAACAAAACAAGACAAAGGGCACAAGAAAATAATAACTCTGGGAAGTGTTGGAGATGTTTATCATGTTGATTTTGCTGATATCACAGGTATTTGCATATGTCTAAATTTATCAAATTATACACATTAAATATATACAGTTATTTATATGTCAATTGTGCCTCAATAAAGCTATTGTAGGCACCAAGGAGGTAAGCTCTCCTTTGCCGTCTGAAGGTGCACTGAAAAATCAACTCACAAAAGACAAATTAATTGGAGAAAAGGCATGCAAAATTTATTTAAGGTGTATACATGGGAGCCTTCGCAATGAAGAACTAAACACACAGGGAATATTGTCTATTTTTATGCTTAGGTTCAACGAAGTATGGGGAGTTGTGCAGAAATATCATTGGACAAAACGGATATACTCTAATGACAACATATAGAATGGGGAAACCCAGTAAGACCTGTCTCTCTAGATTCCTCTTGGCCTCCCTGAGCACACTTTCTTTCCTTCTGAGTGCAGAACAGGACACTCTCTGGGAACAGGCGCATAATGACCTACAGTCAAACAAGGTAGGTCAGGTAAGTTTTTAATGGCCACTTTTACATAGGTTTTATGGCTAGCTTTTGAGAAAAAGGGGTTCTGGTTTCTACAACCCACCTTAGGAAAGAGGAAATCTAGTTTCTACGACTAACGTCATGGGAGAATGGGACTGAGACAGGAGGACAGGAGAAGGTCAGAGAAAAACATTTGCATCAGAGGGCACGTCTGAGGCCTTCATTTTGGGGTATTGTTTTCTGAGCCCCAACACTGCTAGAAGAAAATACTGCGTGTCTTGCTAACATGAAAAAGCCTGTCAGCTGCTATAAAAAAAAAAAAAAAAAGCCAGATATTTGGTAGCTTAGTGGAAACTTTTTAAATAAGCAGATGTAAAGAAGTGGAGAAGCTGACCTAGAAAGATCCTATGCAGTGAGAAAATTATTCAAATAGAGAGGCTTTAGTATGAATATGTAATGAATACCTTGCCTATGATAATTGATAATACTTGAGTAAACCAACAAGAAAAGTGATCTCAAATCAAAAATGAGTTAATTGGGAGATAGAATGGGAGGTCACATAGGGAAGCTTGTGACTTAGGTAAGTTAGTTGCAAAAATTAAGTCTCAGATTTATTTTTGCCCACCTCATATTCACTAATCATTACTTTCCATTTATATTTTATTCAGCATTTCTCGCTTTTTTCACACTATGTTTTCTTTTTCTTACTATGACTTACAGAAAGCATTCTGCTTTATCACAATCCTAATTGCTGGCCTGCTTTTACATCTGTTAGATAGAATACCTATGACATAGTAAAATAAACACAGAGGAAATATGGTTATATATTTTTCAAAATAAAATTACATTGAATCCAGTGAGAATATTACAAGCAAAAACATGTAAGATTCAGATGAATTTAAAAGTGTATTTCCTCTGAGAGCCTCGCTGCATTAGCAGAGAGGATAGTTTCCTGTTAATTTTTGTTTAATAAAACTAATATTTTTTTCACATCATTAAAATATTTGATTTTCCCCTTTCAGAGAAAGTGTGGAAGGTTAAAATTAGACAAGAACATTTAGCATCCTATAGTTTTGTATGCACACTTCTGATTTTAGTGAGCATGCTTAACGCTCTGGGAAGATTTCTGGTTCGAGTACTTTTTCTCACAATTAGGCTGAATGTTAAATTCAGAAATCCATTGAGAATAAGCTACATCCTTTCTCCAAGACTCAGAGAGACAATTTGATTCATAGTTTTAATGAGTGTGGCTTTAATTAAAGCTTAAATAAAATCAGTTGCTCTAGTTGTTGTTTTTTACTCTTCAGGGATTCTACTCAGCTTCAAGATTGAACCTTGGGTGCTGACGCAAGTCTTTGGTTAACAAAAAATGTTTCATTATTTGGAACAGGGAATTTCAAGCATCATTTTTGCCAGTTCTATTTTCATTGAATTTATTTGTGATGTGTGTGTGTGTGTGTGTGTGTGATTTTCAAATGCAGCTTTACAACATTTTACATTATTTTATTTTAATTACCTTTCCTGAGCTTGTATGAGTTGAAGATTAATTTCTACCCTTTCTTGCCTAAAGCTAATGCTTTATCTCAAATTAATAATTCATTCTTATCAGGCTGGAAACAACTTTGCTGAGCATCGTGGCATTTGGGACGCAGTTCAACTCAGCTAACAGGGGACTAACCTCTCTTTCAGGCGTTAGGATAGACAAGGAACATCTCTGGAGAGTGTGTGATTGGTCTGCTCTCAGAACCTCATTTTTCCCACTTTTAAGAACATTCTACTTTCTTGTGACATAAGACATCAAAAATCAGAGCAAAACTCTGTCATATATAAGGCCTAGCATATTTAGACTCTTATTCTCCACAGGCCAACAAAATCCATTGTCCACAGAAAAGGGGATGCTTGGTGTTTACAAAAGTGATTTTAATCCAAAATTTGTCTTCGAATACTTGATCATCAATTTGAGTAGAATACTAATGATATAACAAGAGGGTATCAATAATAATCCTCTTCTGAAAGACCTGCTAAACCTACTATAACAGAATTACAAGGACAGAAAATGTTGACTGATGTACTACGTATTTCTATACATAGCACAGAGCCTGGCAACAAGTTCACACTCAATATTTGTTGGTAAGTAAATAAACGGAAAGAACAAATAAGTGAAAGAAGAAAAAGAGAAAAATTACAGAGAGAGAGAGAGAGAAACAGAGGATGTGCTCTCCTTTAAAAGCATCAAACATTTCCATTAAAGTTAATAAAATGCAGTCTTCTTACTAGTCTTCAAGGCATTTCATGGTCTAGCCTTTGCTACCCCTCTCAAGGCACCTCTCTCTACTTCATTACTTATTATGCCTGTCACACTGCTCTTACTCAGACCTCCTAAGTCTCCAAGCTATCTTTCTCCTCTTAAGAACTTTATATGCCTTACCGCTTCCCTTGGATTTTTTTTTTTTTTTTTTTTGGCATACCTCAGCCTCTTCATACATTTGTCTGAATAGCCTCACCTTCTATAATCATAAGCATCATATTCTCAAAATGGCCTTCCTTGACTACTCAAACTTAATTTGCTCCCCATCTCCACCCTGCTTATTCCCACAGAACCCTTTTCTTTTTGGTAAGCTTGCTTATCACAGTGCTATAACACAAACATAGGAATTTTAATTTTATCAAGTGGAAAATACAGAGGCCATCATTGGGGTTGCACAATATGCAGCAAATTCCATAACTCTCTTATAATTTATAACTGGACACAGAATTCAGGTACACATACGCGTTCAGATAAAGTAGATTAATAGGTCTGACCAGGAGAGATTGCCCATTTAAGCCAAATGATATCTCAGGCTTAAGGCTTAGATTAAGTATAAAAAATAATGAACAAAGTTGCTTGAAACAGACAACAGCCAAGACAAGGAATTACATTACAAAGAAAACGACATAAAGGCAGGGGACTGAAGACCTTAAGTAATAAATTAGTCTTCTGGTCCTGAACATAAGAATCACATAACTTTGAGGTTATATAAAGAATGTATTGGAATTGCGATTTAACTCTCAAAGTTATGAAATACAAGATCACCTTAAACACTTTATATGACTCACACAAAGGAAGAATAGCAAATATAGTTTATCATAGATGACAAAGACAAAAGGAGACAGTGATGATATAAAATAAAAGCCACAGAAAGGTTAGCTATGATTTATATGCTAAAACAAAAGATAACAAGGAAGGAAAATGGTTAATAATTGCTTTAATTTTTCTAATTTTTCTTTTTCAAATATCTATGAGATATCATTTTCATTTATTCATTCCAAAAATAATTATTAAGAACTCACTGTTGCTTTTCTTTTTATTGTAATACGTAATTTGCTAAATAATATATGAAATCACAATACTATAAAAATATTTTAAAATATTTAAGCATACAAATTCAAAATGATAATCACACTTTTGCCCTTCACTTCCCTAACTACATCCCCAAACCTGAATGTTTTATTATTGCTATGAATCATTTACTTAAAATTTCTTTATATGTTACATTATTTATATTATCAGCTTTTTGGGAATCCAGAACAGACATTTTAAACATTCAACATTATGAATTAATTTACATTTTACCACTGGAAACTTTATCTGACCTGTTAGAGCTTTTAAAGTACAAAAGTATTAGACATAATGCTAACTCTTTTTGGGACATAGATACTTTCTAGGTAGTTAGGTAGATTCATAGCTCTACATGCTATAAATATTGACAATAATCTAAAATTTATAGCTTTCAAAGGGAGAATGGATTAAGATAAATCCAATGAGTAGAGATCTATTATCTAACATAATAGGTGCTTAGAAAATGATCCTAAGCATAAAGATTTTCAGTAAGTATTGATTTACATTAAATGAGTAAGTGCTCCTGGTTTTTATAACACAGTTAACAGTTCTCTATATATGTTTGCTAATCTATAGATGTGGTTCAACCTAATGTGGGATGCTTACAGATATCAGAGAGAAAAAAGTAGAAGTTATTTCCCCTTTTCAAAATCTGAGAAGAAAGCAGTTCTGGAGAGAATCAGTTGAGCTAGGATCCAAAAGCAAAGATCAAAAGGCAGAGCAAGACTCTACAGGGGAGAAAAAGTGATGTTTTCCTTACCCATGGCATGGTTCATGACTGACACTCCAATAACAACAGACGGTAACATGAAAATAACAAATTTATTTAATCAATGTTTTTGCATGACACAGGAGCCTCAGTAATGAAGAACCAAAGAAATAGGGGAAACTATCTTTATGCTTAAGTTTAATCAAGAGTGAGTAGTCATATAGAAGTCTGAATGGCTGAAAGGGAGTATAATGTAATAGGAACAAACCCAGAATGGGGGTACTTTAAAAAATCTGTGTATTCACATTCTTCTTAGCATCTCTATTTCTTCATTCCTTTCCTCCAGGTATAGGGAAGGACACATGCCACATGAGTAGGTTTTATGGCTTGCTTTCAGGGGAGGTGGGTCAGAGAATTATTTAGTGATCAAGCTTAGTGGAGAAAAGCAGCGGAGAGTCACAGAATCACTTACTTTCCTCTGTAGGTGTTTTATTTTATTTATTCATTTATTTATTTATTTTTTTAATTTTCAAAATGCCCTACTTGGGGGGAAATGTGTCCTAAACCCTGACAGCTCATACCCAAATGAATAAGATCTGGAATAGAGCCAAGAAATAAGCTTGCCATTTAAGATAAATTCAAGAATATGTGACAGTAAAAATCATTGAGAGTTACAACAGACACATATATTAGAGGTTATATTCAGGAAGTATTTCAAAATCTGGCAAGCCAATAGGAATAAAGGCAGCAGAATATTCACGACTGCAGGAGATAGCATGGATGTGAGTTGGGCTGTGACAGTTCAATGGAGAAGCCCCAGAAAGAGTACAGCATGTCACACTGTTAGGTCAACAAACAAAGATACAATAAATTAGGAATATGTGGCACCAAAATAAACATTACAGTGCTAACCAAAGACTGGTGCCGAAGCTTACAAATTCAAGGCAAGAGAAACACATACATCTTTATAATAAAATTACTTCCTATTATACACAGTAAATCAATGTATCTATCTATCTAAAACATATATATATATATATGATACTTATTATACCAGGAGATAATCTCAAAGGTATCACTCATGTGGGCTTCTGTTAAAGCAGGTAAATGAGTACATTTAACTGGGGAAAGCAATTGAAGAAATAGAATTATTAACATATAAATTCTTATAATATCTCAAATATAAAAATTAGAAAGGTCTTCTTTATCAGAGGAAAATCAATTCACTGTTTTTAATTTCTGTGATCTATAACTCATGAAATATTATCTTCGAGGCCAACATGTTGACGGATTAACATGTTACCTTTCTTCTAAAATTTTACCCATCAACCAATGGTTTTGATTAAAAAACCAATGGAATTCCTGGGTGACTTTCCCATGAGAAAGTAAATATTCTTTGAACCTTCAACATTCCAGTTGTCATTGCAAAGCCTTCTGTCATGGACAACATCTATTTTCTTTCTCTATTTATTAAATAAGTATTGTTTTTTTTTTATTTATTTTTTTATTTTTTATTTTTCTCTAGGAAAACTGATTTTATCACAAAACATCCTTTAAACAAAACATTCTGAGTTTTGTTATAGGTAAATTGGTATTTATAAGATCTAACTATGTGTGCTTGTGAATTATTACATTAATATTTACACTGAAACTTTTTAATACAAGAGAAAACTTCACATCACACCTCTTTTTAGATCTTTTAAAATATAGAAAACAATTGTCAAGTAGTCAAAATGTATGCAGGCTTCTAAACATACTTTATCATGTACTATAAAAGAGGTTTATTTTAATGAAAGCAAACTTTGATGTAGTTAGGAGAATGTGCAAACCTTTGTATGATCAAATTGTTTTAACTTCTCTACGCCTTTCTACAAATTTCTGTTTGGAAACGTTTAGTGGTAGAATGGTAGATTTATTTCCCATTAAATTTTCAGGAACATCATATCTGAAAGCATGCTTATAATTTACCTATGAAACAGTCTGATGACACTATGAAAATGGTGACTTACTCTAATTGCTTTTCTCTTAGTAGC
This sequence comes from Macaca nemestrina, assembly GCF_043159975.1. Lineage (NCBI taxonomy): Eukaryota > Metazoa > Chordata > Mammalia > Primates > Cercopithecidae > Macaca > Macaca nemestrina. The sequence goes on along the minus strand of NC_092132.1, from coordinate 62,370,001 downwards.
CTAATAGCATCAATTCTCAAGTGATTTTTCTTGGTTTTCATATTTGTATCACTGAGTGCTCTGTGCTATGGTGAATTTGTGTTTCTGAGCTTCACCGTAGAGCCTAGCGCATGTTAGACATGTAATATATACTTCAGTTGCTAAATAAAACAGAGATCATCTAGGAAATACGGAAAATAGCAGGAAAACTAGAAAGTGACAAAAAGTGTGCTTGATGAAAGGTCTGTATAAACAAACTTAATGCTGGAAAATTGAGTGTATGCAGCTGCCCACTTGTGACACCAACATTTAATTAAATACGGTTGTCTCATAACATACTCAATGGTTGAGCTTCCTCACAGCTGAACTAAGATTGTTTAAATAAAATAAGACTCATTAACTTTTCTAATTGTTGTTTGTGTGAAGACTTGAACTTTGCTTTTAAAAAGAAACTGCTCCATCTGCAGCTAGTAAAAAATATCAGCTGGCGGCCGGGCGCGGTGGCTCAAGCCTGTAATCCCAGCACTTTGGGAGGCCGAGGCGGGCGGCCGAGGCGGGCGGATCACAAGGTCAGGAGATCGACACCACAGTGAAACCCCGTCTCTACTAAAAATACAAAAAATTAGCCGGGCGCGGTGGCGGGCGCCTGTAGTCCCAGCTACTCAGGAGGCTGAGGCAGGAGAATGGCGGGAACCCGGGAGGCGGAGCTTGCAGTGAGCCGAGATCGCGCCACTGCACTCCAGCCTGGGCAACAGCATGAGACTCCGTCTCAAAAAAAAAAAAAAAAAAAAAAAAAAAAAAAAAAAAAAAATCAGCTGGCAATGTTTAACCCTCATGAATCATCCACTTATTTTTCTTTCCCAAACCAGTGAGCATGGGGGAAAGGAGATTCTGTAAGAAAAATTCAAAGAATATTTCAGGAACTTTATTTTACGCCTCTCTTCGGAGCTTATGCATACTAAAAGGAATAGTTTGTTTGGTTTCTATAAAGGTAAAGTACATGCATCATGGGAATGTAACAGCTGCACAACTTTAGCCTTTCTTAGTTGTCAATGGAGAGGAAACAGATCATCAAAACTTGAATGCTTCGTTTTATAATGCTGCTTCATATTGTACAGCTTTAAAACGGCAAGTATCTCTTAACAAAGAAAATATCCCATTGCGGCTAGCTGATAACAAATATGTGCTTTCCTTAAAAGAAGTGAAATATGTGAAGCTTCAACTTCATTTTTAGCATTTTAAGGTTAATATAAACGATAATAAAGAAACAGAAGAAATCTTCTATTTGTTGAAATTCAAGAGAAAACAGTCCATCATGCTCCAATCGTTTTTTTTCATGTACTGGTACTTTTTATAGATTAAGACAATTTCACAAATAAAGTTATTTCAAAACACAGGGGTCTGCCGATCTTTTCTTATTTGGTAATGACTTTTGTTTTTCTTAATTTAGAAAACAAATTTGTTTAATGTTTTTGTCCGATTATAGTCACACCTAAAGACTGTTTTGTTTTCTTTTTTAATAAATGCATATACTATTACAATTAAAAACTATTGATGTAAAAGTCAGGAATTTTGTTTGGGGAAAGACAGGGATTTAAAACATTGCCATATATTGATTCTCACAGACAAAAGAAGTCTGGATATCAGCTGGTAGGCAGGTGTGTCAACTCTAGTTTCTTGGACCCCCATGTTCCAACTATTAATTTTTTTTCTCTATGATCCTTGGTGAGAAGCTTGCAGCCTAAAGCTGCTTCATGATTCAATGTTTCCTGAAGGGAGTGTCCAGTCATTGAGTCCAAAGTTCAGGGAGAAGGAATTTTTAAAAGTAGGAAAAATGAGCTAACTCCTGACTAAGAGGGAGCCTACTTGGGAATTCTGCACCACATTTCTGCTAACCATTCATAAATAATTACGGAGAACTGTGTTCTCATACCCACTCCTGCATTCAAAGAAACCTCAGAAACATATATTTTTAAGACTCATAGGTCAAGATTTAGCTATGACTGAAGAAGCAATGAAAAAACTTGAGAGACAGTGAGGTCATGGGCACACAGAACAAAATCATATTTTTACACTACAGCAACAGAAACAATTACAGATTTAATATAAAACTTAAATTTAAAATACACACAAACCATTTAGGAATAAATCAAATGAAAATGTGAAATCCCCTTAGTTTTTTCTAAAGATAGAAATTGATAAATATTTATTGACAGGCACTGAAATATAGAGAAATGTATTAATGGGAAGATGCTATACTTTAAAGATAATCAACTTTTGGTCGGATGCTGTGGCTCACGCTTGTGATCCCAGCACTTTGGGAGACCGAGGTGGGCGGATCACGAGGTCAAGAGTACAAGACCAGCCTGACCAACATGGCGAAACCCCGTCTCTACTAAAAATAAAAAATTAACTGGGCATGGTGGCAGGCACCTATAATCCCAGCTACTCAGGAGGCTGAAGCAAGAGAATCGCTTGAACCCGGGAGGCGGAGGTTGCAGTGAGCTGAGATCATGCCATTGCACTCCACGCTCCAGCCTGGGCAACAGACCAAGACTTCGTCTCAAAAAAAATAAACTAAAATAAATAATAATTTTCAATCAATTCCTCTTAGCTGAATATAATTTCCTCAAAATCTAAACACTTTTTTATTTGGGGGTTGGTGAACAATCTCACAAATTAACTCAGATTTTATATGAAAACAACAAGTCCAAGAACACTTAAGACATTATTTTGAAAGACAGGCATATGTCTACAGCTTATATTAAGAGTGATTATAAAGTTAGAGTGATAAACACAGTGTGCTATTGGTGCAAGCATAAACATATTAGCAAATACAATGCAATAGAAATTCCAAATAAACATGTGCCTAAAATATTACAACTTTTTAAAAAATATTCATACAAAAGTGCTCAAATTGGGGATCAGTGTGCATAAAAACGACTATCCAACATGTGATGCTGGACAACTGCTTATTAATATGGAAAAAATAAGATGAAATTTCTACTCCAAAACAATGTACAAAAATTAAAGATATATTACCAACTTAAATTTGAAAAGAAAAAAATTTAAAAATTTGTAGAAAGCCATATAAGAGACTCTTTTTATGACTTACGGGAAGGAAAGAACTTCTTAAGACTCAAATCAATAGTAGTAATATGTATATTGGTAAGTTGACTAGAAACTTATGAACCGTGCCTTATAGAGACTGAAAGCACAAGCTGCATTCTTGAAAATGGTATCCTGAGCATATAGAGTCATAAAATATTAGTATTTGCATTATATAAAGAGTACTTTGAAGTCCACATGAAAAAGACAATAAAGATAGGCAAAAGATATGAATGGGAATTTTAAGGAAACAATTTTCCATAAATATAAAAAATACGTTCAGCCTCATTATTTTTAGAGAAAATTAAAATCACCCTGAAATAATCTTCCACTCTCATCAGAATGGCAAAAATTAAATGACAATACCAAGTGTTAGAGGCAATGAAATGAAACAGGGGTTTTCACATTCTGCAGATGGGGAGGATAAATTGATATGATCAATCTGGAAAACAATTTGAATCCTCTTAACTGCATTAAAGATATGTATGCTGTATGTTCCAGCAATTCAATCCATAAATATGTGTAAGATATTCTTGTACATATATGCCAGAAAACATGTTCAAGAATATTCATAGCAGCACTGGTTTTAACATCAAGAAACTATAATGAGTCCAAAATCTTTATGAACAATCTGATAGATTACTAAGTATTATATTTAGAAAGCAGAATGCAAAAAGCTGGTAAAATAGTAACCTATGATTACATGACTAATCTCAAAAGCATAAAGTCTAATGACAAAAGCAAGCTCATGTAGTTTCATGTTATAATTTCATTAATATAAAAAGCATAAACAGGCAAAATTTAACAGCATATACTATATATATGTATCAAAATTATAAAGAAATGCAGGAAAATTATCAACCAAAAATTAAAGATAGTGTTAATCTCAAGAGTAGGATGTAAATTTGAGGGGTTGATAAGTAAAAGGCACAGAGGGAGATTCAAAGTGTTGCTGAATTATATTTCTTAGATTGTGGGATAGGTATGTGGGTGTTGATTATATTTTGAAATAATACACATTATTTTTCTCTGTATAAGTGATATATTTTATAATAAAAATAATTTGTTATGTGTTCAATTTATTTGATGTTTTCAGGAGAATAATATATACAGATGTAAAATGCTATTTATGCAATATATTCATACTGAGGCCAGAATAAACTTTCTTATGGCACCAGGTATTATGTAACACTGATATCTGCTCTGCATATTCCAATTTCAAAATTCTTGACTACCATCATTCTATCTAATTCACCGCTTTCTAACATATACTTTAACAATAACTCGAGAACTTCTTTCAAAAGAGAGTATGTATTATAGGAGTCTTTCATTACAAGTGACACAAATCCAGTTGAACATAAGCAAAATGGAAAATGTACAGGCTAAAATAATTATTCCACTAAACAAACAGGAATATAAAAAGCCCCAGCCATTTACATGTTTGTACCTCCACATCTTTACTTCCTTCTTGCAAACTGGCTTTTGAACCTAAGAGGCTGGGCAGTTATTGGTGGCAGTTTGGGGTTCACATTTTTCCAGCTTTGATGCAAAACTACACATTCAATTAACATCTTTACTAGACATAATCAATGTATCTCTTTCATATATCTCTTTTCCAAACCCTTTGGCATTTTAGTTATTTAATTCTTTTAAGAAACAATGCATTCTGAATTCCAAATATATATGAGGCATTTGGAAAAGAGAGGTAAACTCTTTGAGAATATTTTTTACTAAAAGGAGACATAAAATGTGCACATCAATACCATAAAATAGAGGAAGTTGTTTGCATATGAATAGTACTGTATTGTATAAAATTGACAACTATTGACTTTCATAGAGAAAATTACAAATACTCAATTCTAGAATATTTAACTTTAAAGTCTGACGGGTATTTGGAGGTTAAAGAAGAGACTGAGTAAGGAAACGATCCACATATTTAATTTGTACATAGTAGCGGCCCATACCAAATTATAAAATAGGCATTTAAAAACTGTAGGGTGAGTACAGTACTTCACGCCTATAATCCCAGCACTTTGGGAGGTCAAAGCAGGAGGATGGCTTGAGCCCACGAGTTCATGACCATCCTGAGCAACATGGCAAGATCTATCTTTATATTTAAAACAAATAGATAAATAAAATAGGTAAATAGGTCTAATAGTATAATTAAGGCATCTGTAATCTATTTTTAAAAGGTATACATATGAACATACGTATACTTTATTCAATAGCTGTATAGATTGTGAATAAATGACACATGAGAGAAAAGAGTATGTTTAGTTTTCTTTTACATGTGGCATTTAATATTAGATTAGGTTTAAGATTAAATTTTATGTGTGCTATTCTTTCTATTTCATAATGTATTTTTAAAGTACACTTCAAAAAAGTATGAACTGATATTCCTAACTCTGTATCTCAATGGTCTGTTTTTACGCTGTCATTTTGTGCTTTCTGCATAAAGTCTAGAATAAAAAAGCTCTAACAGCCATATCAATATCTGTTAACCTACTTCCTGTTGGTCTCCCTGAGAAGACTGTAACTCAAACACTTCATTATATTAACTACTGTCTTGTTAGCACTCTTTACTCCCTGTCTGTGTGTCCTTTAACACCTTTATTTATACTGGGTAATAATTTTAAGTGTCCATCCAAAAGACTTTCATACAAAATATCCAACTTTTATCCTTACCCCTGTATTCTCGTTTCTGAGATAGAGTTCTCTTTACTTCGCCCAAAGCTATGAACTCTGCCTTTGATATACACCTTCCATTCTGTCATTCCCTTTCAGTACTCATGCAAGACTGTCCAACCTGTATCCATCCCGTTCTGCTCCGTGCCCTCAATCGTTGGCCCTTCTATCCATCCTGCACACTCTTTAGGTTATCTGCCTTGTAAACGTTTTACGTTTTTGAATATGCTAGTCAAATGTCACAGAGTATGTGTTTTATGACATTAAAAATCTCACTCAGAAATTGCTCAATTTATTAAATCAAAGATTGTTTAAGCAAGCTAAAATATTATTTCGGTTATATTCAGGCTAACATCTATTTCTCCATCTCTGACAAAATAAATCCTTGATTCCAGTCAGGATGAGGACTTTATTCCTCACAGGGCATTACTAGCATCCAGTTTGACCTCTCAGGGACTACTGATACACAACCCAAGAGTATAACACAGTAAAAATACATTACAAACGTAATGTTCCCTGTATGTTGACAGGATTTACATTTTATAATCTCTGGACATCCTTATCGCTTTGAAAGTAATTTTGCTTCACATCTTCTCTGTTTCATATTAGGCTTTTGGGCAAGTTCATAAAAGAGAAAGAGACAGAAGGGAGTACAATTCTCCAAGCATGGCTGAGTTGATTTGTTAGTTTGGGCCTTTGTGTCAGAGACAGGGGCACAGTTTCAAAAAGCAAATTTTACTTTTGCCTTATACTCCTTCTTATAAATGATGACCAGTTCCTTGAACATTTCTATAGAGTATGCTCTGCCTAAAATCCACAAGGTTGTTTCCTAAATTGAGCACTCACATATTAAAATCCTAATTTTCTTATTTACTTAAGACCAATCACAATCCACATACAAATTTTTAGATATCTTTGAATTATTTATGTTTTCCTTGTTCATTATTCATGGATAAGATGGGAAATTTGCTTTGGTAGAAAAGCAGCAGCCAAGTGAAGTCCTCCTTGCCAAATTGTTAGAGTGGGATATGAGGAAGTTTACAATGGACTGGATTGAAGCTCTTTTACTCTATACTAAAAGAATTAAAGCTATTTGTAAAAAGAAGATAATTCCTAAGTACAACCTTACCTTTCACAGAACTAGGATATTACTTATCCTCAAGGAGTCTGCAAAGAACACTTTAAAATCATCCTTGCAATAGAAAATAATTCACCTTTCACATACATTGAATACCATACACAAACTTAGCACATATTAAAGTGAAGATACAGTTTCATACAATATTAGCAACTGAAGTGATTATCTCTGAGCTGGGAGAAGAAATCAGGCACTATGTCAGAGAAAAATATGTGGTTGAAAGAATAATTTCTTCATATTAAATTTTTAACCATGTAGTGATAGCAACTTTAAACAATTTTTATTTAAATGACTCATGATGGCTATATTTCAAGTATTCATGTTTAAGTATTATTCAGTATTACTATAAAAAGTTTAGAGAAATAGAGTATTTACTTATATGAATGAGATTATATTTCCTTGATTCGTTATTTTTGTAATGTGAAAATAACAGTAATGTGAAGGTATATTTCTACTTCCTATTAAAACAGAGTTGACTCCATGGCCTGTTTCAGAGTGAATGATATTCTCTTTTCTTTCTTTTCTTTACCTTTTCCATACACTTCTTCTTTGCCTTTAATTTAGCAGGCTAAGAAGACAAACAAAACCACGGGAAAAAAAAAAAAGTGAAATGGTACTGGAGACATAATATATAACTAGAGGGAAAAGACAGGAGAAATATTTTTAAAGTATCATAATAAGTACTTAAAAGCAAGTTGGTAAAAAGATAGGACAGATTCCCCGCCCACCCCTGCAAGACTGAGTCTGGCTCTGTCGCCCAGGCTGGAGTGCAGTGGCGTGAACTCAGCTCACTGCAACTACCATGTCCCAAGTTTGAGTGATTCTCCTGCCTCAGACTCCTGAGTAGCTCAGACCACAGGCAAGCACCACCATTCAGGCTAATTTTTGTATTTTTTAGTAGAGATGGGGTTTCACCCTGTTGGTCAGGGTCTCCAACTCTTCCCAAAGTGCTAGTATTACAGATGTGAGCCACTGTGACCAGCTAGATTTTTTTAAAATTACATAATGAATTAAAATACTTAGCCAAGTTTTAAATACAAATATTTTCTCTGTCAAAATAGAAATTATTCCTACTGATCATAAACTAAATACAAACTACACGTTAGCATATTAATTGTAAAACTGTTACTTCACAGTCAACAGAACACGAGACCTCGAAGAAGAGATCTGAAATATATTTGGGACATTTACTGTATGAAGGAGTTAAGGGATAGTACCTCTATTAGAGGAAATGTTTGATGTTGCAGAGATCATCAGCATAAGACTAGAAAATAATAAAATAATTATGTTGGGATAAGGGTGAATGAAGATGTAGTTTAACTGAATTAAATTCTCACTTTTGCAAGTAGTATATGATATGAAGAAAAATTGAAAATAAAAGTGTGAATATGTTATTTGAAGTTGTTGATCTATATTATACATAAATCAAATATTGTGGTTCTTGTTTGTGGAGAAGACAAGTGCCAGGCATCTCTTTTGAGTCATCCTAAAGCTCCTTACAAAATCAATTGTTAAAAAGCGTGTGAGGGCAGAATTTGAGTAGGGTAAAAATGGCAGAAAAAAAAATTCCATATTATAAATCTATTTTGTTGTTTTGACTCTACGCATGGTTTTGTTATGACAAAACATATAATTAGTTAACAAGTTAACACAAAATATCAACATTTGTTTTCTATAAGGCTTGTTAGATGTATCTAAAGATACTATTTATTAACATTCTATTAAATAATTGATTTGGAAGACAAGGCATTACATGTTTGTTGTACGTGGACATGTTCAAGCTAGCAAAGATTGTTGGGATATGTAAAATATTATGTAGTCAGATTGAAAGGGAATCTACTGGCTGCACAAAAAGAAAGAACAGTTTCTATAAATATATGTAAATCAGTAAGTTAATAGCAGGTACCACTGAAATCCATTGACCACATTGATGTGATGCAATAGGGTCACCATTTTTTAAAAAATTGATAAATAAACAAAAGAAAGACTAAACATGTATTCTGCCTTTAGTACTTTAACATAGGCTAGCCAAAATTTTCATTAGTGAAAGTTCTTACTTGTAGACAAAATCTAGCTAACAAATGAAGGCATTTATAAAATTATATTATAATCTTATAACTTTTAATTAAATGGTAAATCTAGGCAAACTATAAAAATTAAGTGAAAAGCAAGTGGATAATTTGTAATGAATGGATATGAATGACAGCACCAGAAGACATTTGATATGGTTTGACTGTGTTCCCACCTGAGTCTCATCTTGAATTGTAACTCCCACAATTCTCACATGTTGTGGGAGAATACTGGTGGGAGGTAATTGAATTATGGGGGTGGGTCTTTCTTGTGCTGTTCTCATGATAGTGAATAATTATCACAAGATATGATGGTTTTAAAAACGGAGTGTCCCTGCAGAAGCTCTCTTGCCTGCCAAGATGTGAGATGTGCCTTTCACTTTCTGCCAGGATTGTGAGGCCTCCCCAGCCACATGGAACTGAGTCCAATAAACCTTTCTTGTGTAAATTGCACAGGCTCAAGTATGTCTTTATCAGTAGTGTGAAAATGGACTAATATAACATTTTTAATATGGCAAAAGCAAATTATGTCTTCTGATTTGATGCTATCTATAAGAATTACCCAATACTATCCAAGGTGTACTTGTTAAAAATAGAACTCAAATGCTCATCAAGGCTCTAAAAATAAATGTTTGCAGGATATACACAAGTTTGATAACGTTGAGAATGAAATTACAAATTCCAACATATGGGAAACTCTACAGGATGTTCGACTTTGTTATTAAAAAAATAATTTCCAAGAAAACAACTTAGGGAGAATGACATAGAATAAAAGAGACTTAAAAGACCTATGTATAGAAATTGTTTGGTTTCTGATTTTAATAATCCACATAAAAATATTTCATTTGATCACTAAAACTGAAAACTGAAATGATTTTTTATGTTATTTAAAAAGTTATCAACCTTATTGTAGATATTTTATATATTAAAATAACCTTCCACTTATTTTTTTAGGAAAAGAACATAACTAAATTGTTACAAAAGGATTGACCAAACAATCCTTTGAATGGTTTGAGTCAGCAGTTGTGGCAGGAATGGGGTTGGGGGAAATGGGGAGAAGTGAGTGAAGATAAAAGGAATTGGACATGTGTTGATGTTGGTGAAATGAATGATGAGTACCTAGAGGTAATCCACTATTGTATGCATTTGGAATTTATCATAAAAATATTTTTGAAAGAACATATTCACTACTGAAAATTCAAACAAGGGGAATAAATTAAAGACCACTTATCATCCTATAATTCCAAACATTAAAAAGATGTATTATTTTATGAGAAAATTATAGCATTATAATATAAATATGGTATATTAATTTTTAAATAGCATTATACCTGAGCATTTTGCTAAGTTATTACAATGTATCAAATATATATTTTACTTATTTTTATAAAAGTGAGACATAAAGTAAGCCTAAAAGAGATATACTAGAATAATAAGTACTAGAAATATAAAATAATTCTATATAAAATGATTAAGTATAAATATGAAAATAATTATAATTTAATTGCACCAGGAAAAATCATACTTGATTTAAAAAAACTTGTAAAGTAAAATAGAATTCAAAAAGCTTTAATTGTATTTGTATTTGACCCTGTTATACTTAGTTTTTTAGCATGATATAATTATGAAAAATATTTAAAGGAATGTTATTACCTGTGGAAGACATCCGAGTTCTGGAGACATTGGCGGCGAATCTGTATAGGTTTGCAGCACCCTCCATTCTTGCCTCCTCAGAAGGAATTCCACTAAGGGGCATAAGGCAGAAAGTGAGACAGAGGCAATTCTCAGAGCAGGGGTGAAGGTTTATTAAAAAGTTTTAAAACAGAAAGGAAAAGAAGGGAAGTACAACCTGGAAGAGGGCCAAGTGGGAGACTTGAGAAGCCAAGTGCCCAGCTTTACTTCTTGACTTGGGGTTTTATACATTGGCATACTTCCGGGATCTTGCCTTACTTCTCCTCACTCCTGAGATCTCATTGGGAAGTTGCTAGTCAGTTTCAGGTGTTTTCTATTAGAAGACTGCCTTTCCTTGCCACCAGGTATGACCAATTACTACTTTAGAGAAACCATTAACAACCACTTGACCATCACCTGAGGGTCTCCCAACACATTTGGTGTGTGGAAGAGGGGCGCCCTCTCCTGCCCTGCTCATACTTGACTAGCTTTCTACTGCAACAATATTTCTTGAATATTCTTTTTGTACTAAGTAATGAGAATTCTGATATTTCATGAGTGATTGTTACACAAAATTATATAAATAAAAAAGAAATTAAGCATCTAATATTAATATGTGTTTGAAATACATCTGGTAAAAAATATATCTTAAAAAATGAAGAAAAGTATAATTGACATTTAATGTTTAGTGTCTGAAATTTCATTATGAGTAGAGAATGCTGTCATTCTTATGACATGAATCCAGTGATACAGGCCTTCAAAATAGAGGAAATAAATTATTTTTAAGAGTAATTGTAGGTAAATGATAAATGCATATTGCTACTACAAATTGTAATGGCATGAGTGGTGTCGAAGGTGTGCTTTTCTATTGAACTTTTTTGAATATAAAAGCAATTTAAAGTTGAATAGATGAACTCATAAAGGTTATCTGCTTCAACTTCTGAACTTTATCTGAAAAGCCATACTTTACTCACTGTCAGTCGTAACAATGCACTATGATCAATGTCAGTGCTGTGATATTTTCTTTCATATTTTGGTCTTCCAAGGAGACATGTTTTTTTTTTATGAATTTAAAAACCTGGACTACCCATTGTGTCAACTGTACAGAGTTAGCTCAAGAAGGAACTTACGATCAATTAGGAAAGAATCATTCTTTCCCTAAAGAATGGTAGTACTGTGAAAATTAGCTTGCAAAAAAAGTTACTGAGCTCCATAGAAACACAATTATTCCAGTAAGATTCAACTGGGTAATAAGAATAATGATTCATTTTTATTTAGTAGGTGGCTCTAACAGGTGACACTGAAAGCTTCTCTATAATTTTTAAAAATATCTTAATTCTCACAACATTCTTCCTTTACAAAGACATAGATTTGAAAATTGGTTTCTATTCCTCCCCTTGAACAGGAGGAAAGGCACTCACAAGTATAGGATTCCGTGAGTCAGAGAGACCTGGGTGCAAATTCTGACTGTACCTCTTTATGGTGTTGCAGCAAATCTCACAGTACCTTGTGGCCTACCTAAATTGGAAGGTATTTCTGTTTTTCTCCTTGCTTATGTTTGTACTGTTTCATCTATTCCCGTGTGTGTGTGTGTGTGTGTGTGTGTGTGTGTGTGTGTGTTCCCCCGACTTAGAGTAGCTTCCTCACATACACATGCTGAGTACTCTGCAGCATACTCTAGGCTCACTCTGCCTGTCTCCAGAGTTCTCTCTGCCTTCCAGTACCCTGTATTGTGAATTCTAGCTTCCCTACTTTCCCTGTACCCTAAGCTCCATCCATCTCCTCAATTCAGAGTCTCCGCTGGGCTCTACCTGGGTTCTTGTTTCCTGAGCTGCAGCCTGGAAACTCTGCAGGCAGTAAACTAGAGCATCCCAGGGCTCACCTAATTCATTTCCTGTCACTCAAGGATCACTCTTCTCCACTGCCTGATTTCCACTGGCTTAACACTGTTGCAACATATATTTTGTTCCATTTTGTTTGTTTCAGGCAAGAGGGAGTATCTGTTCTTCGCTATTCCATCTTGGCTGCTTTCTGAATCATTTGAGTGAGGCAGAGGAAGATGGTTTCCTGGAAATGTTACCGCCCACCCAGTCCTCGGTGGGGGCCCATATTTCACAGATTTGTTTTATTTGAACAAGAAGATAGGGCCCAACCACCACTATTTCATTCAATAGACTAGAACACTGAGACTGGCTAGAGTCTCCAATTCTGCCCAAATTGGAGTGAAGGAAGTGAATGAGATTAAGGTCTGTCAAATTCTCCCTTCAGCCTGCTCAGTGCCATGAGAAAATATGTGGATCTTTGTCAATCTGGGATTTACACCCTGTCTACAGTCTTTCCCAGCAAATCTACTATGCCCCTGAGTCTCACTTTTTCTTTTCTGTTTGTAGATCACACTGTGATTTATAGAGCACCTTATTTGGAAGATTGTTGTCATTCTCAAATCATCATCTCCATTGAGTTTCTGAAATAGAACTCCATTGGCCACATCACATTGTTGCCAGGGCACAGAGGAGTGTTGTTTGTTTAAAATGCAGATTCCTGGGCCCATCAAGCTTACTAATATCAAATTAGAGGCTTGAGGGTTATCTACATTTTAATAAATTGGTAAAATATACATAAGATATAGTTTACCATCTTGACCATTTTAAGTCCATAGTCCATTCATGTTAAATACAATTGCTTTAATATGCAATCAATCTCCATAATCCTTTTCATCTTACAGAACTGAAATTCTATACACATTAAATAATAACACTTCATTCCTGGCTCCTCCCAGCCTTAATCAACCACCATTCTACTTTAATCTCTAGGTACTGACTACTCTAGGTAGCTCATAAAAGTGAAATCATATAGTACTTGTCTTTTGGTCACTGGTTTATTTCACTTTAGCATAATGTCCTCAAGGTTTATCCACTTTGTTTATGTCAGAATGTCTTTCTTTTTAAGACTGAATCTTATTGCATTGTATGTATATACTACATTTTGTTTATCCATTCATCCATTCATAAACATCCGGGTTATTTCCACATTTTAACTAGTGTGACTAATGCTGCTATGAATCTGGGTGTACAAATACTTCTTCAAGACATTACTTTTTATTATTTTAGGTGTATACCTAGAGAAGGAATTGCTAGACAATTCTATCTTGAATTTTTAACCAACTGCCATGCTGTTTCTCATAGAGGTGGTATGTTTTTACATTACCACCAATGGTACACAAGGGTTCCAATTTCTCTGCATCTTTGTCAACACTTGTTACTTGATTTTCATAGTAGCTATCCTAATAGGTATGAGTTGGTATCTCAATGTGGTTTTCATTTGTATTTTCCTAATAATTGTAATATTTACCATCTTTTCACGTGCTTCTTAGCCATGTGTGTATCTACCTTAGAGAAATGCCTATTTTCTTGTCCTTTTACCATTTTTTTTCCTTTTTCTCTTCTTTCTTTTTTTTTTTTTTTTAAGACAGGGTCTCACTCTGTCACCCAGGCTGGAGTGCAGTGATGTGATCTGAGCTCACTGCAACTTTCACCTCCCGGGCTTAAGCAATCCTCCCACCTCAGCCTCTTGAGTAGTTGGGACTACAGGCACACATTACCACGCCCAGCTAATTTTTGTACTTTCAATAGGATTGTTTGCTTTTTGTTATTGAGTTGTAGATCTTTATATATCCTCGATGTTAACTTCTGACCAGATGTATAATTTACAAATATGTTCTTCTTTTTCATGTGTTGGCTTTTTACTCTGAGTCTACTCTTGTTAACTAAGAATACAAACTGATTCTGCTAAAGTGAGAGAATTAAAACTTGACCTGATTAAACTCAGTGTAACTTACAGAAAAGGTAACTGCAGCATCTAGGGCAAAGGTAGGAGAGTGAGATTTTGAAGTTTCTGTATGCTTTCACTTCTCACATTTAATTCACTTTACTTATTACTTTCTCATTTCCTTTGATTGAGGCACTTCATGAAGGGGATAAATAGTCTCTTATTTCATGCTCAAGGGTGTTCATTGTTGACATTCTCCATGCAATAGAGTTTTAAAATGAATCAATTAAGTGACATATCCATAAATATTAACCTGAAAATAAACCTATCATCACCACGACTTTACTGAGAGGGGAAGTTCAATGGGGAAGTCCCTATGGAAACAGTGCAATGCAAAAATTGTCCCCAATTCATGAAGTATAATAGGGAATAAAGCACTTCACTTTCAAAGATGACACTTTCCTTTTTTGCTCACCCTTACACATACATCCACATCTAGCAGAGATCGGGTAGAGGTTGGAGGTTTTGGATTCACATGTATCATTTTCATTTAGTAATAGGCAAGCATCATCTGCAAACAATTAAAAGGGTTAGAATCTATTTAAAGAGAGTTTATTCAAGGGCAAAGTTTGAGAACAACAGCCCTGGAAGCATAGATTCAAAAGAATGGAAGTCAGTGTTCCAAAGTATTAAAGTTTGGGATCATTTGTACAGGCAAAGTTAGAGAGGCTTAACAATTTCAACAGCTTTGTATATAAGACAATGCACAGTCCTAACAATCTAATTAGTCAAGGTGGCCTTTTTCTTTGGGGAAGGATATATTTAACATTCCACAAAACATATTTAATCTTCCACTGAAGACTCATGGGGTCTTTTGTACCATCTAGTTTGAGTTAGGTACAGAACAATGAAGGAGGCAGTTAATCTATAACAAAAATCTGATTTGAAGGAGAGAAGATCTGCTCTCTGGTCTCTCCTAATCATATACAGAACAAGAACAATGAGGAAGAGAGTTAATCTATAATCTAAGAAGCACAATTGCATCCGCCTTGTCCCTGTTGGCATAATACACTTTAGAGAGTCTTCAAGTTTTGTTTTCTTTTACATAAGTAACCCACAGATTAAGAAGAAACAAACTAGGATAAATTTTCCTCTTTAGGACCAGTAGCTATAGATTACCCAAAATAAAACCTCATTAGGCAAAGTTTAGCTATAAAAAGACCTAAAAGAGTAATCACTATATGTAAAATATTCACTGACTGTTACCATTATTTCAGTAAAATATAGATGTGCACACACACCTTGCATGTAAATGTAAAGTTGCATATAAGCTAATTTAATTTCTACAATATTTTTATTCCAGTTTTTTAGATAGATAATTATATGCTTTCTCAGAAAAATGTAAAAATGTACACAAGACGGAGGCATTTCCAGAACAGCAAAATAAGGACCTCCACAATCTATCCTTTTTAAGAACAAAAAGATTACTGATACAATAATTATCAAAATCAAGTTTTTTAGAACTCTGAAAATTAACCAAAGGACCATAAAAATATGAGAATTTTCTTTAAATGGCTGACTCCTAGTAAGAACAGCAAGGCTTATGGTGCTTTAATTTGTCCTGTTTTCACCTCTTTCACCTTTGCTCTCCAGAAGCCTTGAAAACCAGCTGTCTAGAAACCATGGAAACTCTGGAAGCATAGGGCACCAACTCACGACTACCTCTAGTTGGGCCAATTCACTTCAGCCTGTAATTGGCTGTGGGCCCAAATCCTTCATCAACATAGTGGGTAACCAATGGGAAACCTCTAAAGGGTATTTAAACCCCAGAAAACTTCACAACTGAGGCTCTTGAATGACTTGCTCAGGCCTGCTCCCACTCTGAAAAGTGTACTCTCACTTCAATAAATCTCTGCTTTGGCTGTTTCATTCTCTTGTTGCTTTGTTCATGCATTTTGTTCAATTTTTTGTACAACATGCCAAGAACCTGTACAACTCTCACTCAAGACCTTCCTTCTGGTAACATATTTTCGCATGCCAGTCAGGAGGTAAGCCTAAATCTGGGGATGTATTTTCCTTTTTTGTTTCTTTCTTTTTCTTTTCCTTTTTATCAAGCCTTCATTTGTGGGTATGGGATGGACTCATCCCTATGCAGGCTCCCTCCGCTCCATACAAGGGAACCCCTTTCTCTCTCCCTTTCTCTCTCCCTTTTCCTTTCCTAACTTGGGACCCTTGGTAGACAGCATCTAAGCATGGAGACAACTGCAGGTCTCTGGCTGGGGTCACTCTCTGGTGGTCTGGTGGGACTGAAAGGCATCCGTGTGGAAGCACCTGACCACCACTGCCCTGCCCATTTCCACCAAGGAACCTGAGTCTTTTCTTTCTTTCTTTTTTTTTTTTTTTTGTTTCAGTCTCCTTTCTGGTTTTTGTTTGTTTGTTTGTTTGTTTGTTTTGTCCTTCAGTGGCCATTTCCTAGTAACTCCTTGGTGATTGAGGGCAAATGGTTGTGGCCACTCTCTGATTTTGCCTGAAGGCCAAGGAATGAACAAGGATAGCTGCCCTGCCCAATAAAGAGGACTCTTTCCTGTCCTTTCTGGTTATGGTCCCTTATCACTATGTGTGACATAATTGGGAGGAGCAGCTCATCCAAGGTAAATTCACACACATTTCAGGTGATTTCAACTCTCTCTTTCTTATGCTTAAATTCTCCTGTGGAGTCTAAGTCTGCCCACAAGGCCAGAAGATAACGTCTCTTAGGTGTTTTGACCTCCCTTCTCCTACTCAATCTATCTGACTGGCTGAGGACCTCTGGGGCCCACAAGCTTTAGAATACATCTTACCTCTTGGAACTCCACTGAAAGAGGCCTGTTTCATTTGTAGTAACCATATTATTTCTATAGAATGGCCTGCCTATACACAGGACCCACTGTCATAGTGGTGGATTTTTAATCATTCCCTCTCTTGCCCGGAGCTTGAGCGGAATAGCCAACCCTATTATTTCATTTTTCATGCCCCAAATCTATCCTACCTCTCTTGAGCAATGATGCTTGATCCCCATTACAAAAGAAGCCTGCCCAGTGTTCAGTTTCTGTCATTAAAATTTATGACTATCACCCTAATACAATGGGAATCATGGGAAAGCATAGCATTATCACATTTCAAGGATGCCAAGAGCTGGGGCCTTCATCCAGGGACAAAAGGGAAACTCATACTGGGCCATCAATTGTGGAGGGAACCATTCCGAAATGGTGCTGGCCACCATCTAAGGTAAGAGATACCTGACAAACTAAAAAAGGGCCCTAAAGGACGACACCCCTGGGGACTCCAGACATGACCCAGTTTTTCCAGTGGGATGCCCCAGGTAAAATTTGGGTCACCAAATAAGTCCTCGACTTTTCAAAGTCCTCTTCCCTTTTCCAGATCACTATAAGCAACTCTCCATTCATTCCACCTGATTCCCCACTTTGCTGTATCCTCAACCATTGGAATCAATTTGACCCTGTCAATCTAAGGAGAAAGCATCTTAATTTTTTTTTTTTTTTTTTTTTTTTTTTAAGATGGAGTCTCGCTCTGTCACCATGCTGGAGTGCAGTGGCACTATCTCCTCTCACTGCAACCTCTGCCTCCCGGGTTCAAGCAATTCTCCTGCCTTAGCCTCCTGAGTAGCTGAGACTACAGGCACGCACCACCGTGCCCAGTTAATTTTTGTGTTTGTAGTAGAGATGGGGTTTCACCATGTTGGCCAGGCTGGTCTCGATTTCTTGTTCTTAGGATCTACCCTCCTTGGCCTCCCAAAGTATTGGGATCATAGGCATGAGCCACCACACCCGGCCACGTCTGAATTTTTTACTGTAATACTCTATGGCCCCAACATCATCTGGACAGCCAGGAACAATGGGCCATCAATGGTAGTCTTCATTACAAACCATATTGCAACTAGACTTATTTTGCAAAGGTTGGGTAAATGGTCAGAAATCTCATATGTACAGGCCTTCACGGCCCTATATCAAAACTCAAAAATCTGCAAAACTCCAAGAAGCTGCCTCAAAAAGAAAATCCTGAGGCAGAACCAGATATTGTTGATGACCCCCTTTTACAAGGGCCATCTGTCTTTCAGGGGAAACTGCAACCACTCCCTGCAAAGTACTCCTGAGGCTACAGCCCAAGATTAAGAACCGGTCTGAGTGTGAGCAAAGTCCCCTCACACTCGGAGGGGAACACCCTATTCGACTTCCCCTCCAGCCCTGCTTCCCCTTAGGGGAGTAGCAGGAGCCAAGGGCCCCATCTGTGCAGAAGTCCCCTTTTCCATAACCGACATACAATAATGTAAAGAATAGCCAGGAAGCTATTCCAAAAATCCCACGTGCAGACTGGTTCCAAACTTTGACCTTACCCTTTGATCTCTCATGGAGAGATGTTCAATTAATTCTAGCAACCTGTTGTACTTCCTTGGAAAAATAACAAATCTTTAAGGTTGCCCCCCAGGAAGTAAACAATTTATTTGCCTGAAACCCTCAGGGCAATAACCCAGTACCAGACACAGTCCCCACTACTGACCCTAATTGGAACTGTAACACCCCTACAGGGAGGAACAACCAGGCCAAATTCTTTGAGGTTCTCTTTGGAGGAATGAAAAAGAATAACTAAGGCAGTAAATTATGATAAATTAAGGGAGGTTAGGGGATAAATTAGGGGAAGCCTTTAAAAAAATACACCAATCTGGACCCTTCCTCTCCAAAGGCAAAGTATGAATGGCACAGCATTTCATTAGGCAACCCATCCCAGAAATTAGGCATAAGCCGCAGAAGGTACAGATGGGGCCACACACTAATCAAAATCAGTTTCTTGATACAGCTTTTATGGTGTACAACAAATGTGACCCAGAGAAAGGAGAAAGGGAACAGTGCAAGGAAAAATGGCAAGCCAAAATTATGGCAGCTGTCACAACAATGCCCTTAATGTTCAATGAGTATCCAAGGGAAACTTGAAGGGTTATAAGGATGATGCCAGCAAAGGCTCTTGCTTCAAGCACAAGAAAAATGGACATTGGGCAAAGGACTGCACTAAGCCCCTGCCAGACCTCTGCTCTCAGTGCAAAGGCACTCATTACAAGCCCTGGTACTGGAGAATTGACTGCCGCCACTTCCACTGAGGGGTTCAGTTAGTCAAAACCCTAGCAGTGCAAAAGGAGGAATTAGGAGACTGAAGGTGCCTGGGGCCTTCCTCACCACCCCCAGGAACCTCATCATTACTACTAATGAGTCCCAGGTAGCTGTGGATATCACGGATATGCAAATCCAATTCCTTTTTGATATAGGGGGAAATTACTCTGTCCTTACGGCTTATGCAGGAAAGATCTCCTCCTAGTACACAAATGTTATGGGAATAAAGGGAAACCTACAAACAAGATTCCTGCTCATCCTCTAACCTGCCAATTCATAAAACGAATTTGCCATCAGGAAGTTCTAATAATACCAAGTTGTCCAGTCCCCTTATTGGGAAGAGATATCATATGGGCAATTCAAGCACCACCCAGCACAATTGTTAATGGTCAATAATGCAGACGATGTTCCAGACCATGTCAACAAGGAGGCCAACCCACTAACATGCTATACTGGGAGGCCTAGAAGGGCTGAAATGGTAGTCCCATTTAAAATATACAGTTTAAGACTCCAGTTATTTTCCCAACTGAAAACAATACCCAATTAAGCTGGAAGAAGGAAAGGGTTTAGCACCCATAGTTAAGAAATAACTTGTCCGCGGACTTCTGAAACCCTGCATTTCTCCCTGTAGTACCCCCATTTTACCCATTTTAAAGGCTTCAGGAGGATACCAGAAAGTACAGGATCTCAGAATGATTAATGAGGCTATTATTTCTGTCCACCAATTTGTGGTGGATCCATATACTCTCCTGACTCAGGTGCCAGGGGTTGCAGAATGGTTCTCAGTCCTAGACCTAAAAGATGCTTTCTTCTCCATTGCTCTGGCCCCAGAGTCTCAAAACACTTTTTTTTCCCTTTGAATGGGGAAATCCTAATACCAGAAAACAACAATAATACACTTGGGAAGTGCTCCTTCAGGGGTTTCAGGATAGCCTTTTCTTTTTCTTTTTCTTTTTCTTTTTATTTTGCACAAGCCTTAGAGAGGGATCTAAGGGAATCTACAGTTGGAAAACAAGAGTGTACTCCAGTACGTGGATGACCTTCTCCTGTGTAGCCAACCCAGGAGGTATCCGAATATAATACTATAAAAACCTTGAGTTTCCTGACAGATGGGAGACACAAAGTGTCCAAAATAGGCTCAGGTTACCCTCCAATTGGTCCAATATTTATGGTATGTCTTAGCAGCCAGAGCCCAGCAAATATCCCCAGAATGAAGTTTGGGCTCCCCCTCACAACCAACCAACAATTTCATTCATTTCTGGGAATGGCCAAGTTTTGCAGAATATAGGTATCATGTTTGGGGCGTATAGAAAAGCCCCTTTATGAAGCAACAAGGGGGTCAGAAAATGAGTCAAGGGAATGGACCCTGGACATGAGAAAAGCCTTCCTTAAGTTAAAACAGGCTCTCAGCCAGACTCCTGCTCTTGGCATCCCAGACCTCACTAAGCTCTACTCCTTCTCTGTAGCAGAAAAAAGGGCATAGCTGTGGGAGTGCCAACCCAGAGACTGGGATCAGAACACAGAACAACTGCCTACTTTTCAAAGAAATTACAAGGAGTAGCCTCAGAGTGGCCATTACAAGGTGTGGCCTCAGAGTGGCCAAGCTGCTTGTGGGCAATAGCAGCCACTGCTATTTTAGTAGAAGAAGCCGCCCTGAGTCAACCACTGGATGGGCTAACCCTGTATCAGGCAGTCAATCCTAGAAGTAAAAGGACACATCTAGATGATGGGGAAAAGGTTAACCAAATACCAGGCCATGCTCACAGACAATCCAGGTGTAACCCTTAAAACCTGTGACAACGTGAATCCAGGTCCATTGCTTCCTACAGGGCCAATAACTGATCATTCCTATGAGCAGGTCATTGACACACATCTGTTAGGGAGCCTGAATTTTAAAAGATCAGCCTCTCCCAGATTCTGGAGATGACAGATTCACAGACGGCAGCAGTTTTGTGTCAAACAGGGCGAGCCGAGCTGGATATGTAATAGTAAATCACAATACCATTATTAAAGCCCAGGCACTGGCCCCAGGCACGTCAGCACAAAAGGATGAAATCATTGCTCTTTCCCAACCATTAATGTTGGGACAAAGGAAAAAGTTTAACATCTATACAGATTCCAAATATGCATTTATGCTTATGCTACAATTTGGAAAGAAAGAGGACTACTAACTAGTAAACATTTCCCCAGAAAGCATTGTCTGAAATTCTTCAACTATTGGAAGCAATACACTTGCCAAAGGTGGCAGTGGTAATTCATTGTAGGAGTCATCAAAGAGATTTAACCCCTTTAGCACAAGGGAATAGAAAAGCCGATAAAGAAACCAAAGCTACAGCCCTCAGGTTGCAATCCCAACAGCTCCTAGCAATGCTTTCTGTGATTCCCCAATGGAACCTGAAAACACAATATAGGAAGAATAGTTAATAAATGAGCAAGAAGGAAAAACAACAACAACAACAATAAGAACAAAAAACAAAGATCCTGGTAGTACATGGGATCAAAAGTATATCTTCCTCAAACAAACAACCCAATGGAGAATTATAAAAACCCTTCATGACTCTTTCCATATGGGGAAATATGACACCCTGGCCATGATAAATAGGCTCTTCACTGGGGCCTAACTTAGCTTCGGTGATTAAGCAGGTCTGTCAAACCTGCTCACTGGGGCATTTAACAACCCAGGGAACAAAACACCACCTCTATAGAAAAGTCCAGAGAAGGGGAACTTACTCAGGGGAAGACCGGCAATTGGACTTGACCCATATGCCAGCTTGTAGAGGATACAAGTTTTTGTTAGTACTGATATATACTTCTACTGGCTGGGTTGACGCGTACCCTACCAGAACAGAGAAGGCCAACGAAGTTGTGAAGCGTCTCTTAAAAGAAATAATACCCCCTGTTTCAGTTACTCCAGAGCCTCCAAAGCAACGGCACATCCTTTATCTCCCAAATTACTCAAGGGTTTGCTAAGACACTCAGAATCAAATATTATTTACATTCAGCATGGAGGTGTCAATCTTCCAAGAAAGTGGAAAGGCTAATCAAACTCCAGAATGAGCATTAGCTAAGCTGCTCAGGAAACATCAGAAACTTGGGGCAGCTTATTGCCTGTAGCCTTCTTGAGAATCCATAATCCCCCAAGAGTAAAAATTAATGCAGGCCCATATTAAATGTTATACGAGAGGGCATTTTTAACTAATGATCTAATCACTGATCTCGAAACAGAAAGCTTAGTAAAATACCTAGTTAACCTTGGACAATTTCAGCAGGCTTTACAAAAGTTTGGAATTCAAAGGCTCCCTGCATCAGAAACTAACCAGCAACCCAAAATCAAGCCAGGAGATAAGGTACTTGTTAAAACATGAAAGGAGGGATCACCTGCTGAACAATTGTAACCCAAATGGAAGGGACCGTTTTCAGTGGTGCTGGTCATGCCTTCCATGGTCAAAGTACTAGGATTAGATAGTTGGATATATGTTTTCAGGGTCAAGCCTGCAATATCTGAAGCCCCGGACCTGGAACCTGAAGCTCCCCCCAGCCACTATACCTGAGAAGCTGTGGAAAACCTGAAGTACCTGTTTAAAAGACAGCTAAAAGATAAGTAAATGCGTACCAACTTTCCTTGGTGTTTTTGTTTCATAGTTACTGTAGGCTGGATAATAGTCGTCATTTTTATATTTATGCAGTTTAGTTGCTTTCTTTCAAATGGATGGAATCACTTCCTTTGTAATAATTAAGCAAATTGTTTTCCTCTGTTTAAAAATAGCCACAGAAGACTCCACATGAAGCCAATCTAGAAAATAGGTAACCGCTTCATTTTCTTGGCATTTGGTACTGCCCTACCTTAATGGCTGTCAAGGACATTGGCCTTTCAGAAAGGGAAATACTTAACAATATTTTTAGTTTGTTAAACTCAACCTGTTGGCTTTGCATGACTACCAAAAGCTGGGGATATACCAGGCCTGTAATGTTAGGGGACTGGCCTAGTGTCCCAGCCTACTTCCAGGGACAAACTCATTGTCCCATGGGTTGGAGATATGTAGCCCAACAGTCAGTAAAAAATAATTTTGTTGGATCGAGTCCCAGGTTCTTTAAGTTATTTATTTTAACCACCAACCACAGTCCAAAAACTACAAAAGGAAAGATGCTTTACTACCTCAGCTTGTGGGCAGAGCAATTCCCTTTCTGCCTTTGCAATAACCATGCCAGTTCCATTACTTTCATTGGAGAACTCCAAGAGAGTCAGTGTAACTGGACCTTTGTTGGTGGGTTACATTTCCTAGTTAATACCTCTGCAAAAATTCAATTACTAAAAAAAAATTTTGAACAGGAAGACAATTTTCTGCTTTATTAGGTGCCTGGACCAACACAGCCTGTTTCCTGTCAACAAAACTAAAACTTCTATTTTCTACTCTGGCTGCCCTCATGCAGGTTACCTGTATTCACCCTATCTCAGTGTATTATTTGGAAATTGCCAATATGTCTTGTCTTGTCCCCTTCTGAGGGGATCCTAAAAGAGTACTCCAATTCAAAGAACTCAAAAATACCAGCCAAATTTACCATCCCCTACTAGACCCCGTAACCACTGCACAAACCTGGCTGCAAAAAATTTATCGCTTATAGCCAAGATAACCTGAAACAAAATCCCCCAACTTTTACAACTTTACTACAAAACAGTTTTGTAGCTCAAATTTCACCTTCACAAGCAAATTTTTGGATTTGTGGTTCTTCAGCATATTTACAATTTCCATCACAAAGGAAGGGAAAATATTCCATCGCCAACATTTCCCCTTATTTAACTTTTGCGTGAGCCAACACATCTCTCTCTTTCCCCATGTACCAACATCACAAAATCTATCACTGAGCAGACCTCTATCCCTCTAGGCTTAATATTATCTGCCATGGTGGGCATAGCAGGGTCGGCTACAGGAGGAGGAGCCTTGGGAATCCAGCATAAGCTGCCTAAAGAAACTGTGATATACCTCCAAAAAAGAGCAGAGGGCCTCACTAGACTTCAACAACAGCTGGACTCCCTGACCATGGCAGTCCTACAAAATCAAAGAGCCTTAGACCTCCTCACAGCCAGACAAGGAGGAACTTGTCTATATTTAAAAGAAGATTGTTGCTTTTATGTCAGTCTGGCTTAGTACAAGAATATATTAGGAATATCACTACCCAGGCAAATAAATCTGAGTCTTTGAGAACTCTCACAGGACCTTGGCAATACTGGTTACTATCTACATTACTTCCTTTGGTAGTACCAATTATTGCCAATACTGTTAGCCTTAACTTTTGGTCCAATCTTGTTTAAAATGTTAATCATTTTTTTACTTTCCCCCTTAAAGCAATTCCATGTTTGTATGATGCTTGTGTAGGATTTCCAGCCAGTTGTGGGTGATAATGCCTTCCTCCACCATCAAGAAGCTACCCTGTTTCCACTAGACAGAGCAGGGAAAGAGTTCTATGGTCCCCAGTAGGTAAGAACTATGCCCTAATCAGCATGAAACAGTTGCAGAAGAAAGATCATTGGTCCCTCTGCCTCCCATAAATATTTATGGGGATCATGTCTCTCAGTGGGAAATGAGTCAGGATAACATGGTCTGGAGACAGGAAACCTAAAGCCAGTTTGTGCCAACTCCCTGGACCTTGACCAGAGGGAAAACCATGCGTCTCCATGCCCAACTAACAAGGGACCAAAAGACATTTCCCCTATAAAACAACCCCCTCCACTGTGTCACCAATGGAAAGCACCTCTGGTTGGTCATGGGCCACTCCTTCATTTGCATAGGGTGCCAGCTCAGCCTATGGTTGACCACAGGTTAATCTACTTTGAACTCTACTTGGCCACAGGCCAAATCCTTTATTCACATAGCTGGTAACCAATAGGAAACCTCTAAAGGGTAATTAAACCCCAGAAAAGTTTGCAACCAAGTCTTCTGAGCCACTTGCTCAGCCTTCTCCCACCCGGTGGAGTGTAATCTCACTTCAATAAATCACTGCTTTTGCTGTTTCATTACTTTGTTGCTTTGTTTGTGTGTTTTGTTCAATTCTTTATTCAATATGCCAAGAACCTGTAAAACTCATATTCAAGACCTTCTTTCTGGTAACAATACCACAGTCAAACTATTGCAAGTTAATGGCAGAGAGAGTATTGAAATTATCAAGAGGAAAATAATCACATACAAGTAATCCTTGATAAAAGTAACAGTTGACTTCTCATCAGAAACCATAAAAGCCTGAAGGCAGATGGATCACATATTTAAATACTAAAAGAAAAAGAACTGTCATCAAAAATTCTTTATCCAGTGAAACTATTCTCCAAAAATAAAAAAGAAATTAAGATGTTTTCAGGGAAAGAAAAAACTGAGAGAATTGCTTCTGGACTGGCCAGGGAAGGAATACTAAAGGGACTAATTTAAACTGAAATGAAAGAAAAATGGACATCAATTAGAATTCGCACACAAAAAAAGTAACACTAGTAAAGATAATTACATAACTGGATACAAAATCCCGTATAAATGCTTACTAGTTTGCAAATCATTGTTTCTCCCATCTGACTAAAATGACAAATGCATAAAGCAATGATTATAAAACTGGGTTGATGACCTTATAATTTATCAGCATTTAATTTGAATAATAATAAAAGCATTAAGGCAAAGGTGAGAGGGAACAAAGCTATATAGAAACAAAGACTTTATACTATTTAAACTACATTGGTGCTAATTCAAAGTGGATTTTTTGAAATTAAGATTAATTGTAATGCCTAGATCAATTAATAAGAAAACAACTCAAAAATAAATCAAACAACAGGAGAATTGAAGGATACACTAAAAATACCTATTTTCAGAGAGAAAAGCAGTAATGGAGGAAAACGGGAACAAAAATATGACACACAAGTAGTAAAATGGCAGATGAAATTCTCATTTTTTCAGGAATTATATGAAATATTAATGGATTAAATACACCAATCAAAGGTAAAACATGATAGTAACAATCTTTTTATTATTAACTTATGTATTTATTTTTTAGTTTTTAGTTTTGAGACAGAGTCTCACTCTGTCACCTAGACTGGAGTGCAGTGGTGTGATCTTGGCTCACTGCAACCTCTGCCTCACGGGTTCAAGTGATTCTCCTGCCTGAGCCTCCAGAGCCACTGGGATTACAGGTGCCTACCACCACGCTCGGCTACTTTTTGTAGTTTTACTAGAGATGGAGTGTCACCATGTTGGCTAGGCTGGTCTCAAACTCCTGACCTCAGGTGATCCTCCCACTTTGGCCTCCCAAAGTGCTGGGATTGCAGCTGTGAGCCACCACACCTGACCAGTAATAATTTCTAAAATGATGGCTCAGTAATGCAAATAGGTTGAAAGTGGAAGGATAGTAAAGATATATCATGCAAATAGTAAACAAAGGAGCACTTGAGTGAGTAATATACTGCAGAAGACAAAATAGACATTAAGAAAAATGTTACTATAGGCAAAGATGAAGGTTTCATGATCAAAATGTCAATCTGTCTGGAAGATATAAAAATTATAAACAAATATGCACCTAACAAGACAGTTCTAAAATATTTGATGCCAAAATAAATATAAATGAAGAGAGAAATTGAGAATTGAATTGAAGATTCTAAACCTAACTTTCAATGATAAAAATGACATAATGATATAATATCAGTAAGAAAATAGGAGCTTTTAACAACATTATAAACCAAACTATAGCTAAGAATTACCTGTTGAACACCCAGCAACAGCAGAATATACATTATTCTCAAATACCCCTAGAACATTCACCAAGATACATTATATGTTAGGCCATAGAAAGAAGACCTTGGAAAGTTTAAAAGGACTGATATTATAAAAGGTATATTTTCCCTACCACAATAAATATAAATTAGAAATCAATAAAAAAAAATAAATCAATAACAGAAATTTGAGAAATTTCAAATATATGGAAATTAAACAGCACATGCCTAAGTAACCAAACTTCTTCTTGTAAAGAAGGAATTACAAGGAAAATTAAAACACACCTTGAGATTAATGAAAATGAAACACAGTAAATCAAAACTTAGAGAATAAAATAAAAGCAGTACATAGGGGGAAGCATACTGCTGACAACTACTAATAAAAACAAAAAGATCTAAAGTCTAAAAACGTATTTTCTACCTCACGATTAGAAAAAGATCAAACTGGCTGAGCACGGTGGCTCACACCTGTAATCCCAGGTCTTTGGGAGGCCAAGGTGGGCAGATCACAAGGTCAGGAGATCGAGACCATCCTGACCAACATGGTGAAACCCTGTCTTTACTAAAAATACAAAAATTAGCTGGCCGTTGTGGCACGTGCCTGTAATCCCAACTACTCAGGAGGTTGAGGCAGGAGAATAGCTTGAAACTCCAGCCTGGCGACAGAGCGAGACTCCCTCTCACAAAAAATAAATAAATAAATAAATAAATAAATAAATAAATAAATAAAAAGAAAAAAGAAAAGAAAAAGATCAAACTAAAGCCAAGGCAGCAAAAGGAAATAAATTATACAGACTGGAAATATGTGAAACAGAAATGGCAAAACAATAGAGAAATCTACTAAACCAAATGTTGGTACTTTGAAAAGATTAGCTTAAGTGCAGAAAAAGCACCTAACAAAATTAAAAAACATTTCATGATACTAATACTCAACCGGTAGGGATGGAGAACTTCCTTAACATGGTAAATGACATCTATGACAAATCCACAATTAACATCATGCTTAATGGTGAAAGACCAAATGCTTTTTCCCTAAGATAAGGAACAAGACAAAGATGTAGGTTCTCACCACTTCTCTTGCACATTTTGCTGTAAATTCTATCCTGGAATATTACCCAAGATAAAGAAATAAAAGGCATCTAGATTGAAAAGGAAGAAATGAAAACCATTTCAATTTGCAGATAACATAAACTTGCATTTAGAAAGTCCTAAGAATTGCAGATAACATAAACTTGTATTTAGAAAGTACTAAGAAATTTGTATAAAACAGACAAATTTCTGGAGACAGAAAGTAGATTAGT
Source organism: Macaca nemestrina (assembly GCF_043159975.1). Taxonomy (NCBI): domain Eukaryota; kingdom Metazoa; phylum Chordata; class Mammalia; order Primates; family Cercopithecidae; genus Macaca; species Macaca nemestrina. The sequence goes on along the minus strand of NC_092132.1, from coordinate 62,341,379 downwards.
ATTTTCCGGGGGCCCAGAGGAGGATGGAATGGGGAATATCTGCTAATGGCTACAGAGTTTCTTTTGAGATGGATGGAAACATTCTGAAATTAGATATTGTTGATCATTGCACAACTCTACAAATATATTAAAACCCACCGAATTGTACACTGTGAAAGGGTGAATTTTATAATATATCAATTATAACTCAATAAAGCTGCTATTAAAAATACATAAGATCCGAATTAGTAAGAAAAATAGCTACAATTTAAACCTACATCTGCTTGGAGCTAAAACTATGATCTTTTTTATGAGAGAAAATTGGTTATGAGGAAGGTGTTATACTTATTAATGACAGACATTGAGCTTGTGATTCAGAATTGTTCATAAACAGAAGAGCTGGAAGTGAGGTTAAAAGGAGATCTGCTTGCCCTTAAAAAAGCTATTTACCTAAGTGTCTATGCAGAATAAACTAGTTAAGAAACCAGAATCTGAATTTATGTTGGGTAATATTTTACATACAGAATTCTCAGTTTCTGAATTTATCCACTTAACATTTACATATAGAGCACTTACTATATGCCAGGAATTATTCTTGGCTCTGGGTAGAAATATTTTACCTTTATTTCCTTTTTAAAAAATGTTTATAGAAGTGAGATATTACTTAGACCCCTGTAAGATTTTCTGCTAATTGATGGCAGTAGAGTTTTCTTTCTATTGGTAGAAATATTTATACATTCTCAGTGTTTTGTTTATCCATGAACACACTATGGAATAATACTGCAAAAAAAAAAAAAAAAAGAAGCACAAAAGAGAGATTTCATCATTAATTTTTGAAAAGGTCGTAACTATAAATGAGTAAAGTTAATATATATGTACATACATGTGTGTACACATACCCCTGTGTGTATAACTAAACAAAAATCAATCCAAAACATTAATTTCATCCCATGGACTTTTCAAATCTGGCACAGTTCTTTGCTGATTAATTATTCAGGATGGAAGCCATACTCTCCCGGTTTTTTCATTACTCAATCTTGATTCAGCTTCATTTCCTTTTAAGGTTCATGGCGATTAATGATGCACTCCATTTAGCGCAACAAAAGAATTCTAATTCTCTGTAAATCTAGAGTTTGTTCTTTTTTGAATTAGCACTCTTTTGGTAACTAGACAACTTAGAAATTCACTAGTTTTGTTTGATGACACAAAGGCCGAAAGGAAAGGTCATAGTAGTATTACTTTTAATGAGTTATTAGACAAATACGTTTTCTAGATAGTTTAATCTCATCATTAGACTTCAAAATGCCCTAAGAAAAGTCTTTAAATATGTATGTCACTTCTCAATTATCTACGTTAATGAAGAGGAGCAGCAGTGTGTATAAAGCAAAATGGGTAAAAATATACACATATTTGACTTAGAGGACACTGATGTCATATGCTTCAAGAATAAGTAAAATTCAAGTCAAACACTGAAGTCAAGTTAGATCCTCATCAGTAAGCGACTGTTTGCTACTGCATAATCCATGATTCTGCTAAACTTCTTCCCATATTCTTTATTGTATCTTAATGCTGAATATTATCATCTTACAGATTGAAATAAAGATGCTAATGAAGGTAAAGAAGCACATAGCCTCCTTCGAGTTTCCTATCTAAATGGCTTATGTTTTCTCCTTGAGTAGGAGAGAGTTATACTTTGCTGTAAAGGCTTTTCATTATATTTGCTGTGCAGATTATGATAAAGACCCTCAGAAAATCAGGATAAAAGCATACGAATTAAATATTATATTGAAGACCTACTAAAGGCCACTTCTTTACCCTAACTAGTACTAGCAACTAATTAATTTCAAGGCATTGATTCAGACTCCCACTATATATAAGATAATGTGCAGGAGATGGAGAGGTTCTATGATGAATTTATGTGTGGTGGGAAATATCAATATCAAAATAGTAAACATGAGTGTGTTAAAAAGGCGAGGGCTGAGAGTTACGGAAACATATGAAAAGAGCACTTTCCTAGTACCAGTAGGAAAGATCAGAGAACACCTTTGATTGAGTATTTCACTTGCGACCGGAATTATCTGAAAAGACAAAAAATAAAATTGTAGGATGATGTGGGAGGTCACATAGAAGACCAATGTGTGTGACAACTGACAGTCAAGATTTTAGGACATTGTTTAGTAACTCAAAGAATTAATTTTAAGCAGAGATAATTTTACTGAAAAGCTGATAAAAGTTCTGGCTCAGGGCTTTTCACTTCCAGGGACACTGTGAGAGCACTCTGGTGATGGAATGGCATTTGAAGCTAGGAGGGAAAGCCAGGTTGCAGTCCAGAGGCATTTCAAAGACAGCCTTTCTTGTGTTCATCAAAAAGGTCCTTAGGTGACACGAAAGGAAAAAAGGCTGTAATTTCACAGCTCTTGTACTTTGATGTTATTTCTTTTTCCCTACTAATATATATTCATTTTATCACTTAACTTTGTATTTACTTATGTCTTTTTTTAACTAAAGAGGACTTCTGAAATTATATGAGCTTCAGGTTCCACAGGCGATATATATGTCTGTGCTTGCTTTAAGTAAGCAGTTAATAAGCTGAACAAAAGTAATACAGAAATGAAGAATCAGTGTGGCTGCTTCAATGAATCTTGTTTTGGTCTTTCCAATTTTTGAGACCACTAAAGGCCATCACATTAAACTTTTCTCTGGAGTGTGAATTGTTGTAGTCCTTATTTACACCTTTAAGATGAATAGATGGCGCCAACAATAATCACAATTTTAAAGAGAATATGGCTTCATTTACTTAGACCATCAGGATTTTAAAATGGGTTATTCTCTTTGGAGAGACGTAATTTATTATGCAAAGTTCTGAATAGTCTCCAGAATCCTGGGAATTGAAGAGTACAGAGAGATTATTTAGAAATGATCACTGTGCTGTAAACAGCGGCAATAATAATATATATTTTAAAAAATTATATAAAAGAAACAGGAAACTTGATTCTATCTAATTTAAGATCTTGTTTGGTTTCTCTTTGGAAAAACAAAAACAAAAAAGATCAAACATAATAGTTACTGATGCAAGCAAAGCATCAAGTATTCTTTTCTCCCTCAAAAACTCTTAAATGTTTTTTTTCTTTTTGTCTACTTTGTATGGTTTTGAAAATTAAATCTATCGCTAAGAAAAATAAGAATCAAGTAGAAAAATAGAAATGCAATGTAGTGCCTGAGAGCTTAGATGCCAGAGCTAGGGTGGTGGGTTCAACTGCATAATTCAACTGTATAACCTTAAACAATTTACTTACCCCAGTTTCCCAGTAACTAAAATTGGGATTATAATAGCATCTATCTTATAGAGTTATGAGAGAATTGAAATAATTTTTATAACTTTTATAGCTCTTAGCAAGTAGCATTTACCCCATGAAAATAAATTAAAGCTAAATATTTAAAACCATAGCTTAATTATTAGTGATTGATGAAATTTAAGTTAAAATACTGGAAAAGTGTTTTTTCCCCATGACATTGACAAATAAATAATAAAAATTGTTTTAGCCAGTGCTGTTGATATCAAGGTTTGTAGTATCTTAAAGGGGTATATTTTCAAAGGACAATTTTATAGCGATTGTTAAAATTTAAATTTAAATTATTTTACCCCAGTAACAATACTTTTAAAAAATGTGTAACTTAAATTTATTCATTCACTTAACAAATTAGGAATTACTATATACCAGGTTCTATTATTACACAAAGCAATACAGTTAAACCTTTCCTTATGGAGCTTGCCTTCTTGCAGGAGGAAAGGAGATGAAATCAGACAAAACACATTAATTAAACATTTAGTAAGTGAAGAGAGACGGGTATACGTGACACTTTGCAGTTCCCTTGAAAACACAACCTGACACAAGAATTTGGTAAAGTAGAATTGGGGGAAGGTGATGTTAGTAATGAGGAGTAATAAAAGTAAAGAAAGTCTGAAATAGGAGAAAAAGCCAATAAAGGATCGGTTATTGAGGGTACTCATATAGGCAAAAGAAGCTTGGCTATACAGACACTTCCAAAACATCATACAAAGAATAGAACCTGGGCCATATAACCACTGTCTCCATTCCCCGTTGTTTGGGAAGCATCCACGGGGCATATGGGACAGGCTTAAGACAAAAGTGTTGTAATAGAGGGATTAAGTGAAAGTACTAGCAGAGCGTGAAGGCATTAGCCTCTGTGTCTGAGGTTCATTTTCTTCCCCAGCTTAGCAGAGAGCCAGAGCTTAGTAGATAGCTGCTGCAACCTAGGATTGCTCAGTGAAGAACATGACTGAAGATTACTCCGTTATTTACCCCATTGCGGCCATTACTAACCTGATAAGAGCAGGCAGAAAGCTAGGAGTGGAATCATGATTGGAGTGGCTTAAGTAGGAAATGCAAGGACAGGGAAAAGAGACAAAAGGCACTAGCAAATCTACTGAGGAATTTTTCTGTAGTTTTGCTGTAATGGGGCATTCAAAAGAGGAGTTTTAATTTTGTTATGTGTTTTAAAAAACTCAGCAATAATGTCACACTTTCTTGTCGATGGGAATATCCAAAATGGAGGCGGGGGGAAACTTGGCAATATTGTGATCAAAGAGGCAGTTTATAAAGTGATGCTCCGGTGAAGGTAATATGCTACTTAAGCTAATGATATCCGTTTGTTGCTAAGCCAGAATTATAAAGTGTAATGATTTACCATGTAGACATCACAATGTGGCAGACACACTTTTTAAAAAAATGTTTCATGGTGCCTGCTGAAGAGTATGGGGTGAAAATTTCCTTTAAACTATACTCTGGTGCCTCCACTGAGTAGAAACTTAGCTCTGAAGACATTTATTTTCCTTAAAACTCTTGACAGATTAATTTTCAAATTCTATTAGTCAATGAAAACTAAAGATAAACCAAACTAAATTACTTCTTTTCTGGATATACACAAACTTAAACGTTTTCTGTTTTGTGGTACTGTAAGGTGTTGAACAAAATACACATATCCAATTAATATTGAAGAGAGTTACTATAGCAATCCATGAATAATGTGTCTGTGCTTCCTCAGTAGCAGGGTAATTAACATATTTTTACAAATACTTTATTGTTAAATGAAATGAAAGGGAACTGTAATAAAAAGATACTTTAGAGGAATTCTTTTTTGCTTTTTTCTAGTTATCTTTATTTTAGTTCTTCTTTCACTTTTTGTATCATTATAGTCATAGACAAATGAAAGCAGATGTTTTAAAAGTCGCATTTATTTTAAACTACAATAGATATCTATGGAAATGTTCATAGCACTATCTAACTCAAAGTAGACCAGCAGACCATTATTGAAACGCTATGTTTGTGGAATAAATAAATGGAGTAAATAAGCATCTGACATATATATTTATTTATTCCACAAACATTATTATTTTTAGAGATCTCCATGTGGCAGATGCCACAGGTAGTCTGAAAGTTCCAAGCCACATTCTCATTTCTTAATAAACTTAAGATCTGTGTGCAGAAGAGTTTATATAAATGTGTAGAAGGACTTAGACATTTGGAAATGTTTAAGCTGAGGTTGAAAAATCTAGAAAAAGGAAGTAGAAAGTAATGTTACAGTCAACAACCTCTGATCTCTTAGTTTATTCATATTATAAATGGAGTTTTGATATCCATTTTATGTTTTCACCTGTTAATTTACCATGAGGTAAATATTAAGCAATGACAATAACACAGAAATAAAAACCGGGGAATGTTTGTATATATCATATATTCTTCATAAATCATGAAACCTGAAGAATTAATATCATGATTGTTACAGACCTTGGTATTCTATTTTTCTTTTTAAAAAAACATTTATTACTGTGAAACTATCTAACAATACATTTTTTAGGTGTCAATAGAGATGAATGTATAACTTACACTGACAAAATCCCGCAAGTAACTAGATATAGGATGATAACATTTATTTCTGCTTATAAGAAGTTGTATGGAATCACATCAAAATTTATTTACATAGCCCAGTATAAGTAATTTTTCTCCTATATGTCACTTCAAAAAATTATAGAATATGTTTGAGATACACTTTTAATAAAAAACAGCATATTTTGCTCTTGATTTTAATTAACTATGGCATTTTTTTCTAAACATGTTTTAAAATTACATTAATTTGGATATTACTTTAGTTTTCCTAATCATTCTATCAATTAACTGCTCAAGTTAACTTGATTCCACTGTAATAAGTTCAAGAATAAATGTTTATCTTTTCTGGTACACACAATTGACTAAAAAACAATTAATATAACCAGGGCTTATTAAGGAAAATAAGCATAATAGGTAAATAGTATATGACAAGGTCTAAGTGAACACAACTGGGGAAACAATATTATACCTAAGAGATTGTGGATAAAAACATTGTTTCAGGAGATGTGTCAATTTAACCAACAATACATTAAAATGTGGAGGAGAGGAAGAAGGGCATTAAACTGGGCATGTGTTTCCTCTAAAATTTAAAAGAAACAGAAAAGTATATGAAGAGCACTACCTTTCTGAGGTTTTAAATGTATAATAATGGTACCCAAGATGTTTAGATATCCTGAATGACCTTCCTTCTTCTTTTCTTTTGTATTGCAATTTTGGCTACGAAAGAACACCATTAGACCAGAAGTGGTCATCTCTGGTACCGTAATCCCTAGTAGGCTTCTAGTTGTGAAGAGTTTACAAATATATAGTTCTCTTGATCTTCAAAAGGCTCTATGTGGTGCACACATTTACAAAATTACTCAAATCTGTAAGCAGATACCTTTCAGGGAACCCCTCAGCCCTGGACTTTTAGATGGCATTAAAAGAGCTTTCACCTTGGTATGTACCTGGTGATTAAAACCCAGTTCCAGTGCTTAGTTTATATCTGAACCATTCAGTCTTGGCCACTACCCTGGGTTTAAAATGAGATCGAGTACTATTTCTAATATCCAAATTACTATATCTCTCCCTGGGACATTTAGGCTAACGTTTCCCTTAGGTTTCCTAAATCAAAAGTAAAATCATACACCTAAATGAGAAATGATAGAAATGTCTGACAGAGTAATGCCCATATGCACGTATGGGGCACAACAAGGCATGATCAATCATCTGGAGCTTTTTGTTCTGGCTTTCCACAGAGTCTTCTCTCTCTCTCCATGAAGAAAACTAAAATATTATGTACCATTTTTCTTGGGAAGAAAGTTGGCAAGAAGAGATCTCACATGCTATTGCTTTTATTAGTCAATCATAAACAAACTTAACAGATTTCATTATTCAATCATAAACAAATTTAGACAGCTGGCAAGAAGGCTGGGTGCCGTGGCTGGGTGCTGTAATCCCAGCACTTTGGGAGGCGGAGGCGGGCGGATCACAAGCTCAGCAGATCAAGACCATCCTGGTTAACATGGTGAAACTCCGTCTCTACTAAAAATACAAAAAATTAGCTGGGTGTGGTGGTGGGCTCCTGTAGTCCCAGCTACTCAGGAGGCTGAGTCAGGGGAATGGTGTGAACCCGGGAGGCGGAGCTTGCAGTGAGTGGAGATCACACCACTGCACTCCAGCCTGGAAGACAGAGCAAGACTCTGTTTCAAACAAAAAATAAAAATAAAAAAGAAAGAAAGAAAGTTAGCAAGAAGTGACTTCACATACTACTACTTTCATTAGTAAATCATAAACAAATTTAGAGTGCCAAACAGGCCAGGACCCAATTAGTAGTAACTGAGTTTATTATGTTGCTATTACAACAGGCATTGGAACTCTAGGTTTTTCTTGCAGAATATTGGTGGATTCTTTTGAAACTCCATGTGGCCTTTTTTACCACATTGTTTTCTGAAACAGGCGATACATAAGCTGACCTTCTTGGAAATTCAGTGAGCTTTGGTTTCTAGAAGCTAACAACCCCTTGAAAAGCCCCCATTAAGAAAGCATAAGGCAGGCTTCTTTTCATGTCAGTCACTGGACATTCATACTTCCTAGTCATGCAAAGAACTATGAGTACAGGCTTCTCTAACCACTGCTTTTGCCCTTCTGCAAGCCCCTGTAGACTGCTTCAGTAGGATTTTGCCTTCACAATTCTCCCAACAGGAAGTAGATATCAATCTCTTTCTTCACATTTTTTGTTTGGTTTTGTTTTTGTTGTTTGAGACAGAGTCTCGCTCATTCACCCAGGCTGGAGTGCAGTGGCATGACCTCGGCTCACTGCAACCTCTGCCTCCTGGGCTCCAGCCATTCTCCTGCCTCAGCGTCCTGAGTAACTGGGATTACAGATGCCCACCACTACTCCAGGGTAATTTTTGTATTTTTAGTACAGACAGGGTTTCACCATGTTGACCAGGCTGGTGTTGAACTCCTGACCTCAGGTGATCCATCCGCCTCAGCCTCCCAAAGTGCTGGGATTATAGGTGTGAGCCACCGCACCTGGCCTCTACATGTATGTTGAAAGTCCTTGTGACAGATGCTAAGATCACACTTTTGTTTTACCCTCTCATTACTACTCTGTTTTATTGTATCAGAAGAGAACTGTAAATTCTTGAAGCTCAATTCCTCCTTCTTTTAGTCACATTAACTTCTATATATGTGTTTTTTGCCTTGGCTTTCTCATTCTGTTGTGGTAGAGATATCAGAGGAAGCCCTCTAAGCTAGTAACACATAACATGAAAAGTCCCTATTTCATTCAATTCCCTTGAGGCCTTTATTTCAGTGTTTATATGTAGACTGGTTAGGGAGTAAGGTAAATATTTCTCTTAGTTTACTTCATATAGTTTGAGAGTCCATTTGCTATTGTCCTCAGCTGTGAAGCCCTGGCGCATTTCGGAGACAGTAAACATATCAAAATTAAAATCCTTTTATGAATACAATCTCAATTTAGGGTAAAGGTCATAGATCATGGTGTCAGTAAGGGCAAGATAGAGTGTTAGTCAATTGGAAAGTTGCTTAATTTACATAATAAATAATAAAATTAATTATGGCTAGCAGAGACTGATATGAGATGCTGCTCTCCCTCACACATTGTCCAGATGCAAGTAAGTTCAGAGACTTAGACCTTGATACTGAGATTATTTTTCTCTTGATAAAGGAATGGATCCTATAATTCTGCTACAAATAGAAATGGTAAATAATTCTTTGATTGTTTTTACAAAAGAATCTGTAATAATTTCATAGAACAATTATTCAATAAGGAAGGGAGAATAGCCACATTGTTTATTTCTTTTAGATAGGAGTTCTGAATTGACACTAATAGCAATCCTAAGGGTCAGGGTAATCTTTGAGTTACAGTAGAAGCTTATGGAGACCTAGTGATAGAAACTACTTCAAAGCTATTACATTGTGTTTCTGAACCCAGTGTGTGAGTATTTTCTCAGTTTATAAACATATAATTTATAAATATATATATATATACAGGCCAGGCGCAGTGGCTCAGCACTTTGGGAGGCCAAAGTGGGTGGATTACGAGGTCAAGAGATTGAGACCATTCTGTCCAACATAGTGAAACCCCATCTCTACTAAAAATACAAAAATTATCTAGCCATGGTGGTGCACACCTGTAGTCCCAGCTATTCTGACTACTGTGGCAGGAGAATCGCTTGAACCTGGGAGGCAGAGGTTGCAGTGAGCTGAGATTGTGCCACACCACTACAGCTTGGTGACAGAGTGAGACTCCATCTTAAAAAAAAAAAAGAAATACACACACACACACACACACATATACACACACACACACACACATATACACATATACATACATACATAAATACATATTCACAGGTTGGGGGGTGTGTGTGTGTGTGTGTGTGTGTATTCACAGGTTGTCGTAATCCTCACCTGTGGAGTAAGGATTAATTCTCTGATCTGAGAAGTGATAATCATTGTAGCAAAAGGGATCAAATAGACACCCCAACATCTTTCCCTCACTCAAGCCAAGATAGTAAATCCAAAATTAATATTGCACAAAAAATTGCACATACTGACTTCATCAACAAAAACTTGAAAGATCTAATTGTGGTAGGCTCAATCATATCAACTCACTTCTTTCATTTATAAAAACCAGATGGATTACGACAGGTAGCTGTTGAGTTTTGTAAACCTAATCTGATTATAGCTCTGCCACAGCTAATGCAATCATATGTTGCCACTGATAAAACTCTTGGTACTTAATAGACATTTCTTGATTTGGCAAATGTTTTTCCTTGATTCTAATAGGAAGGGAGAGTCAAAAGCACTTAAATTTTAATTTGAAAGAAGAGCAGCACTTCTTTAGCCTCTTGCTTCAGGGCTCTCTTAACTTTCATTTCTGTGTCATAGTAGAGTCATAGAGATCTCCATCATCATAAATTTCACTATAATATTACATTGGTTCATTATATTAATGATATATGGTAATTGAATCCCATGAGCAGAAAGTGTAAAATATACTAGATGTTATATCAGGATATATATGTGTCAGAAGGTAGATGGTAATTAAAGATTTAGGGACTGAGTACATTGGTGAATGTTTTAAGAGTTTAGTGGCTGTAGCTGGCAGGACCTTCCCTTTGAAATGAAGGCCAAGTTTCTATGCTTCACACCTTCACCAACTAAGAAAAATAATAAGGCATAGTGAAGTTGTTTTGAGTTCGTAGGCAGAATATATAATATTTGGGAATGCTACTCTGACTTAATTAACAGGTGAAGCTGCCTGTTCAAATAGGATGGAGGTAAGAAGAGAGTTCTGTAGCAGGTTCAGCCTACAAATTGTTCTTCAGCATATTTGAAGGTGCTGGAAGTCTTTGGAGTAGACAAAAATATTCCATGAAGTCTCTGGTAAACAGCAACAAGTGAGTCACAGTGCATACCTCCAAGGTTCTGGAGCAGTCCTATTTTCTGTTGCAAAAAAATATTCTTATTCAATTACTGACACCCAACAGATAACAATTACAAATGATAGGGACCAGTAGAGATTCTCACTATGTTTTATGAAGAGGTGACCATAGCAAAAATTCATCGTGTATTGGAAAAAGTATATTCAAGATCAGCCTTAAGTAGATCCAGAGGGAATGAATAAACACATTTAGAGAAGCACAGATTCCTATGTCATCTCTATATGTTGTATTGATAATTCTTCAATTTAACCTTGGGGTTCAAGGTAATGTTCCTTTTGAATTATTGATGGAGAGGAAAAGAACTGGAGACTAGTTCACAGGTAAGCCATTAACCTATATTGACAATAGCAAGAAATAGCCTCTTACCCTCTAACATCCCCTTACGTAACCCTAATACTAACCCTTTAAATATGAACATAAAACACTGAAATACTTCTCAATACCCTGAAAATCAGTGTTGAAGGAAAATCTTCTTTAGGCAGTGCTGCAAGCAGTAACTATGTTCATCCAAAAGTCTAAGAGGGAGAAATGGTTTGATATATGGATATACACTGACTTCCAGGAAGTAGAAAATTATTGACCATATGTTCATGAATCAGGAAAAAACAGCACTGGAAGACCAGGAACAAGGAAATTTGGGGAACAGAAATGCAGATGGGCATAAGGGAGTAAGCCTAAGAAGGTGGGCCACTGAAGGACATTCTCAACAATTAGGTGGATAGTGTGATTCATGCTACATACCCATGACAGCAAACTTGTCTTCTTGGGTAATCCAGTGTTATAAATGGATTATATAAAATGGGTCCATAAGAAAATTTGCCATGGCTCAAGAGTAGCAAGAATGAATACTATTTTCAGTCTGATTCGACAGGAAAGCTTTACCACAAAATCTGCACTTGAGTTAGTGTTGGTTGAGATAGAAGTTGGCATGAAAACTTTCTGGGCAAGGTAAGATGTCTCCTTAGGAAGGACCATTTTCTGGAGAAGGGAACAGCTGTGAATTGTCATCAAATGTATCTAGTTAAAAAAAAAATTCTGGCTGGGGTAAGAACAACATTCAACATAGACATAAAATATAAAGCTTATGTCATATTAGTACCATAACTTCTCCCCTTAATACATGTCGATCACAATCCAAAAGAGGATGAAAATTTAGACAATTTATACTGGTCAAAGAAAACCCCACAAACATAAAGGGCATAAGAAACTTTGGAAATTCTCTGCCACAAAGAATCATTTTCAATTGTCCTTTTGTTTTTGTTATTATTTTGTTTGTTTATCATATGATTTGAACATTGTTTTGTTAGGACAGTTATTTATTCTGGTATACTGTCTTTACAAAGATTTCGTTTTGAAATTCACTGTGGCTTTCTGAAAGGATTTTTATACCGAAAATTTATTTTATATTAAATAGAACCAAACAATAATAATATGAGTTTATAGTTATTTCATGAACATAAAAGTAATTTCCTTTTTTTTTTTTTTTTTTTTTTTTGAGACGGAGTCTCGCTCTGTCGCCCAGGCTGGAGTGCAGTGGCCGGATCTCAGCTCACTGCAAGCTCCGCCTCCCGGGTTCACGCCATTCTCCGGCCTCAGCCTCCCGAGTAGCTGGGACTACAGGCGTCCGCCACCTCGCCCGGCTAGTTTTTTGTATTTCTTAATAGAGACGGGGTTTCACCGTGTTAGCCAGGATGGTTTCGATCTCCTGACCTCGTGATCCGCCCGTCTCGGCCTCCCAAAGTGCTGGGATTACAGGCTTGAGCCACCGCGCCCGGCCCATAAAAGTAATTTCTAAAAATATTTTTCTTCACCTACAATGAACTACTTGTCTACTCTTGCCATGCTACTAGTTTGATTTCTCCAGAACGCTTTTTGGTAATTTGTCTTGTTTGTTGAAGACCACATATTCCTCCCTTATTTTGTCCCCTGTAAGTCAATTTAAATGTTGAACTTCTGAATGGTGCATCATTTTCAGGTATCTTCTTGCTGAAAATTGCTTAATATGAGCACAATAGCCAAAAGGCATTCTGGAAACTACCTAAGATAATAACTTTTGAACTTATAGAAACTTGCCTTCTGACTCTCACGTAATAATACATGTGCACTGCATAACAACGTTTTGGTCACCAACAAATCACATATACCATCAGCCCCATTAGAGTGTAATGGGGCTGAAAACTTCCTATCACCTTGTGACATCTTAGCTGTGGTAACACTGTAGGGATAACAGGTGTGCACCATCATACCTGGCTTAGGTTGGCGCCAAAGTAATTGCAGCTTCTGATCATGAATTTTAAATCATTATAACTAGGCTCAAACACATCTTTGTTAATCAAAACAGGAAATCTTAACAATCAACATATTTTTTGCCAACAAGAAATAAGTTTGTTTATTCCCGTAGCATAAAAATCTGTGCTTCGGGATTTGACAAACTCTTGGAAAGCATTTTCTGCATCCTGCTGGTTGTGGAGGCATTTTTCCTACAAAATGTTGCCAAATTGCTTGAAGAAATGGCAGTCAGTTAACAACAAGTCAGGTGAATGTGGTGGATGAGGCCAAAATTTGTAGCCCAATTCATTCAACTTTTGAAGCATTGATTCTGCAATGTGCAGTTAGTCATTGTAGTGGAGAAGAATTAGGCCCTTTCTGTTGACCAATGCCAACTTCAAGTATTACAGTTTTCAGTGCATCTCATCAATTTGCTGAGCATACTTCTTAGATGTAATGGTTTTGCCGGGATTCAGAAAGCTGTAGTGAATCAGACCGATTGAGGACCAGCAAATAGAGACCATGACCCTTTTTTGGTGAGAATTTGGCTTTGGGAAGTGCTTTGGAGCTGCTTCTCAGTCCAACCACTGAGCTGGTCATTGCCAGTTGTCATATAAAATCCACTATGAGTTGCATGTCACAATCCAATTGAGAAATGGTTCAGTGTTGCGTAGAATAGGAGAAGATGACACTTCAAAACGATGTTTTATCTTTATTTTAGCTCAGATCATGAGGCACTGACTTATTGAGATTTTTACCTTTCTAATTTCCTTCAAGTGCTGAATGACTGAAGAATGGTTGATATGAAGTTTTTCAGCAACTTCTCCTACAGTTGTAAGAGGATCAGCTTTAATGATTGCTCTTAATTAGTCATTGTAAACTTCCCATGGCTAGCCACCAAACTCCTCACCTTCAAGGCTCTTATCTTCTTTGTAAAACTTCTTGAACCACCACTGCAATGTACGTTCATTAGCAGTTCCTGGGCCAAATGCATTGCTGATGTTGCGAGTTGTCTCTACTGCTTTACAACCCATTTTGAACTTGAATAAGAAATATCTCTGCTGGGCGCAGTGTCTCACACCTGTAATCCCAACAATTTTGGAGGCCGAGATGGGTGGATCACCTGAGATCAGGAGTTCGAGATCAGCCTGACCAATATGGCGCAACCCCATCTCTACTAAAAATACAAAAAAAAAAAAAAAAAAAAAAAAAATTGCCGGGCGCAGTGGCAGTCTCCTGGTCTCCTGTAATCCCAGCTACTCAGGAGTCTGAGGCAGGAGAATTGCTTGAACCTGGGAGGCAGAGGCCTCAGTGAGAAGAGATGACACCACTGCACTCTAGCCTGGGCAACAGAGTGAGACTGTGTCTCAAAAAAAGGCATTTGATAAAATTCAACACTCCTTCATGCTAAAAAATCTCTCAATATATAGGTATTGATGGAACGTATCTGAAAATAATAAGAGCTATTTATGACAAACCCACAGCCAATGTCATACTGAATGGGCAAAAGCAAGAAGCTTTCAGATCATGAGGCACTGACTTATTGAGTTTTTTAACTTTCTAATTTCCTTCAAGTGCTGAATGGCTGAAGAATGGTGGATATAAAGTTTTTCAGCAACTTCTCCTACAGTTGTAACTGACAGAAAACTGACACAAGACAAGGATGTCCTCTCTCACTACTCCTATTTAATATTGTATTGGAAGTTCTGGCCAGGGCAATCAGGCAAGAGAAAGAAATAAAGGCATTCAAATAGAAAGAGAGGAAGACAAATTGTCTCTGTTTGCAGATGACATGATTGTATATTTAGAATACCCCATTGTTTCAGCCCCAAATCTCCTCAAGCTGATAAATAACTTCAACAGAGTCTCAGGGTACAAAAATTGATATACAAAAATCACAAGCAGATGGCATGATTGTATATTTAGAATACCCCATTGTCTCAGCCCAAAATTTCCTTAAGCTGATAAGCAACTTCAACAAAGTCTCAGGATACAAAGTCAATGTGCAAAAATCACAGGCATTCCTATACACTAATAGTAGACAAACAGAGAGCCAAATCATGAGTGAACTCCCATTCATAATTGCTACAAAGATAATAAAATACCTAGGAATACAACTTAGAAGGGATGTGAAGGACCTCCTCAAAGAGAACTACAAGCCACTGCTCAAGGAAATAAGAGAGGACAAAAACAAATGAAAAAAAACATTCCATGCTCATGGATAGAAAGAATCAATATCATGAAAATGGCCATACTGCCCAAAGTAAGTTACAGAATCAATACTATCCCCATCAAGCTACCACTGACTTTCATCACAGAATTAGAAAAAATTACTCTAAATTTCATATGGGACCAAAAAGAGCCCCTATAGCCAAGAAAATCCTGAGCAAAAAGAACAAAACTGGAGGCATCACGCTACCCGACTTCAAACTATACTTCAAAACTGGTAACCAAAACAGCATGGTACTGGTACCAAAACAGAGATATAGACCAATAGAACAGAACAGAGGCCTCAGAAAGAATGCCACACATCTACAACCATCTGATGTTTGACAAACCTGACAGAAACAAGCAATGGGGAAAGGATTCCCTATTTAATAAATGGTGCTGGAAAAACTGGCAAGCCATATGTCAGAAAACTGAAACTAGAACCCTTCCTTACACCTTACACGAAAATTAACTCAAGATGGATTAAAGACTTAAACATATGACCTAAAACCATAAAAACCCTAGAAGAAAACCCAGGCAATACCATTCAGGATATAGGCATGGGCAAAGACTTCATGACTAAAACACCAAAAGCAATGGTAACAGAAGCCAAAATTGACAAATGGAAACTAATTAAACTAAAGAGCTTCTGCACAGCAAAAGGAACTATCATCAGAGTGAACAGGCAACCTACAGAATGGGAGAAAATTTTTGCAACCTAGCCATCTGACAAAGGGCTAATATACAGAATCTACAAAGAACATGAACAACTTTACAAGAAAAAAACAACCACATCAAAAAGTGGGCAAAGGATACCAACAGATACATTTCAAAAGAAGACATTTATGCAGCAAACGAACATATGAAAAAAGTTCATCATCACTGGGTGTTAGAAAAATGCAAATCAAAACCACAATGAGATACCATCTCACATCAGTTAGAATGGCAATCATTAAAAAGTTAGGAAACAACAGATGCTGGAGAGGATATGGAGAAATAAGAACACTTTTACACTGTTGGTGGGAGGGTAAATTAGTTCAACCACTGTGGAAGACAGTGTGGTGATTCTTCAAGGATTTACAACCAGAAATACCATTTGACCCAGCAATCCCATTACTGGGTATATACCCAAAAGATTATAAATCATTCTATTATAATGACACATGCATACGTATGTTTACTGCAGCATTGTTCACAATAGCAAAGACTTGGAACCAACCCAAATGCCCATCAATGATAGATTGGATAAGGCAAATGTGGACATATACACCATGGACTACTATGAAGCATTAAAAAAGATGAGTTCATGTCCTTTGCAGGGTCATGGGTAAAGCTGGAAACCATCATTCTCAGAAAACTAACACAGGAACAGAAAACTAAACACCATATGTTCTCATTCATAAGTGGGAGTTTAACAATGAGAACACATGGACACAGGGAGGGAAACATCACACACTGGGGCCTGTCAGGGCAATAGGAGAAGGATAGAATTAGGAGAAATACCTAATGTATAACATAACCACATTTATTTAAGAATGATTTCTGATATCAAATGTTTTGATTTCTGATATCAAATTCCAACAATGCACAAACCACAATTACATTTGCACCAACCTAGTTTTAGTAGAGAGGGTTTTTCCATGTTGGCCAGGCTGGTCTTGGACGCCTGGCCTCAAGTGATCCGCAAGCCTTGGCCCATCAAAGGGCTGGGATTACAGGTGTGAGCCACTGTAACTGGACACACATCAAAATTATCTATACTGGGCTCCAATCCTATTCTTCAGACTTATCATGGGGCAATGTTATCCTTTAGTTAGCTGAGTTTTAATTGGGTGAAATCTATGGTGGATATGGTGGCTCTTTCCTCAGATAAGCATCAACTGTACCACGTCAAGACATGCAAACATATCAAGTCTCCAAAGTCCTCAACTCCTCATGAAAATTCTTTTCTACAACAATGTTTACCTTTGTAGCATTTCAGGTGAGTGGAGTCCATGATTCTTTAGACTTTGTGGATATTCATCTATAGGTGGGAACTTAGGCACAGTTACCACTCCAGGCTCTTGACGTTGCTCATGCTTAGAACTACAGATTTATTTGAGCTGCATAGACTTTATACCCAATAAGCAATGCAGTATTCTCAGATCTGCTATTTGGGAAGGGGCTCTAATTATACTCCCATTGATTTGAGATAATTTAAATAGATTTTTCATATACACATTATAGATCACTATTCTTTTGAAAAGGGAAAATAGTGATAATCACATATTAATAAGTTTGAGGTCCTCGGAATAAATGATCTATATGAATTGAAGGTATTGTTGTAAACATTAGATATACAATAAAAATACATAAATTGAAGCAGTGAAGCCCTAGAAAATCTCTGTATTTAGCTTAGATTAAGCAACAATCAATAATTATATGCAAAGTAGTCTTTTATTCAATATATCCAACCTGCATAACATTTGCAGTATAAATCAGTAAGTACTGTGGAATTAAAAACCCTTAGGATAGCTAGTGGCCAGAACGTTTCTTGCATGCATGATGTCTCAAGAAAGTACATTTAGCCTGGTTGCACCAACAATTGCTATTTTGTATAAACTGCCAAAAAAAATTCATCCAATCACACTCCACTTAATTTCACTTAATTTTAATCACAGTATACTTGCATGGACAGGTTTCTTTTAAACACTGATTTATTCTCTAAATGCAGAGGCATGGTTGTTATTTAAGATCTAATGTTCCCCGCTGGTCACATTTGGGAGGCTTTCCAACAGCAGGGCACGATTGTTATTTAAGATCTAACGTGCCTCGCTGGTCACATTTGGGAACTGTTTCTGGCTGTACTGATGCTCTTGCCTGCCTGGAAAATAATGTGCCAGCACCAGAAAAATTGCATAAATTATTTAATGTCTCTGTGGACCCTTCCAGAATTAAGCTAAGCCTTTTTTTTTTTCTTCCTTTTCTAATTAAAATGCTGAGTGAAGTAAGCCATATATATACATGGTGAACAAGCCTTCGTAGCTCTTTATATGGGGTATACTTTAAAACTTAATAGAATATTGAACAGCAAAATCAAGCAAGTTATAAGATATGCATTAACTGAGTAAAGTGGTACTTGAGCTCTAGGTTTGTCTTCTGAATCAAAGAATCACAAGCAGAATCTCCAAAGTAATCATGTGACATTCCAAACTCGTGAAGTGGATGATGTTCATCTGGGCAAGTCCATAGCACCAAATCTATTGTACTTTATCTGTTTAGTAAAGTCATCCCTTGCAGTTAAGGATCCAGGGAAATAATTACTTTTACCTGACTTCTAGAGTTGTTAAGTCATGCTCTGGGCTCTAGTGTAGCATTAAAATAAAAAAATGGAAGAAGTTTACTCTGCTATTTGATATTTAACTGAGTCACACTTTTTATATAATAAAATGCCCAGGTCTTAAGTTTTTAACTTGATGAGCTTTGAAGTTGTAAAAACCCACATAACCACCACCCACCCAATAAAAGATGTATAACATTTTCATCATCTAAAAGATCTCTTGTACTCCTCTCGAGTCAATATGACCTACCTGTAACCAAAGAGGCAACCACGTTGTGATTTTTAACACATGGATTAATTTCTGTTGTTTTTATAATTCGAGAATGGAATTGGATAGGATGCATTATTCTCTGTCTGACCTTTTTTTACCTCAGCATAATAATTTTGAGATTAAGCCACATTACTGCTATGTATCAGCAATTCATTCTTTCATATTATTATTAAATGAATATATCAAAGTATGTATTTAACCAATTTCTTCTTGATGACTTTTCTTCTTTTTCTTTTTGGACTATATAAAGCTGCTACAAACATTATTGTTGACATATGTTTTAATTCTCTTGACAAAACATTTCTAATGTAATTGCTGAATCATTGGCCAGATATATGTTTCACTTTTTAATAAATCACCCTAATTTCCCCCAGGAAGGTGTTATTATTTCATGTTCCAATAAGCAATATGTAAGATTTCTGGATGCGTCAAATTCTTGCTAATATTAAGTAATGTAAGGCTGCTTAATTTTCATCATTCTAGAGCAGCTCATTGCCAGCAACAGATCAAAGCTGGATGGAGAATGACTTTGACGAGTTGAGAGAAGAAGGCTTCTGTCCATCAAACTTCTCAGAGCTAAAGGAGGAACTACGTACCCAGTGCAAAGAAACTAAAAATGTTGGGAAAAAAATGGAAGAATGGATAACTAGAATAATCAATGCAGAGAAGGCCATAAATGAACTGACAGAGATAAAAACCATGACACGAGAAATACGTGACAAATGCACAAGCTTCAGTAACCAACTCGATCAACTGGAAGAAAGAGTATCAGTGATTGAAGATCAAATGAAGGAAATGAAGTGAGAAGTCTAGAGAAAAAAGAGGAAAAAGAAATGAACAAAGCCTCCAAGAAGTATGGGATTATGTGAAAAGACCAAATTTATGTCTGATCGGGGTGCCTGAAAGTGAAGGGGAAAATGGAACCAAGTTGGAAAACATTCATCAGGGTATCATCCAGGAGAACTTCCCCAACCTAGTAAGGCAGGCCAACATTCAAATCCAGGAAATACAGAGAATGCCACAAAGCTACTCCTCCAGAAGAGCAACTCCAAGACACATAATTGTCAGATTCACCAAAGTTGAAATGAAAGAAAAAATGTTAAGGGCAGCCAGAGAGAAAATTCGGGTTACCCACAAAGGGAAGCCCATCAGACTAACAGCAGATCTCTTGGCAGAAACTCTACAAGCCAGAAGAGAGTGGGGGTCAATACTCAATGTTCTTAAAGAAAAGAATTTTCAATCCAGAATTTCATATACAGCCAAACTAAGTTTCATATGTGAAGGAGAAATAATATCCTTTATAGACAAGCAAATGCTTAGAGATTTTGTCACCACCAGGCCTGCCCTACAAGAGACCCTGAAGGAAGCACTAAACATGGAAAGGAAAAACCGGTACCAGCCATTGCAAAAACATGCCAAAATGTAAAGACCATCGATGCTAGGAAGAAACTGCATCAACTAACGAGCAAAATAACCAGCTAATACCACAATGACAGGATCAAGTTCACACATAACAATATTAAACTTAAATGTAAATAGACTAAATGGTCCAATTAAGAGACATAGACTGGCAAATTGGATAAAAGTCAAGACTCATCAGTTTGCTGTATTCAGGAGACACATCTCACATGCAGAGACACACATAGGCTCAAAATAAAGGGATGGAGGAAGATCCACCAAGCAAATGATGAACAAAAAAAAGCAGGGGTTACAATCCTAGTCTCTGATAAAACAGACTTTAAATCATCAGAAATCAAAAGAGACAAAGAAGGCCATTACATAATGGTAAAAGGATCAATTCAACAGGAAGAGCTAACTATCCTAAATATATATGCACCCAATACAGGAGCACTCATATTCATAAAGCAAGTCCTTAGAGACTTACAAAGAGACTTAGACTCCCATAAAATAATAATGGGAGACTTCAACACCCCACTGTCAACATTAGACAGATCAACGAGACAGAAAGTTAACAAGGATATCCAGGAATTGAACTCAACTCTGCACCAAATGGACCTAATAGACATCTACAAAACTCTTCACCCCAAATCAACAGAATATACATTCTTCTCAGCACCACATATCACTTTTTCCAAAATTCACCACATAGTTGGAAGTAAAGCACTCCTCAGCCAATATAAAAGAACAGAAATTATAACAAACTGTCTCTCAGACCACAGTGCAATCAAACTAGAACTCAGGATTAAGAAACTCAATCAAAATTGCTCAAGTACATGGAAACTGAACAACCTGCTCCTGAAAGACTACTGGATACATAACAAAATGAAGGCAGAAATAAAGATGTTCTTTGAAACCAATGAGAACAAAGATACAACATACCAGAATCTCTGGGACACATTTAAAGCAGTGTGTAGAGGAAAATTTGTAGCACTAAATGTCCACGAGAGAAAGCTGGAAAGATCCAAAATTGACATCCTAACAACACAATTAAAAGAACTAGAGAAACAAGAGCAAACACATTCAAAAGCTAGCAGAAGTCAAGAAATAACTAATATCAGAGAGGAACTGAAGGAGATAGAGACACAAAAAATCCTCCAAAAAAATCCAATGAATCCAGGAGCTGTTTTTTTTGAAAATATCAACAAAATTGACAGACTGCTAGCAAGACTCATAAAGAAAAAAGAGAGAAGAATCAAATAGATCAATCAAAATGATAAAGGGGATATCACCACTGACCCCACAGAAATACAAACTACCATCAGAGAATACTATAAACACCTCTACACAAATAAACTAGAAAATCTAGAAGAAATGGTAATTTCCTGGACACTTACACTCTCCCAAGACTAAACGAGGAAGAAGTTGAATCCCTGAATAGATCAATAGCAGGCTCTGAAATTGAGGCAATAATTAATAGCCTACCAGCCAAAAAAATGTCCAGGACCAGACGGATTCACAGCCGAATTCTACCAGAGGTACAAGGAGGAGTTGGTACCATTCCTTCTGAAACTATTCCAATCAATAGAAAAAGAGGAAATCCTCCCTAACTCACTTTATGAGGCCAACATCATCCTGATACCAAAGCCTGGCAGAGACACAACAAAAAAAGAGAATTTTAGACCAATATCCCTGATGAACATCGATACAAAAATCCTCAATAAAATACTGGCAAACCGAATCCAGCAGCACATCAAAAAGCTTATCCACCATGATCAAGTGGGCTTCATCCCGGGGATGCAAGGCTGGTTCAATATATGCAAATTAATAAACGTAATCCAGCATATAAACAGAACCAAAGACAAGAACCACATGATTATCTCAATAGATGCAGAAAAGGCCTTTGACAAAATTCAACAGCCCTTCATGTTAAAAACTCTCAATAAATTTGGTATTGATGGAACGTATCTCAAAATAATAAGAGCTATTTATGACAAACCCATGGCCAATACGATACTGAATGGGCAAAAACGGGAAGCATTCCCTTTGAAAACTGGCACAAGACAGGGATGCCCTCTCTTAACACTCCTATTCAACACAGTGTTGGAAGTTCTGGCCAGGGTAATCAGGCAAAAGAAAGAAATAAAGGGTATTAAGTTAGGAAAAGAAGAAGTCAAATTGTCCCTGTTTGCAGATGACTTGATTGCATATTTAGAAAACCCCATCATCCCAGTCCAAAATCTCCTTAAGCTGATAAGCAACTTCAGCAAAGTCTCAGGATACAAAATCAATGTGCAAAAATCACAAGCATTCCTATACACCAGTAACAGATAAACAGAGAATCAAATCATGAATGAACTTCCATTCACAATAGCTTCAAAGAGAATAAAATACCTAGGAATCCAACTTACAAGGGATGTAAAGGACCTCTTCAAGGAGAACTACAAACCACTGCTCCGTGAAATAAAAGAGGACACAAACAAATGGAAGAACATACCATGCTCATGGATAGGAAGAATCAAAATCATGAACATGGCCATACTGCCCAAGTAATTTATAGATTCAATGCATCCCCATCAAGCTACTAATGACTTTCTTCACAGAATTGGAAAAAAACTGCTTTAAAGTTCATATGGAACCAAAAAAGACCCCTCATTGCCAAGACAATCTTAAGTCAAAAGAACAAAGCTGGAGGCATCATGCTACCTGACTTCAAACTCTCTACAAGGCTACAGTAACCAAAACAGCATGGTACTGGTACCAAAACAGAGATATAGACCAATGGAACAGAACAGAGTCCTCAGAAATAATACTACACATCTACAGCCATCTGATCTTTGACAAACCTGAGAAAAACAAGAAATGGGGAAAGGATTCCCTATTTAATAAATGGTGCTGGGAAAATTGGCTAGCCATAAGTAGAAAGCTGAAACTGGATCCTTTCTTTACTCCTTATACGAAAATTAATTCAAGATGGATTAGAGACTTAAATGTTAGACCTAATACCATAATAACCCTAGAAGAAAACCTAGATAATGCCATTCAGGACATAGGCATGGTCAAGGACTTCATGTCTAAAACACCAAAAGCAACGGAAACAAAACCAAAATTGACAAATGGGATCTAATTAAACTAAAGAGGTTCTGCACAGCAAAAGAAACTACCATCAGAGTGAACAGGCAACCTACAGAATGGGAGAAAATTTTTGCAATCTACTCATCTGACAAAGGGCTAATATCCAGAACCTACAAAGAACTCAAACAAATTTACAAGAAAAAAACAAACCCATCAAAAAGTGGGCAAAGGATATGAACAGACATTTCTCAAAAGAAGACATGCATGCAGCCAATAGACACATAAAAAAATGCTCGTCATCACTGGCCATCAGAGAAATGCAAATCAAAACCACAATGAGATACCATCTCACACCAGTTAGAATGGCAATCATTAAAAAGTCAGGAAACAACAGGTGCTGGAGAGGATGTGGAGAAATAGGAACACTTTTTCACTGTTGGTGGGACTGTAAACTAGTTCAACCATTATGGAAAACAGTATGGCGATTCCTCAAGGATCTAGAACTAGAAATACCATATGACCCAGCCATCCCATTACTGGGTATATACCCAAAGGATTATAAATCATGCTGCTATAAAGACACATGCACACGTATGTTTATTGTGGCACTATTCACAGTAGCAAAGACTTGGAATCAACCCAAATGTCCATCAGTGACAGACTGGATTAAGAAAATGTGGCACATATACACCATGGAATACTATGCAGCCATAAAAAAGGATGAGTTTGTGTCCTTTGTAGGGACATGGATGCAGCTGGAAACCATCATTCTCAGCAAACTATCGCAAGAACAGAAAACCAAACACCACATGTTCTCACTCATAAGTGGGAACTGAACAATGAGATCACTTGGACACAGGAAGGGGAACATCACACACTGGGGCCTATTATGGGGATGGGGGCGGGGGGAGGGATGGCATTGGGAGTCATACTTGATATAAATGACGAGTTGATGGGTGCTGACGAGTTGATGGGTGCAGCACACCAACATGGCACAAGTATACATATGTAACAAACCTGCACGTTGTGCACATGCACCCTAGAACTTAAAGTATAATAATAATAATAAAAAGAGAGCAAAACCTTCAATCAAATATGCATACACCCACACATATTTTAAAAGAATAAATGAACACAAAATTTGATGCTGTTTAAGATTTTTAAATACCTAGATTAGCCCCCATTTAAAAGGTAGCATTTTATAACCTGTTTAGAATCACAAGGTGAAAGAATCCTGAAATTTATTTTATCAAAACGCCAGTACGAATTATTAACTTGAAATATTTTTATTTAGTTCTTTTTTAAAATTTTTTTATCTTTTGCTTTTTTGGTATATGATTCAGAAGTCCTATTTGAATCTTTCTAATGTACCAGGATATGTGAGAATAACTTACATTATCCAAATGATGCATTGTGAGGATAGAATACAAAGCAACTTAAAAATAGAGAGAAATTAGGTCACTTCAATTGTACATAACTGATGAATGCAAATCAATCAGAAGATGGTCTTGGGGACACAACTAACCAGGCATAGTAAAGCTGCTTTTGGGAAATGCAAGAGTCTAAGCCTGGATGCTTCAAATCTAGATAAAGGATGGTTCTAAAATTTTAAGTGCTAAAAGTTTTTACATAGTTTTAATACAGTGTAATTAATACCCTGATAAATACATTCAGAAGCCAATAAAGATCACAAATTTAAGAACAATTGTATTAGGAAGTTCTGGGTCAAGTCATATGAAGGAAAACCTACATTGGATAGTGCAGGTTTTGCATTGACAGTGACCATGTGCTTATAATAAAGTGTGGAAGGTCTTCTACTTCTGCTTCAACCACATGCTGCTTTTAGATGTTATGGCAAAGTTCTTTCATCAGTATCTGGTCTCTATCCATAAGGAACACTATAGGTTCTATTACTGCTAAGCATTAGTTATAAAATTTGTTGGAATATCACCATGAGAGCGAGTGTTGGAAAACTTTCCCATGGCATAAGTGTTTACAGGACATTAGTCTGGAGATCTAATAAGTCTGAACCTTCTCATTTTCAAGAGCAGCATATAGGAATACCCACCCTCTAGTCTCCTGTAGATATACCCAATTGCAAGGTTACATTTATCTAAGATGGTAACATACCTTCAATCTGTGGACTTCTAACTCCACTCATTTTATAGAGTAAAAGTTTTAGACTAGTTTTCCAGTTTTGTAGAGGAGCAGACACAATGTAGCTATTAGGTTGAAAATAGGGTTTTTTGTTGTTGTTGTTGTTGTTTTGTTGTTGTTGTTTTTCAGAATTCAAAGGAGTTAAACAATTCTGAAGTATGGAACTACCTCCAGCAAGTGGACTGTCAACCCAGTCCAGAGCCCCAAAACTCCTTGATCCTTCACAATCTGTAGAAAGCAGTCTACTGCTCCTGATACATGAGCCTCTAACTCCACCTTAGAGGAGAAGATAGGGGCGGGCTCCGAGTTTACATCATTCTCTTCACGCTGCGTCAAAGAGAAAAGAGGAGGTCTGGGTCTTCCCACCAGTCAGACAGTCATTAAGAACGTTCTAAAGTTTAGAGAAGTAATCTCAGGATCCATTCTTGATTTTCTCCAGGTAAGCTAGAAGAGAACCAGTGAAGACTGGGAGAGCATCTAAAACAGAGAATGATGACCCCTGGCAATGTTTCAGGAATGCTTCTTCTTAATAAATAGTTCAAAACACATGGAAGATCCCTTGGCAGGATGGTTCCAGCAAGTTCTGCCCAATCAACCTGATTTTGATGGTGACTATGTGGTGGGTAACAATGGAAGCTACCATGCTGGGAAGACAACTAGGCATGATGGCATGTCATTGGGAAATGTGCCACAGATCATCCATGTATGGCAAATAAACTTGTGAGGTGCTACAGAGAAAACAGTGCAGGCAGGACGTACCACTCTTCCAGAAGTCTCAGGGCCTATGGCCAGCCATACCCAGAGCCCCATGGCTCATTGCCTTGTTTGCCCTCAGAAAAAAATCTAGGGACATAGCGAGGTCGAGACTGAGTGCCTCAGTCATCCTGGCACAGAGTAATCACTGGACACCACTCACCTGGATGTCCTGCTCCCTTGTAGCCATTGCCCACTGTTGGCCACCCCTGTCTATATTGGACCAAGCCAGGGAGAACTGTGACACTAGCCTGAGTTCCCAGACCTCCAACAGAGGGACAGATCAGGCTGGATCTGATCACTCTTATACCAATTTATAACTTCCGTTGCTTTTTTGTTGTTGACATGAAGAATGTCTTTGTGTATTTACGATCTGAGTATTTAGTCAAATATGCAATGTAAATATTTTATCTCACTCATCGGCTAGCCTATTCATTTGCTAATATGACATCAGCAGATATTTCAGTTTTGATGCTTTCCAGCTGATCAAGTTTTCTTATTTAATTGTTAGTCCTTTTGTGAGACTAAGAAAACTATGTCTACCCAAAGTACACAAACATATTTGGCAGTTTTCTTATAGAAACTCTATAGTTTTCAATTCATGCAAGTCTTTGCATGACTTCTAAATTTTTGCCTTTGAAGGAAATTAGAGGATAAGGTTCTCTAACTTTTATATACAGATATCCAGGTGTTCCAAAACTATTTCTTGAAATGATGCCCCTTTTACTGTTGAATTGCCTTAGTAAATTTTATAAAAATCATATATATGTTTGAGTCTATTTCTGTATACTGTATTCTGTTCTATTGTTCTGTTTTCCTTCCTTGTCCTAATAAAAATTGTCTTTATTACTCTAGCTTTATAGAAAATCTTGAAATCATGCAGTCTGAGTCCTTTAACTTTATTTTAAGACAATTTTGGCTGTTCTACATCATTTGCATTTCAAACAATTTTTTAAAATCAACATATCAGTTTCTACAAAGAAGCTTGCTGGGTTTCTTAATTTCTGATTTCTTTATTTTGGAGACAATCTCTTGCTGTGTTGCTCAGGATGGAGTGCAATGGCATGATCATCGTTCACTGCTGACCCAAACTTCTGGACTGAAGCCATCCTCCTGCTTCAGCCTTCTGAGTAGTTAGAACTACAGGTATGCACCACCTTGCCTGGCTAATTTTTTTTATTTTTTATAGAGACAGGGGTCTTGCTATGTTGCCCAGGCTGGTTTCAAACTCCTGGACTCAAACAATCCTACTACCTCAAACTCCCAAACTGCTAGGATTATAGGAATGAGCCACTGAGCCCATCTACTTGCTGGGTTTTGAATTAAGTTATGTTCAATCATTTTGGAAGTAAAGAGACAACACTATTGAATGTCCCAATCCATAATTATTGTGTTTATTTAAGTTCTTTATTGATTTCTTTTAGCATTTTTTTGCCCTGTTGCACTTGCTGATGCAATACTAGTATAATATCATGAGTGGGAACTTGCTTGCCTTTTTTCTAGTTCTTACAAGAAAAGTATTTAATGCTATACTATAAAGTAGAAAGATATATAAGCAATGACATAGAGTCCATCTTGGCCCAAAAGGAGGAAGTGTAGAACAAGTTTATCATCATCCATAACAATCTTTCTCCATGTCCCCCTCCATGTCAAAATTTAACCAAGTTTGTTGCAGCCTACCGCAAATAAACAAACAAACAAAAAAAACAAAACAACCAAACAACAAAAAAAGCAGTGCATCATTTTATTTTGCTGAGAGAAACTTAGAAACGTTTTATAGGTAATCCTCAATTGTAACATTAGCAGCATCAGTAATAGTATCATATTTACAATGAAATCCGGCCTGGATAGAGCCCTCTACTAGACATTGAGGGCAGATACCAATCAAAAAGAGCACATGCAATCTCCATTCTTAGTATTTCCAGTATACATATGTAGGGGTGCATCACGTACCTAAATGGTTCAGCAAAGAATATCCAGAAACTTAAGTTTATTTTCAAAACTGAATTGTGTCTTCATCATTTAGACAATATCAGAGAAAGAAGCACATGTTCCTTAAAAGTTAAAGAGCCTTTATCTAGGTCTCTGCCCAAATTAAAGGTCCAACATTGTGAAAATTACACTTGCCTATCTTTTTATCACAGTTTTCCTCCCTTGTTTCTTTAGTATCATTATAGTCACTATAAACAGTTTTCTATGGTTGCCATTTGAAAGCACCACAAACTGCGTTGAAGTTTGTTGACAGACACTTCAATTTTTGACTTCTAGACTCCAGAACTAGGAAAGAATTATTCTTTGTCTCTTCTAGCTGCTGGTATTCGACGGTAATCCTTGGCTTGTAGATGCGTTACTCCAATTTCTGCCTCTGTTGTAACATGGTCATTTCTCTCCTTGTGTATTCCTGGGTCTGTCTCTCTTCTTCTCATAAAGACATCACTCATATAAGATTAAGAGCCAATCCTACTCCAATGCAACCCTAGGCTTTTAACATATCTTTCATATTTTTTTGGCAGACTCAGTTAAACCCATAGCAATATCTTTAAAAAAATGGACAGAAATAAAACACAGGATGTTATCACAGAGAACTACAAGAATAGATGACGTGACATAGAGCAGGCTGTGGGATCAAGCTGCCTTCATTCACAAGTTAGTCTTGTTGCTTAACTGCTGTATTACCTTGGGTAAGTCACCTGTTTGCCTCATTGCCTTACCTTTAAATGTGAAGATAACATTATCCATTATCAAATAACTGATAAATAACAATCCTGGAGGACCATTGTGGATAAAATAAAATAGCAAATTTATGTAAAATTGCACAGAGCAGTGTGTGGCATATAATAAATGTTACAGTGTTGTTTATTATGTAAGGGCTTAAACTTAGAGAAACCCTTTATCCTTTATTTCTGCCCTCTGAAAAGTTACTTTTGTATACTTGTAAACAACGGAAGTTAAAATCATATAAGCTGTTTATAAAACATATATATTAATATATTAAATCAAAAATATAGATTTTCATTTGTCATCCTAAACCCTTTGCTCAATGAATTCAATACATTCATTTAGAACTTGTATCTTAGCAAAGTCCAAAGTGTAAAGTATCAACAGTTGAGAAAATATACATACTTCTCTGCAACCAAATATGTCACAACTACTTTATTTTACTATTTTTTTAATGAAGCAAAATTCACAAGTCTAAATATATCCAATTAAATGTAGTTTTGTTGTTCCAGTGTCAAGGAAAAGATAAACTTTATGTGTTTTTTCTAAGGTCAATACATGAAATGCTTATGAAATTGTACATTCAAAATAACATCTTCTATTTCCCATAAAGTGACAGATTGTCATATGGTAACACAATTGTCACCATTCTACTCTACCTCAGAGTGGGTTGTTACTGGGAATTTGGAATTTGGCAGCAACAGAACATGTTGTTTAATATTCATGCTCTTTACCTTCCCACACTGAAATTTTATCTTTACATGACTCTAAATAATGGTAAATATTCAGTAAAAATGAAACAGGATAGTGTGAAAGGAATTGCGATAATCCATTGATAGTCACAATGCTGTATTTTATCAGTGGTAATAGATGACCCTCAAATTTGAAGGCCAGAGAAAAGTGCATATCTGTTTTTCTTCTTCAAGTTCATATACTGTAAAATTTTTAGGAAGTGCTTTTCTAGATAACATAAAGAATGCCACTCATATCCTTCTGCTTTTATAGAAAATTCAGTTCTGCATTTTATTAACATAGAAGTACAAAGTGAACTCCGTACCTTATACATTTGCAAAGTCATTTTAAATTGTTAATTCCAAAACCCCTAATGCTTTGCTAGTGGTGATACTTATATACAATATGGCAATTGATTTAGTAGCTTTCAATTGAAAGTGTGGTGTTAGGATTTTAATTATGAAGGTATGAAATTATGCAACATCTAAGCTAAAGCCTGAAAATGCCAGAAAAATATCATAAAGGAATGTCTCACTTCTTTATTGTTTGTAAGTCTCAAAGAAATATAAGCTTTGGAAATCTGAAGAAAAAGGTAAATAGCTCATTCATGAAAAAAAAAAAAAAAGCCTGTAAGATGTAAGTTAATGATTATGATTTAGGCAAACATTAAGGAAAATCTGAAGACAAAATATAAACCAAAAATCAAGAAATTCTGATGTGCCTCCAAGCATTAAGAATCACCAAACTGTCCCCAGAAGCATGACAACTGTCTGAAATGCCATAAACTACCACAAAATTAAGCAACATATTCTTAGGAGGAACATCCAACTAAATCAACTCTGAGAATTGGGGAATATCCATTCTGTTTTGCTATTACCTGTTATGCGTTACTTGGGGTAGCCCATCTGTTTGTAACAGATGCCTAATCCCATCACAGAGAATGGTGTGTTCTGCAGTCATCTGCAGTGGAACCAAGGGAACGAAACAGTGACCTGGCTTGTTAGAAGTGGATTATTGTTCCTGGCAAATCATTGAAATAGGAAGACAACTTTGATTTGTCCTCAGTGGCATATTTCAGAACATGATTAATACCATCCTGTCCATTTCTTTTGGTGATGTATGGACTCTGCATTTGGGTGCATCTTTAAAGTTATGTATTAACCAATCTTCCTCTAATTCAATAGATATAGGGAATAGTGAAGCTATTTTGTGTGCCAGATCCAGAATTACTGGTGAAACTCTCCAGCTGTGTTTGACATGAAGAATCAATATTCCACATAAGCTCATTCTGTTCATGGGAAAAATGCTTTCATGACTCTCTTGACTGTGTAAGATGCTTTTATGAAAATTACTAATATTGACTCACTAGAAAAGGATACAAAAAGCCATTTGCTTAAGCATTTTGGCAATGTGCCCATGAAACAATTTGAAGAATATTATTAAATCCTTTCATTTTACTTCTTATTGCATTACAATTCAAAAATATATACATGTGCTCCCTGCTGGTGTATCAAGAATATATGTTTATAACCATTTTACAGACGGTTGTTTAAAAGTCTGAATAGAACACCTAGGGAGGGATTACAATTCAAAATATTTTGAACTTTTCTATTAAGTTACCATGTGCTTTAAAATTGCCCTTAAAACAGACAGGATGAATAGATCAAAGTAAACTGTGTTAGGAAACATGAGGTATGACATGTGATAGAATTCATAATACAGCAGGGAGAGAAAAAAATATTACATGATAGAGTAGCTGAAAGATCAAAAGGTTCTGAAGTTTCAAAGATTAACATTAAAAGGTCATGTGTCCAACAACAATAACAAATTATAAGCACCTACTATGTGACTATAAATAGCCTAGAAACTGGGTAAAAATATATGCAAGCATCAGTTTCTCCTGATCTCCTAACGCTTGCAGTCTAGTTAGGATGATCAATGTAAACAGTTGTCTTTAACAGAATCACACATTTTATTACACATTGTTGCTGAGG
Source organism: Macaca nemestrina (assembly GCF_043159975.1). NCBI lineage: Eukaryota > Metazoa > Chordata > Mammalia > Primates > Cercopithecidae > Macaca > Macaca nemestrina. The sequence continues at coordinate 62,309,640 of NC_092132.1, read as the reverse complement.
AAATAAGAAATAGTTTTCAATGTTATAAGTTTAGAAGATTTACTTACTGTGGAGCCATTTTTAAAAACAACTCTGACTTTATTTACTACGTTTCTTAAATACATAGGTATAATGGAAATGTATTAGAACTATCACATCCATGAGACTTTAAAAATTTAACGAAAAGGACAATTTTAAATATATCTTTGTTTTTTTAAATCTCAGCATGACAACTTTTTATTGTGGCATACTTTCTCATCAGCAACTGTGCCTGACACACAGTAGATATTGTGTGTACTCCTTGCTGAATGAATTTGTCACTTTCATATTCCAGAAAATAAAAGTGATGGCAAAAATAAAAGTGATGGCAAACAAAATTATAATAGTATTGATAGCAACAGGAGCCAGCTAAATGCCTATGCAGATGGGGTGGGTACCCGGTGAAGCCCCACCTCCAGGCCAAAGACAGTTTAAAGCCTGAAAGCCAAGCTACAAGTTAAATCCTTGGACCAGATTGAGAACTTGTCTCCCGTTTGGTGCACTTTCCTCTGATTGATCCTACCTTTACCCTGTTTTACATATATCTACCCTTTTCTAATTGGTTTTCTATACTGTCATGCCCACCTTTGAGTGGTGTCTTTGCTTTAACCTTTTTTGCATACTCACAAACCTATCAGCACTCACTCTCCATCTTGTGCCTATAAAGTCCTCGAACTCAGTTGGTAGAGGGGTAGACGGCCGAACTTCAGGGAAGACAATTTGCCCTTCCCATCCCCTCCCTAGCTCCCCTCTCTGCTGAGAGCGGTTTTCATTGCTCATTAAAATTCTCCACCTTCACCATCCTTCAGCCGTCCATGTGAGCTCATTCTTCTTGGACGCCAAACAAGGACTCAGGACCCTCTGAGTGTGGGTACCCAGAAAGGCTGTCACACTGACCCTTTGCCTTCACTGGCAGAGGGCAGCTGCCCCACACGATGAAGCAAGGGGCCAACCAAGCTTTTAACACACCAGTGTGTGTGGACAGTGAAACTAAAGGAGCACTGTAATAGCCCCCTCGGGCTTTGGGATCATGGGCACCCTCACATGGGTGCTGCTGTCTTCCCCTCAAGGTGACATGCCTGGTCTGGCCGTGGGCCACACAGGAACACTCCCATGCTTCCTCCCACAAGGGGTTGAATATGGTGGGTTGGGTAGATGGGGTGCCTCTGCCATGAGTCTGGCAAAGGGGCCAAGAAAAATCCTGCATCAGTAACATTTACTTTTATCATGTCAAAAATCTAATAATTTTGCTTTTACAGATCATTTTACCCTAAGTCTATTTGAAGGCCAAGTTTTAAGCCAATTAGACACCACATGTTCTCACTAATGCGTGGAAGCTAAACAAAGTTGATTTCATCGATATAAAAAGTCCATCTGTGGGAGGATTTCAGAGGTTAGGAAGGGTACGAAGAAGTGGGGGCACCGGGAAAAAATTGCTAAAGGATACAAAATTGCAGCTAGTTAGGAGGAATAAATTCTGGTGTTCTATAGCACTGTAGGATGACTGTAATTAACAAAAGTATATTATGTAGTTTCAAATAGCCAGAAGCAGGATATTGGATGTTCCCAGCACAAACAATTATAAATGTCTGAGATAATGGATATGTTAAGTAACCTCTGATCGCTGTACATTATATGTATCAAAACATCACTATGTACCCCATGAATATGTATAGCTATTTATTTGTAAATTTCAAAAGATAAAATTTTAAAAGGTGAAATTATGCTTTCATTCAAATTGAAGATCTCTCTCTCTCTCTCACTCCTGCCAGCTCCTTCACCTAACCAATCTCTGTTTACTCCAGCACAAGAATAGCAAAATAAAGGGAAGCCGATGGCTAATACAGTAATTCTGTGCTACTACTGAAGTTACAAGTGAATAACTAGAAGCATTTCTGCAAGTCAAATGTGAAAACCATCTATAAAGCTGACTTGACTGTGGTAGATTGCTTTTTGATCTATGGCCTGACATGGGTATAATGTAACAAATTAAGAGGTAAACATGAACCTAAACTAATAATCCCAGATATTGGTTGATTTAAGTGTCCTTAACAATAAAAGGTAAAAATATATGCTGCTACTGCATATTTTTAAAAATTCAGTGGGCTATTATTTTCAGAAGCCCAAAGATCATGAATTTAGAGAGGAGAAAATTCAGAGGTTAAGTGAATCTGTGATTCAAATAGTTAATTAACTGGAGAATTAGTGTTGGACTTAAATCTCCTAATATGACAACAGTGATCCTTGAGTCATTAGATTTCAAAGCAGAAGCCAGTGATATTAAATGGCAAAAGCTACCCTCCAGGAAATGCATTTGCTTTGGATAGGCTAAAAGAGAAACATTACTCATGAACATTCATTTGAATGTAAGTATCCACAGCAGCAGAAGTTACTTTAGGTCCCCAGGAAACAGGGAAGGGAATACAATTAAACATTTTCTGAGTTTACATGTGAAATTCTCCTTTCTTGCTGTTTGTACCCATCCTGTGACCAGATATATTGAAGTACTGACATTGCAACAGCTGGACTCCTTTTGGAAGCGCGTGAGCTTTCTGATCAAGATTTCTCAGAGACTTATTGTGACCTTGTAACCACATCTGGTCTTACCAATGAGTTTAATTTTGTGTTGTGGTTCTTCAGGCTGCTTTTCTTTCAAGCTGCTATTAACATTGTCTAGGGACGAAAAAAATAAGATGTTTATTTATTAGCATCCTTATTTTTTCAAGTAATACACAGAATGTTGTTTTATCTGTTAGCTTTTTAGAATAAAAGAGCACAAAGTGCACTCAAAGAAAATTTAGCTTGCTTTGGATGAAGCATTAGCATTTTGAAATTGTCAGAGACATTAAAAAACATGGGATAGAAGGAAGATTGATGTAAGACAATGGCAATGCTCTAAATAAAATATGAATAAGTTAATTCATACTGGCATACATGCATAACTCTGACATCTTGTGGCACATTTTCAGGTTCTGGACCATCACAGTAAAGCAAGTATTGGAACAGAGCAAGGCACACAAATTTTTTGTCTTCTTGATGCATATAAAAGTTATGTTTGCACTATACTGGAGTCATTAAGTGTACAATAGCATTATGTCTAGAAAAAGCAATCTATATAAACCATAATTAAAAATATTTTATTGCTAAAGAAATGGTAACAATTATTTGAGTATGCATTGGGTCCTCATCTTTTTAGCTGGCGGAGGGTCTTGCCTTGAGATGGATGAGTGCTGACTGATCAGGGTTGTGGTTACTGAAGGTTGGGGTGGCTATGGCAATTTTTAGAAATGAGACAACAATGAAGTTTGCCACATTGATTAACTCTTGCTTTCACAAACAATTTCTCTGTAGCATAAAACACTGTTTGGTAGAATTTTATGTGCAGTAGAATGCCTTTCAAAATTGAAGGCAATCCCTGCCAACCTTGTCTCTGCTTTATCAACTAAGTTTATATAATATACAAAATCCTTTTTTGTCATTTCAACAATGTTCACAGAAACTTCACCAGGAGTAGTTTCTATATCAAAAAACCACTTTCTTTGTTCATTCATAAGAATCAACCGTTTGCCCATTAAAACTTGATTATGAGAATGCAGCAATTCACGAATTCAGGCTCCACTTGTAATTTTAATTTATCTTGCTATTTCCACCAAATCCGCAGTAACTTCCACCACTGAAATCTTGAATCTCTTCCAAACTCCTGTTAATGTGGATATTTCACCTCCTCCCATAAATCATAGACGTTTTTGAATAGCATCTAGAGTGGTGAATCCTTTCCAGAAGGTTTTCAATTTACTTTGCCCAGATCCATGAGAAGAATCACTACCCATGGAAGCTATAGCTTTATGAAAGATTTCTTAAGTAATAAGACTTAAAGGTCAAAATTACTTCTTGATCCATGGGCTGCAGAAGAAATGTTGTGTTAGCCAACATGAAAACAACATTATTCTCATTATATACCTCCATCGGAGCTCTTGGGTGACCACGTGTGTTGTCAGTGGGCAGTCATACTTTGAAAGTAATAGTTTTTTGTTTGTTTGTTTGTTTGTTTGTTTGTTTCTGAGCTTAAAATCAGTGGGCTTAAAATCTTCACTAAGCCAGGCTGCACACAGATGTTCTGTCATCCAGGCTTTGGTGTTCCATCTATAGAGCACAGGCAGAGTAGATTTAGCATAATTCTCAAGAGTCCCAGGATTTTTGGAATGGTAAATGAATATTGGCTTCAACTTAAAGCCAATTAAGCCACCAGCTGCACTAGTTCCTAACAAGAGTTAGTCTGCTCTTTGAAGCTTTGATGCCAGGCATTCACTTCTCTCTAGCTATGGAAGTCCTACATGCCGTCTTCTTCCAACATGAGACTATTTCATCTTCATTGAAAATTTGTTCTTTAGTGTAATGATTTTCCTCCATTATCTCAGCTAAATCTTCTAAATATCTTGCTGAAGCTTCTACATCAGCCTTGGCTACTTCACCTTACACTTTTATGTTATGAAGATCACTTCTTTCCTTAAATTTCACCAGCCAACCTCTCCTCAGTTGCACCTTTTCTTCTGCAGCTTACTACCTCTCATAGCCTTCATATAGTTGAGGAGTTATTTGTGGCTGGTATGTTCTTCTGTTCAGACCACTCAAACTTTTTTCAAATCAGCAATAAGACCGTTTCACTTTCCTATCATTTGTGTGTTTACTAGAGGAGCATTTTTAATTTCCTTCAAGAACTTTTCCATTGCATTCACAATTTGGCTAACTGATTGGTGCAAGAGCTCTAGCCTTCAATCTATATCATCTTTCAACATACCTTAATCACTAAACTTAATCATGTCTAGTTTTTTATTTAAAGAGAAAGATATGCAACTCTTCCTTCTACTTGAACACTTGGAGATTGTTGGAGAGTTACTAATTGGCCTAATTTCAATATTATTTTGTCACAGGAAACAGGGAGGCCTGAGGAGAAGGAGAGAGATGAAGGACCAGCAAGTTGTTAGACCAGTCAGAACACACACATTGTAAATTATTTTTGCCATCTTATATTTCAGGCATCAGATCATGGTGCCTGAAAACATTACAATAGTAATGTTAAAAGTCACTGATCACAGATCACCATAACAAATAAAAGGATAATAAAAAGTTTGAAATATTGCAACAATTCCCAAAATGTAACACAAAGACATGAAATAAGTCCATGTTGTTGGAAAAATGGTGCCCATAAACTTGCTCAATGCAAGGTTGCCACAAGCCTTCAATTGCGTAAAGCACAATGCAGTGAGGCTTAATAAAACTAGGTATGTCTGTAACTGCAATTTTAACAACTGCATTCTAGTAGGTATAACTTTAAAATTTTATAGAAATGACTGTGGGGTGTGTGTGTGTGTGTGTGTGTGTGTGTGTGTGTGTGTGTGTGTGCCTGCTTATGCCTGTCTACTACTGTTTTATTTCTTCCCATCCGGTCATGAGAACTTCCTGCCCTGCTGTGGCCCCCACACCCAGGGTCTGTAACAACCTTGTTCAGGAAGCCAATTCTCAATACATGAGTGATATTAGAAGTTAATTTCCCGCCTTTCTTCTGATACTGAATGTACACAAAAGTGCTCCAAAAGTTCTTATACAACATAAATGTCACTTTCTGTCCTTCTCTTCTTCAAACTTTCTGACTGGTGTGGTTCCTTCCTGGTTATATCCAGCCCTCCTGTTCTCCAAAAAGTCCTATTTTTAAGTCACAGTCTCCTTGACCTGGAACCTGAACAATTGACTGCACTTCTGAAAACTTTTGATTTAAAGGAGTAGACCTTTTCCTGTTACCCATAACCACTGACTAGAATCCACCTATGAATTGTCTATGGCCAGATTACAGTATAATGCCATCGATTGTCTTTCTTTAACTGACAACCAACATAATCATCTGTTTCTCACCCATTATATAGAAAATTCTATATTAGCCTTTGACTTTTACTGTAGCAGGGAGTACATGGACAATTTTTCTCCTCTTTGTCTCCATGCAAAGAGCCTGCAGAAACTACATTGTTTCATAAAAATTAGAATTACAGGAATTAAGTGTTCTAAAAGACATACATTAATTATACACATGGTTTGAAACAGTTAGGCCTGCTGCCACTCAGAGCAGTCAGTTATATCTTTTTGCAAATGCAACTTATCTCTTGAAGATATTTCACATTTTAATTTTACATTTTAAGATTCATTTTATACTTTATACTTAAATGCACATTCCATGGCTATATTACTATTCCATTGCAATACATTCAAATCATCCTTGTGAGAAATTGTACATGTTGATGATGATGTAACCAAAATATTCCAGCAGACCTAAGGATATGGTGACAACTGCAATCCAAGGTATGTGATTCCCTGAACTTGAGGTTTTTAAGGAGGTGCCCAGTTACAAAAGAAACTTCCAGATCAGAGTGAGGATCTTATCAGTTCTTTTGAAACATCTCTATTTGTCATTCTCTTGGGCCTTACTCAATATTGACGGATACAGCAGTTAATCTTCTGCTTTCTTATCAAGGCAAATAACTTATCAGGGCTGTAGTAACCTTAGAGCATTTCTGAGTCCTTACTATAAAGTAGAGAAATTTACTAGGCATACCATCTCCTTAGCAAGCCCATGATTCAAGCTTCAGGTATATTATTACACCTTGATAATAGCACTTTTAGAAACTTTTTATGGAAGTACAACATGCAGAGAATAAAACTAGACAGATCCTAATAAATGTAATATCAATTAATTATGATGAAGTGAACACATCTTTGTAAACAGTACATAAATTGAGAAATGGAATTTTATCAGAATCTCAAAAATGTCCCTCTGCCCCTTCCTATTTACTACCCTCAAGGACAAACTATTCTGAGATCTAAAAAATAAAATTAGTTTGCTTGTTTTGAACTGTTTATCATTTGAATTATATAGAACGTGCTCTTTTGTATGTCCCTCCCACCACTCTCTTTTTTGTTTTAATGTGACATGGTTGTGAGATCCATTCATGTATTTTTGTACAGTAATAATTTGTTAATTCTCCATGCTTTAGTGTTGCATTGTAGAAAGAAAACACACTTTATTCAATCATTCTAATGTTTATAGAAATTTGTTTCTACTTTTTGACTTTAATAAAAGATTCTGCAACGACCATCATGATGCATGTGTCTTAGAAAACGTACATAGGCATCCAACAGAGTTTATTGTATCTTATAATTATGTTAAATTTTAATAGAAAAGGCAAAGTCTTTGTACTATTCAGTCTACACTCCTTCCAGTGCTTAAGAGTCCCTGGTTTCCCATATCCTTACCTCATCTTGATGTTGTCTGTCATTTGTATTCCTGGAAACATATTGTGGTTTTAGTTGATATTTTCCTAATGACTAATAATTTTAAGCAACTTTTCATATTTTTCTAGACAATTTAGAACAATCTTCTAGACAGTGCTTCTTCCAGTATTTGTTCATTGTCTATTGGTTTGACTTTCTTTGACTTCCATTTTATTAATGATTTGTAGATTTTACACTCACACACACAGACACACGCAAACACAGAGGAAAGGATTATTATGCCAGGTACGTATTTCCTGAATATTTTATTTGATTCTTTATTTTTCAATCTGTTACAGCGTTTTGCTAAGCAGAAACCCTTAATTTTAGTGTCAAATTTATTAATTTGTTATTTATGACCAAAGTTTCATGTTTAGTATTTTTGTTGCCTCTGCTAAGAAAATGATAATATGTTCCAATTATTAAAAGCTTTATTGTTTGCTGATCACATTTAGATATGCAAAGTATCCAAGAAATCGTGTATTGATGATGTAAGGTTAAAAAAATTCTCATAAAAATATCCAATTGACTTAGAATATCTTGAAGATGTCATTATTTCCCTATCATTCTGCAGCCTTACTTTGTTTTATATCAGGTAAGCATGCATATATGGTCATTTCTGGACTCACTATTTTGTTTTAATGATTCATTTTTCTATCTTGGTAACAGTAATGTGTTGTCTCCATATAGATCTTAATAACTCTGAGACTCAGTGTAATTCTTAACTTTTGTCCCTCTTTGAGGTTTATGTGGCCATTCTTGCCCTTTTTCGCCAAAACATAAATTTACGAAATTTTGTCAATTTCTCTTTAAAGGTGTTATATTTTTAATATTAGAAGAGTCCAATTTATTAAACCAGTAATTATATTTCTTTGTATTGATATATCCTCATAAATTACATTATTTTTTTTTTCTCTCTTTTTCTTATTATACTTTAAGGTCTAGGGTACATGTGCACAAAGTGCAGGTTTGTTACATATGTATACATGTGCCATGTTGATGGGATGCACCTATTAACCTGTCATTTACATTAGGTATTTCTCCTCAGGCTATCCCTCCTCCTTCCCCCCCACCCCATATCAGACCCTGGTGTGTGATGGTCCCCACCCTGTGTCCAAGTATTCTCATTGTTCAGTTCCCACCGATGAGTGAGAACATGTGGTGTTTGGTTTCCTCTCCTTGTGATAGTTTGCTTAGAAAGATGATTTCCAGCTTCATCCATGTCCCTACAAAGTACATGAACTCATCCTTTTTTTATGGCTGTATGGTATTCCATGGTGTATATGTGCCACATTTTCTTAATCCAGTCTATCATTGCTGGACATTTGGGTTGGTTACAAGTCTTTGCTATTGTGAATAGTGCCGCAATAAACATACGGGTGCATGTGTCTTTATAGTGGCATGACTTATAATCCTTTAGGTATATACCCATTAATAGGATCACTGGGTCAAATGGTATTTCTAGTTCTAGATCCTGGAGGAATAGCCACACTGTCTTCCACAATGGTTGAACTAGTTTACAGTCCCACCAACAGTGTAAAAGTGTTCCTGTTTCTCCACATCCTCTCCAGCACCTGTCGTTTCCTGACTTTTCAATGATCACCATTCCTACTGGTGCGAGATGGTATCTCATTGTGGTTTTGATTTGCATTTCTCTGATGACCAGTGATGACGAGCATTTTTTCATGCGTCTGTTGGCTGCATAAATGTCTTCTTTTGAGAAGTGTCCATATCCTTTGCCCACTTTTTGATGGGGCTGTTTGATTTTTTCTTGTAAATTTGTTTAAGTTATTTGTAGATTCTGGATATTAGCCTTTTGTCAGATGGCTAGATTGCAAAAATTTTCTCCCATTCTGTAGTTTCCTGTTCACTCTGGTGGTAGTTTCTTTTGCTATGCAGAAACTCTTTAGTTTAATTAGATCTCATTTGTCTATTTTGGCTTTTGCTGCCATTGCTTTGGTGTTTTAGTCATGAAGTCCTTGCCCATGAATGACTATGTCCTGAATGATATTGCATAGGTTTGCTTCTAGGGTTTTTATGGTTTTAGGTCTCATATTTAAGTGTTTAATCTGTCTTGAATTAATTTTTGTATAATGTGTAAGGAGGGGATCCAGTTTCAGCTTTCTACATATAGCTACCCAGTTTTCCCAGCACCATTTATTAAATAGGGAATCCTTTCCCCATTTCTTGTTTTTGTCAGATTTGTCAATGATCAGATGGTTGTAGATGTATGATATTATTTCTGAGGGCTCTGTTCTGTTCCATTGGTCTATATCTTTGTTTTGGTACCAGTACCACACTGTTTTGGTTACTGCAGCCTTGCAATATAGTTTGAAGTGAGGTAGCATGATGCCTCCAGCTTTGTTCTTTTGGCTTAGGACTGTCTTGGCCATGTGGGCTCTTTTTTGGTTCCATATGAACTTTCAAGTAGTTTTTTCCAATTCTGGAAAGAAAGTCATTGGTAGCTTGATGGGATGGCATTGAATCTATACATGACTTTGGACAGTATGGCCATTTTCTGAATATAGATTCTTCCTGTCCATGAGCATGGAAAGTTCTTCCATTTTTTTGTTTATTTCGTTGAGCAGTGGTTTTTGGTTCTCCTTGAAGATATCTTTCACATCCCGTGTAAGTTGGATTCCTTGGTATTTTATTCTCTTTGAAGCAATTGTGGAATGCGAGTTCATTTATGATTTGTCTCTCTGTTAGTCTGCTATTGTTGTGTAGGAATGCTTGTGAATTTTGCCCATTGATTTTTGTATCCTGAGACCTTGCTGAAGTTGGTTATAAGCTTAAGAAGATTTTGGGCTGAGAAAATGGGGTTTTCTAAATATACAATCATGTCATCTGCAAACAGGGAAAATTTGACTTCCTCTTTTCCTAATTGAATACCTTGTATTTATTTCTCCTGCCTGACTGCCCTGGCTAGAGCTTCCAACACTATGTTGAATAGGAGTGGTGAGAAAGGGCATTCCTGTGTTGTCCCAGTTTTCAAAGGGAATGTTTCCAGTTTTTGCCCATTCAGTGTGATATTGGCTGTGGGTTTGTCATAAATATCTCTTATTATTTTGAGTTACATCCCATCAATACCTATTTTATTGAGAGTTTTTAATATGAAGGGCTGCTGAATTTTGTTGAATGCCTTTTCTGCATCTATTGAGATAATCATGTGGATTTTGTCTTTGGTCCTGCTTATATGATGGATTACATTTATTGATTTGTGTATATTGAACCAGCCTTGCATCCCAGGGATAAAGCCAACTTGATCATGGTGGGTAGGTTTTTTGATGTGCTGCTAGATTCGGTTTCCCAGTATTTTATTGAAGATCTTTGCATAGATGTTCATCAGGTATATTCGTCTAAAATTCTCTTTTTTGTGTGTGTCTCTGTCAGGCTATGGTGTCAGGATGATGCTGGCCTCATAAAATGAGCTAGGGATGATTCCCTCTTTTTCTGTTGTTTGGAATAGTTTCAGAAGGAATGGTACCAGTTCCTCTTTGCACCTGTGGTAGAATTCGGCTGTGAATCTGTCTTGTCCTGGACTTCTTTTGGTTAGTAGGCTATTAATTATTGCCTCAATTTCAGAGCCTGTTATTCGTCTATTCAGAGATTCAACTTCTTCCTGATTTAGTCTTGGGAGAGTGTATGTGTCCAGGAATTTATCCATTTCTTCTAAATTTTCTAGTTTATTTGCATAGAGGTATTTATAGTATTCTCTCAAGGTAGTATTTCTGTGGGATCAGTGGTGATATCCCCTTTATCATTTTTTATTGAGTCTAATTGATTCTTCTCTCTTTTCTTCTTTATTAGTCTTTCTAGTGGTCTATCAATTTTGTTGATCTTTTAAAAAAACCAGCTCCTGGATTCATTGATTTTTTGAAGGTTTGTGTGTGTGTGTGTGTGTGTGTGTGTGTGTGTGTGTCTATCTCCTTCAGTTCTGCTCTGACCTTAGTTATTTCTTGCCTTCTGCTAGCTTTTGAATGTGTTTTCTCTTGCATCTCTAGTTATTTTAATTGTGATGTTAGGGTGTCGATTTTAGATCTTTCCTGCTTTCTCTTGTGGGTATTTAGTGCTATAAATTTCCCTCTACACACTGCTTTATTTTTAAATGGCTTTAAATATACATCTTTCAGGCTAGGTAGTAAAAAATAATTTTTCCCAGGATGTGCATGCCAGTTAAAGATAGTTTCCATCTTATCTAAAATTCTGTAAGACTGATGGTGGTTGAAATATAAGAGAAAAGCATGTGTGTGTTTTGTTTGTATATGTGTGTGTACATGTGTAATATAGATAGACTATACACTTAAGTATATGTAAGCCTAATATATTCAATATGAATATTAGGATTTAGTTATCACTTATCTTAGTCCACTGACTTGACTTATTAACAGTGTTTTTTGGGGCTCCTTATTTGATGACTGATGAAATTACTAATCCTAAGAAACAAAGAGTAAATAAGACTGCAATTGATCACTTTTCCAATTTGTGTAAGAGCATTTTGATTCCCTATTTTCTATTCATATAATTAAGGCAGTAAGTGTTAGTTGAGTAAATGGCTACAAAGAACAAAAATAAAGTAATACAAGTCTTATAGGGCTGTCAGAGTATTAAAGAAAATAAGCTGAAGCTCAGAATGTAACAAAATATTGCTATTAAATAAGTATTAGTCACATCTTTTTGAAAATCAATCAGCCATCTAGTAGACCTATACAGACTGTGTATTATTTCATGTCATTATGATAGCAAAAGCGTGTATGTATTTTTCAATTCTAAAGAAGGAAACTATTATTTTGGAAAAATGAAATGTTACAACTAAGGCTACTAATTCTAACAGAGTAATAAAACAGTCTCTCATTACTTGAATAATTAAACCAAACTCTTGACTAGGGTTTTGTCCAGATATAGAATTGTTTTATTATTTTAGGAGAGACAAAATAGCTGTATATTTGAAATAGAAACATAAAAACAGAATAAAACACAAACAAGAAAATTTTCAAAACATTAAGAAAATTTTCAAAAATAGCATGAATATTACACCTTTTTAAAGTTCAATTTAACGATCCTCATGGCTCACCACATATGCATAAAATGCAAAACAGAGGTTGTTATGCTTTAAATAAATAGAGGTTGTTAATATGTATGGATTTTATATCAATGATCCTTTCCAAGCAGTGTGTTGCTTCTTGGAGCTCATATACATGTAAAAAGAATTTAAAAATTAGCTTTATATTCATGTGTTGTAGTTGGAGCCTGAAGTACTTTATAGTCTTATGTACTTATAATTCCTTTCATTATTATTTTACTTAAAGAGTATAATTACTTAAGGAAAGAATTATTTCCTTTTCCTTACTTTTTAATAAACATATCAAGCTTCTATTTTTTGTTTTCCTGTAAGTCAAGTCAAAAGCAGTATGAAAAGGGCAACAGTGTCTTAATTCATGTATATATGCCAACCACGGAGAAACCTGGTTTGAAACATTTTATAACATTTAAGTGCTTGTACATTACTGGTTATGACTGACCTCAACTCACGCCTGGTAAACAGCCAAATAATCATCTTTTAAAAACTTGAGTCTATTGTTTGGTAGAATCAAGACCACAGATTTTGAAGTTTGTCTTAACTGAACAGAAATATTAATTTTCTTGCTTACTTATTGCATAATATACAGTAAGTTTCATCATCTCTGTCTCTTATTTACTTTCTCTACAATATAGGAATGATATCCAAATCATCTAGTTTATGACTGATGAAATTACTAATCCTAAGAAACAAAGAGTAAATAAGACCAAAATTGATCACTTTTCCAACGTTTGTAAGAGTATTTTTGATTCTCTGTTTTCTATTTATATAATTAAGGCAGATATGGCTATTTTAAGAATGGCAGAAAATCATTAATGCACACCATTTAGCACAGTGTTTTGGCAAAGTAGGTAGACAATAAACATTAAATCCATTGCTTTTATCCATTCATTTATAGTTGAATCAAAAAATAGCTCCCAAACCAGAAGCTCCATAACATATATTATGACCCTAAATATTACCTCACCTTAAATGGAAATGGACAATATTGCTAATAAAATATTGTTACAGATTATATTGGAAAAACCTTATAAGTAAACTGTTTGTATTCATCATACACGAGATAACTTTTACTTTGTATGTTTCTTATAGCACATTGTTTAGTAGAAAAATCTATTGTTCTGACAACATATCAGGACTTGATACTCATTTTAATCTACCTATCCTTTTTTTCTCCAAGCTTTACTATTATCCCCAAATGAATAAATCTCCAGAAATTATTATTCTAGTAACACATGGATATACTGTGAATATTGAACACATTTCTGAATCAATTATATTTTTCAACTATAATTAGATGAGTTATTTGGGAAAAAAATAAGTCCTGAACGATCATAATGTCTATTTAAGGTAGTTAAATAATAGGAAACACTGAGTCAAATCTATCTCAGTGTAGAATTTTTCCACAGTATCATTTATTATGCATCTCACCAACCCTGAGTCATATTAACTAATTGAAATGTATTTGCACATTCTAACAGAATAGACTGACTTGGTTATTTGACAGCTTTATGATTTCTTCTTCATAAAATAATAAGAGGATGAATAAGACAACATGTTTTTAAAAGGAAAAAATATTGGCAAAATGGAATTATCTCTGTACCATTGAGTTTTGGGAACAATAAAGAGAAGCAAGATCGCCAGCACTATTGTTGGCTAGGTTCATATGCATTCATTGCAGGGAATAAAGGTGTGTTGGTATCCCTACTATGTAGAATTCAAGAGAAAAAACAGTGGTAATGCCAGTTCTAATAGCCTAGTTAAAAGACACTTTGAGGCCGGGGTGCGGTGGCTCACGCCTGTGATCCCAGCACTTTGGGAGACTGAATCGGGTGGATCACCTGAGCTCAGGAGTTCAAGACCGGACTGGCCAACATGGTGAAACCCTGACTCTATTAAAAACACAAAAATTAGCCAGGTGTGGGCGTGCCTGTAGTCCCAGTTACTCTAGGAGGCTGAGGCAGGAGAATCGCTTGAACCTGGGAGACGAAGGTTGCAGTAAGCCGAGATTATGCCACTGCACTACAGCCTGGGCAACAAGAGCGAAACTCTGCCTCAAAAAAAAAAAAAAAAAGACACTTTGCACTTTGAAAGATTGTCTCTTCAGCTCTGAGAAATACAGCAGAAGCTTCAAGTTCATTACTGATAACCTGAGAATTATAAACCTGGATGTCATCATTTTCAGCCTGTTCTGCTATAAATCTCACGATTTTCACGTGGTAAATTTAGAATCAAATTGTGACGCAAAGAAAATAAAATAATCTTAGTAATGGAGAAAATGAACAGTGGTTAGGCCAATCCAGATTTAATCTAAAATGTGTCTAATATAGGCAAGTATAGCTTTGGTAGGTCCTTAATGTAAGTTTGTCAATATATTGCAAATAACTTTGAGATTTGAGAAATCATTTCATAAGACAACAAAAATAGTTTTAAAGCTCTAAAATGTATAGATTTAGACATATTTCCTTTGAACTTCCTGCTTTTTTGCTTATTAATTAATAGCATTTTATTGGAGGTTCTGGATATGAACCCTTCGTTACATAATATAAGTACTTCCCCCCACTGTAGATCTTAAATTTATTTTTACTACATTAATGAGTCATTTTGTTGAAAAAAGTTTTTAATTTTATTGTACTCATCAATTTCTCTCTGTGAAAAATATTTGTATGTAATATTTAATAAATCATTGCTTACTGTAGTTTTGAAAACATTCACCAATATTTTCTTCTAAAAGTTTTTTTTTATTTATTTTTAAATGTACATAAATATGTCATTGATTTTCACATATATGCAGGGGCCTTTGAAAACAGTATGCTGAGAATAGATAGGGCTCAAGGACAGTATCTCCAATTGAACTTTTAATGAACTCCCGTAGGCGCCAAGAAGGCGGGCAGATAAGGAAGAGCATAGAAACAAAGAACTGAGTAGAATGTTACATCTGGGAAAAGAAAGTTTGTTTTGCATTGCATTCTTTCTGCTGACGTGGGGTTTATGGAGTATAAATAAAGTGAGGCGGAGGCTCTGATCGCGGCCGCCATGTTTTCTGTGTGTCTTTGTCTTTTGTGTGTTCTTTCATTCTCCACCACCCCCGGCACGGACCCCAACAAGTGGCTCAGCGAGCAGGGTCAGCACGGGTGAGTAGGGGAGAACAAGAAGGGGAACCCCCTAGGGGCGAGTAAGGCCCAGATATTGTTAAGGGGAACCTTCTTAAGCTTTCATTATGGGGGATTCCATCTCTCTGGCCTCAGAATATTTACGGCTGTTTCAAGGACTATTGCTGTCTATAGGAGTAGAAGTGAAAGAAAAAGACTTTGAAGTGATTGTTTGCCCATGTTGAACAACATTGTTACTGGTTTCAGTATCAGACTAAAGTGCAGCTGAATCGCAGAGAATGGTTACAGGTAGTAAAAACTCTGCTTAGAGCTCTCCAGTTAGGGGATATTATGCCTCTAAAATTGTGGACCTTGTGTGACTCTATCACTCAGACATTAGAGTTACTTGAGATTGATTCAGAGTGTGGTAATGTAGCCACAGGAGGAAAGGTATCTGAGGATTTGGGAAAAAATAAAATAAAATAAATCTGAAATGGAGCCCATTTGTGCCAGGATAACAGAGGATGGTGGGGGTAGCAAAAGGGGGAGAAGAGAAAAAGCCAGCTCTTCCTTTTTCTAAGGGAAATTCTGACATGCAGTGTATTGTGGAAATGCTTCAACAAATATTACAGATACATTCTTCTAATTCACCTTTGTGAGCTTTCCCTGTTTCTTTTCCTTCTGCCCTGTTAAAAGAGGATTTTCCAGTGCCTCCAACCCCCCGGCTTCCTTATCGTTACCTTTGTTTGGCAAAGTTGAAGCCCTGTTCACATCAGACATACTTTAAATTTATACTAAACACCTGTTTAATATGTCAAAACCAGTGTATATGTATATCTTGTTGTTTGTTAAAATATTATGAGTATTTCAATAGTTAATAAATAAGCACATTAATATTAACTATTAATATTAATATAGTATTAATAACCCCAGCTAGGAAATTGTTATGTTATAGGGGTGCATAGGTTTCACCAATTTACACTCCAAACAGAAGTTGAGTATTCGAGCTGCTTAACACATTAACTACCTCTTGATATTTTCTGTGTTTTTAAATTTTAACCATTGTATTGTGTATGTAATGATTCTCAATTTGGTATTAATATACATATTTCCTAGTGAGTAATGATGTTAGACATATAGGTTTATTGTCATTTCCTTGTTCTGCTACTTTTGGTTGGGTTATTTGCCTTTTCTTATTAATATGTTGAGATTCTTTATATTTGGGGATATGAGTATTATTATATATTATATATACTTTTAATTAAAAAAAAATTTAAGGAGCTGGATCTGTTTCCAATTATTTGTGCTTCTTTTGCTCCTAATGCTCAGTTTTCAAATGGTGGCAATAATGTCCAATTTAATGCCTTACAAATTAAATTTTTAAAAAGAAATGAAAGCTGTCATTTCTAACTATGGACCTCAATCTCCTTTTATCCTTGGTCTTCTTGATATTTTTCATCAGAAAATTTGATAATTCCTATAGACTGGAAGACTTTGGCGAAGGCTTTTCTTGATCGTTCTCAGTGGTTACAATTGCACAGCTGGTAAATGAACAAGGCACATGTATAGGTTAGGAAAAATATTATGTGTGATCCCCCTGGACCCACTGAGGAACAACTCACAGGCACGGGCCAATATGCTACTCTTAATGCTCAGGCTGGTCTAGATGATGTTGCCCTTACTCAAATCAAGACTTTGTTTTTAAGGGCCTGAAATAAGGTAGGGATAACAGGAAAATGTTCCCTTTCCTCTGTGAAGATTTTACAGGGCACAAATGAACTATATCCAAATTTCGTAGCCTGTCTTCAGGATGCTGTCTTCAAAATTGTGGGTGCTGGCCTTGCTTCAAAAATTTTGTTACAAACATTGTCTTTTAAAAATGCTTATGCTGACTGTTAAAAATTGTTAAAATCGTTAAAGGCCGATGGGGCCAATTTAGATAAATATATTAAAACTGGTGTTAGTGTTGGAGGGGCTATTTATAATGCTCAATTATTTGCTGGAGCTTTGTCTAAAGCCTTAAAAGAAATAACAAACAAGGTGTTTGCTTTCAGTGTGGTAAACCTAGACATTTCAAAAAAGAATATCATAAAAATTGAACACTTTTATCCCTCAAGGCAGAAAGCTGCCTTCAGAGGTGTACAAATATTGTGGTAAAGGTCGACATTGGACAAATAAATGTCGTTCCAAAACTGATAAAAGTGGAAATTTACTATCTCCTCTCCTGGGAAACGGGAGCCGGGGCCCACAGGCTTGGGGCCCCAACAATTACAATACAAGTCTACTACAATATTCAGTGAGCAATGGCCTACAACATTAAGGAATAAATTCAAGTCCTCCTTAAGGATCCCACATCTTACCCCAGTTTCTCAGCTTTATGCGGCAACTAAGCAGAGCGCCGCTGCTGACTTAGCTATTACTCAGCCTTATACTTTGTCTCCTAATAGTGGAGTATATAAATTAGCTATTAGAGTGTGTGGCCCTTTGCCAAAAGGACATGATATTACTAATAAAATTTTTATTTTGGTACAAGTTTCACAATTTATACGCCTAGAGGCAGGGGAACGTATTCTCAATAGAGAGGGTTTCGTAGCACAGAAAAAACTGTTTTTTAGGAAACTTTAGTTTCTAATCAAAAGCCCTTATGTCCATTGCACATTAATGGGATAGTTTTAAAAGAGTTAATTGATACGGGAGTGAATATGTCTATTATTTGTTTAAATTAGTGGCCTATACAATGGGAAAAAAAGACAAGTTTCAGTTATACTCACTGGCTTGGGTGCTGCTTCTGTGATTTATCAAGACGTAGAACCTTTAACCTGTGTCGGTCCTAAAGGTCAACAAGGTCAAGTGTTTTTTTTATTTTTATATTGTTCCTATCAATATTAATTTTTGGGAACAAGATCTTTCACAACAATTTGCTGCTTTTTAAAACATTCCTCATATTTCCACAGCTGCCAAAAATATGATGTTCAAAATGGGCTACAATCCTTTAAACTCATAGCCACCACTCCTATTTAGGTGAAACAGTGACCATTATTTAAAGAAATACTTAGGACTCCAAAAGAGTAAGTCAAAAAACAAATGGCCGAGAGGAATATAAAGCCACGTATTTCTGCATGTAATTCCCATCTTTGTCTTGTCTTAAAACTATAAATGTTTACATTAAACCTAGGGAAAGTTTACAGCCTGGTCTTCCTAATCCTGCCCTTATCCCACAAAGTTAAAACCAGAGAAAAGCAGCAAGATGCTTTTGTATCATTACAAACTCAGCTTTCTTTCTACTCACTTAATATTGCCACAGAAAAAATTTAACTGGATTTTCTTATTCAATATTTAGGTTATACCTTGAGGGCACAAAATATTCGACCCCCAAAAATTCAAATTCGACGTGATCATTTAAAAACATTAAATGATTTTCAAAAGCTTCTAGGAGACATTAATTGGATGCGTCCTGTTTTAAGAATACCAACATATCAGTTATAACATCTTTTTTCTATTCTAGAAGGAGACAGTCACTTGGACAACTCACGCCATTTAACTCCTTTGGCTTTACAGGAACTCCAGCTTGTTGAAGAGCAACTTCAAAAGGCCCTTCCTTTTGTTTATTTCATACTTTACCTTCTCCCACAGGAATGATTCATCAAACTAGTCGACCACTAAAATGGATCTTTTTGTCCAATAAAATATCTAAACACTTGGCTACTTATATCGATCGTTTAGCTGAACTGATCATCAAAGGACGGCATCACTGTCGACAACTTTGGGGAGGAGATCCTTCCTTAATTATCTCTCATTCACTCATAGCCAGATCACTTATCTTCTTGCAACTTCTGATTCTTGGCAAGAAGCTTCATCAATCTTGAGTTACAGTTTATCCTTATCCCTCGGTGCAATAGGGAGAATTGTTTGCTATTCTCATGGTCTTACTTGATTTCCCTACTACTGGTTGTAACATTGTTAGTGATTCTCAATACGCCGTTTATGTTACTGCTTATGTTTCTCAGGCCACTTTACCTCTTTGTGCTTCTTCTTCTCTTCAGAAATTCTTTTCTTTGTTATCCTTTACTTTGAGCCAACATCGAGCTCCTTTATTCATCACTCATCTTTGTTCTCATTCTCAACTTTCTGGACCATTAGTTCATGGTAATACTCAGATTGATTTGCTTTTAATCAGCCACCTACATGCTGCAGAACAAAAATATACTCTACATCACACTAATAGTTATGGCCTTCAACGATGGTTTCATTTAACTCATAAACAAGCTCATTCTCTTATTCGAGCTTGTCCTTCCTGTGCTCCTTTGAGCATTCCATCCTTCCATCCTGGGGTTAATCCACGAGATGTCCCTTCTTTTGGACGATTAAAATGTTCATCATACCATTGATACCTTTTCTCATTTCTGTTATTACTCATCTCTTAGTTTGTTTCGCCATCATGGGCATTCCTCTTATACTTAAAACTGATAATGCCCCTGCTTATGTCTCTCATAAATTACAAGTTTTCTTACAGCAATACAATATTCAACATATCACCGGTATCCCGGGCAACAGTCAAGGTCAAGCCATCATTGAGCACGCAAATTTAACTTTAAAAACTTAACTATTAAAACAAAACAAAAAGGGGGAAATGAGCCCCCCAGAAACCAGATTTTGAAACCAGATTTTGAAGGTTCTTTTTACCTTAATTTTTTTGAATCAATGGAGACAATTGCAAGATTCCGCTGCCGTAACCCATCTTTCCTCACCTCCCTCGGTGATAGTCCCAGCTGACAGTTTAAAGGTTTGGTATCCTAATGAAGAAGGTAAGTATGTTTAAGGGCAAGTTCTAAAACAGGGACGGGGCTATGCTCTTGTCCTTACAGGGAGCGGACCTGAGTGGTTTCCTACAAGATGACTGAAACCCTGTTGAAAAGAAAACTGGATTCAGCATGCATTTCTTCCTTTGTTGGATGTGCCTCGGCGGGGGACTTATTTCTCTTAGTGAGGCTTTGTATGAATATTGGACTTATATTCCCTTTCCGCCCTTGTATCAGGGAGTCGCCTGGGGGGAGGCGGAAATTAAGGTTTTCACCAATGACACTACTTGGATGCCGTCCCCCTATATAGAAAAGGACAATATAGAACGGGAAACGGGAATTATAAACAACACATATCAATTTGGAGTGGAAGGAGTTCCAATATGTATGGGAAATAGTTCTCATTGTCTCCGAAGATCGCATGAAGCCTGGGCTGTTCGTTATAATCATAGTCATGTGGCTGCTAATACTGTTATTATTGTAACTAGAAGTTTTTAATATAATCATACTGTATATAGTAATGAAACTATTCCTAGTTCTTTACTTTTTTGTCCTATTCTAGAGGTTTCTCCTGATATTGAGGTGCTGGAGTGACAACAATGTCGGGGAACTAAACCCCGGATTTTATTAGAATACAATGGGATGCAAATAACTGATTGAAGTGTGCACGGTGATTTTCAAACAAAATTTAGTCACATACCTTTGAAATGACACTGGGTAAATAAAAGTATTGCTGCTAACAGTAATGAAACCTTGGTATGGCGTGAAGGAGGCCTGAAGTACAGAGTTATTTTTGGAAGTTGTTAGCTGCAGGTGATGCCATTAACACTTTTGTGGGGAATATGCCCCTTAATCTTTCTAACCCGAATAACTCCTTTCATATTCAGTTATATCGAAATACCTCCAGATATATTATTGCTTGTGTCCGTAAGCCCTACCTATTATTAGCAGGGAATATGACATGGGAAAATGATACGGGGATTGTTAATTGTACAGATACGTGTACATTTTTGTCTTGCCTCAATCATTCCTGGTGGCACAACTTTACTGAGGATATTTATATCCTCAGGGCTCATAAGGAAATTTGGCTACCTGTTAACATTATGCGACTGTGGGGGGCATCACCTCTTGAGACTTATATTTGGACTTCTCTCCAGCGAACCCTCCATGCCCTTGGACTTATAATTGCCTCGGTGATGAGCCTTGTCGCCATCGTCTCCACTGCGGCCATAGCAGGGCTCGCTCTTCATCAAAGCATACAAAATGCTGAATTTGTGCAGCAATGGCACAAACAATCTCACCGGTTATGGCTTCAACAATGAAACATTGATTCTCAACTTGCTGAAAGATTGGACAACATGGAACAAGCCTTGACATGGCTTGGAGATCAGCTCACTGTCCTCAGTACTCGGATAACATTACAATGTGATTGGAACTCCACTCAATTTTGTGTAACGCCTGTGCTTTTTAACATCTCTCAAAATTGGACCGTAATCCAAAAATTATTAATAGGCCATAAAAATATTAGTTTGGACATCCAAGAGCTCACTCAGAACATTTCCGAAGCATTTCGACAACAATTACATGTGTTGTCCGGAACTGTAACCCTTCAGGAGCTGGGTCAGCGCCTTGCTGCCTTTAACCCATGGACCCAGATGAAGACATGGATTTCTACAATCTCTGGAAGTATATTGCTTTGGGCACTTGGATTGGGTCTACTTCTTTTGGTGATTCGATGCTCCCTCCGTCGCCTCCAAAAACAAAGGAAAACACAAGAACAAATATGGGCTACCTTTTTACGATTGAGGCAAAACAAAAAAAAAGGGGGGGGGAAATGCAGGGGCCTTTGAAAACAGTATGCTGAGAATAGATAGGGCTCAAGGACAGTATCTCCAATTGAACTTTTAATGAACTCCCGTAGGCGCCAAGAAGGCGGGCAGATAAGGAAGAGCATAGAAACAAAGAACTGAGTAGAAGGTTACATCTGGGAAAAGAAAGTTTGTTTTGCATTGCATTCTTTCTGCTGACGTGGGGTTTATGGAGTATAAATAAAGTGAGGCAGAGGCTCTGAGCGCGGCCGCCATGTTCTCTGTGTGTCTTTGTATTTTGTGTGTTCTTTCATTCTCCACCACCCCCAGCACGGACCCCAACATATATATTGTGGTATAGTGATTAAAAATCATCTTATAAAAACTCAACCAGCACAACTTAATTTTTCAAAGGATGATCTGTTCTCACTATTATACTAAGATTTGGTAATACATCACATAATCATGTATGTGTTGTATTTCTGGACTCCCTTTTCTGTAATATTGTTCTGTCTATACATCTACCCTTCTGGCAGTAAAACCTTAATCTAATTAGTGATGATTATAACACATTTGCAGCTTTAAATTTGTTCTTTTTCTCTTGTCTTTTTCTCCTCTTTCTCTTTCTCCTTTTCCTATTTTTTCACTTTGAAGATTGACTTGACTGCTCTTGCCATTTGAATACTCATATTAATTTTAGAGTTAGTTGTCTGTTTCATAAAAAGTCCTCAATAGCACTGCACCAAAAGAATATCCAAATGATAAATAACAATAAGAAAAACACTCTTTTTTGATATCAAGAAAATGCAAATCAAAACTTGCATTTTTAAGACTTGCATTATTTAAAATCACTACAAACCCATTAAAATTGCTAAAATGAAAGCCAGTATTATTTTTGCAAAGATCTAGTGCAAATGAAGTTCGCACACACTACTGGGAGAAGTTTAACTTCATACGATCACTTTGGAAAACAACCAGTGTATACTAAACCTAAACATACATTTATCCTACACTACATACATACATGTGTAAGAATGTTTATAGTAACATTATTCATAGAGGTTCCCAAAAGAACCAAAAAGGAAACAAGCCAAATATCCATCATCAGTAGAGTGAATAAAGAAAGTGTGGAATATTCTTGCAATTGACTAGGAAACAGCAAAGAAAATGACCTATATTTATATGCAATAATGCGGTATTTAGTAAAAGAAGCCAAGCAGATACACCGTGTTTCCATGGTTGGTGGTAACTGCGTGGTTATAGTAAAAATAAAGCACTAACCTATGGTCATAGCAGGCTGAATAATTATTATTTTCACTGTAAAGGAAGTGACTAGTACACGGGGTTCTGGCTGTGTGGTAATGTTTTGCTTCTTAATCTTTGTGCTTATCATGTAGGTATGTTCATTCTCTGAAAATTATGTAAACTCTACTCTTAATATTTCTGTATTTTGCTACATATTATATACATATATATATATATATATATAGAGAGAGAGAGAGAGAAAGAGAGAGAGAGAGAGAGAGAGAGAGAGAGAGTATTAGTCTAGTTTCATACTGTTCTAAAGAATGACCTGAGACTGGGCAATTTATAATGGAAAAAGGTTTGTTGACTCACAGTTCTGCATGGCTGAGGAGGTCTCAGAAAACTTACAATCATGGTGGAAGAGGAAGCCAGGCACATCTTACGTGGTGGCAGGAGAGATAGATAGAGTGGGGGGAAACTGCCAAACACTTTTAAACCATCAGGTGTCATGAGAATTCACTATCATGAGAACAGCAGGGGGGAAGCCACTCCCATGATCCAATCCAATCATCTCCCACCAGGCCCCTCCCTCAACATGTGGGGATTACAATTCGAGATGATATTTGGGTTGGGACACAAAGCCTAAACCATACCTCATTCATATATATATATATAATATTCATATATATAAAATATCCATAAAATTCCAAATAAGTTTTAAAGAGAAAAATAGAATTGGGTGAGATAAATTGGACACAGTGGGAACAGGTAACTCTTTGAGGAACTGTCCTCTAAAAGTAAGTAAAGAGTGGTACACACTTATAGATTGAATGCGTCTTCTTCTTTCCATAAAACAGGTCTAAACGGAAATATAAAATGATCTGTTCACTTTCTTGGTTTTACAACAAATCCCCACTTAAAAATTACATGTACATAAGGTACATAATAGAAGCAACCAGTATAACCTTGAATCACAGAAACATGGCTATTGGAAATTGGTCTTTGTTTCTTTACAAATATCAAGTTAATTATTAAATGTTGTGATAGTATATACAGATTCATAGTTAATAGACTTCTGTTTGCATACATCTATATCATAAATGTGGATGGTAGAATATTTTCTTATCCGCCATAAAACTACCATCATGCTTAAAGTGCTATTATAGAATGGTATTCTAAATATAGACATTAGTTTTAGTCTAATTTTTGCTGAATTCCAAATAATTGAATGGCAAGATTTCCTTGTTCAGTTTTTTCTTCACAAGTGAAACTGGAAATAGTCCAATAACATGACAATATATTTTTACATTAAATATTTTCAGCTGAAACATACCTTAGCTCTTTTTTGCATTGTTAGAATATAATGTTAGAAAGTGTTGTATACCAGAATTACATATGGTACCAGAATTAAATACAAAAGTAATTCAGCGAATAAAATCTTTTATTATAGATTTCCTTACTGTTCCTGTAACCAAAATAAATAGTTCTTTATGTGGAACACTTTCAAGATGCTGAAATGTTTTCTAGAACATGTATGATAATAATTGAATTTTGTATTTGTATATGTTCATATTGATATTGCTTGAATAGGTAAATACACATGTATACAATATTTCTGTATTAATTCATGACAAATAATATATATTGTGATCATTTCACATAGCATATTTGTCTGAGCAATTCTGTAATCACCAAGAAGATGATTTAGAAGTGATGTCCAGTAACTATTTAAGAAGCAGTTGGAATAAATGTATCATCTTAGGTCACAAATGATGCTAAGAAACATGAAAGAAAATATCACATTTATAAAGGAAAGTCATATTATAAGGAAATAAATGAATTCGTGTATTTAACACAACAGGAATAACCATTTAATCAATAGCCATACACGAAGTACTTTGTGTAGTGCATAGCTACAATAAAATTCTGGACTATGAGGATTAGAAAATGAAGTTAGTAGAAAAAATGTGTAAAGCAAACTATTTATGTGTGAAGCAGCATTCTGTGTAATACCATGATACTCTGCTTATTGACATGTTGAACTGTGCAATACTAATTTGGCATGAGGAAAGTGTTGTTTTTGTTTAAACTTTCAGTAAATAGCTTGAATATTTACGTTGATAATTATGTATATCAAACCTTATATAAGGTTAAAATTTTATGAAGAATTTATTAAGTATTTCATTTGTTAAGAATTTATAAAGTATTTCAGAAATTCAGGGTACATAAAAAAGAATGCTGCTTCAAAAAGATCATAAATTTTAAAAAGTGTTTCTGCTTTTAATTGTTCCTACATAACTTTATATTTACTTCTACTTATAAAATAAAATAATACATGTGTATATTTGTGCCATGTTGGTGTGCTGCACTCATCAACAAACCTGCACATTATGCACATGTACCACAGAACTTAAAGTATAATAATAATAAATAAATAAATAAATAAAATAATACAAATAATTGAGAAATTAGATGGCATTTAGAAAACAATATTTGATGTGTATTATGTTAAGTAGGAAAGCAATAAAACCATTTTTTAAGTAGAAACATTTTCTACCGACATTAATATGTTAAATATATTTTTATATATTTAACATATATATTTAATTATCTTTAACATATATGCCATATTAAATATAATATACAGGATATATATATGTCTAGATATCATTTAATACCATGCGTATTATATACACATGTGCTCACACATAAAGTTATTTCTCAGAGCAGTCAAAAGGTTTTACAGTAACATAATATTTGTTCACTGGAATAAGCTGTGTTACATCCAGAAGAGGTCCTGAGTAAGAATCTGAGTGCAACTGTGTTTTTTGATTTTTGGGGTTTTTTTTTGGTGGGGGTGATGATCCTGAGAAATATTTGAGAGGAGTAAAAAATAAGACAGGAAAGAAAAAAATAAAAACTTTACAGGTTGTAATGTTAAGAAAGTTCTCTGTATGGACAACTAGAGTTCATGACCTTTGGGTACCTGTGGGAGACAGTGTGGAACATTGATTAGTTGTATTTGAGGACCACGGAATTAAGAGTATTTGTACTACTACTCACTTATTTGTTGAGAGCAGCAACTGAGGGTGCTTGCTCCTAGGGTTTGTGATCTACCCAGCCTGTGAATCTAGAAGTGGAGCCCTGGCAGGGAAGGTGCTTGCTGTAGGACACTATCTACAGGCACAAGAATAACAGTGAATGCCAAGGGACATAGGAGAGGCAATCAGGGTGTGCAACGAATGACAATAACAGTGTGGTAGAAAGAAGTCTAAAATGGCCACCGAAATTCCCACCCTTTGGTATAGATGCCTTGTATAATCCCCATGAGAAATTTGTAAATATGATAAATCTCACTCCGTGGTTAGGTAACATTATATGTAAAAAGGGATTTCACATGTGTCATTAAGATGACAAATTGGTTAATTTGGAGTAAATCAAAAGAGACATTATCTGGGTACATCTGATTTAATCAGGTAGGATCTCTTTAAAATTATGACAAATAATTAGTGAGATTTTTCTCTTGCTTACTTTGAAGGAAACGGAAGCTGCCATGGTTCTTACAGCTATAAGGAACTGAATTCTGCTACCTACCTGAATGAGTCATATGAGACTACAGTCTTGGCTGACGCCCTGATTTAAGCTGTGTGGGAGCTTGAGGAGAGAATCCAGTTATGCTGTGCCTGGACTTCTGACATAAGGAAACTGTGAGAAAATAAATTGGCATTATTTTCAGTTTCTACCTTTATGATTACTTCTAATGTAGCAATAGAGCACTAATATACATGGATATATTAAGAAATATACATTAAAAGCTTAAATTTTTGTTTTAAAAAAATCACAGGGTTTGCCATTTATTTCTCATTTCACTAGCTGAGACTGAATCATCCCATTCACTAAATCTTAATATCCATTTCACTTGTAATGTTTCTTTTACTGAACACATGTGCGCATCCTTGCCCAATCCTAGAGGTTTCCCAAGATTACCTATTAAGCACTCAATCATTTCTCCGTGGTGAGAGCATTCTGTCTCTTCGTTATCATACTGACGTTGCTGTTTTGCTTTGTGTTTGAGTCTACTTAAGCTGCTGTAACAAAATACCACAGATGACTGGCTTAAACAGGAAACATTTATTTTCTCACAGTTCTGGAGGCCAGAAGTCCACAGTTAAGTCGCAGGAGAGCTGGTTTCTGATGAAGCCTCTCTTCTCAACCTGCAACAGCCACCATCTGGCTGTTGTTCCACACAGCCTGTCCTCTGTGCAAAGACAGAGAGGAGTCTCGTGAGTTCTTCTTTTTATAGGACAGATTAGGGTCTTACTTTTATGATTTCATTTAACCTTAATAATCTTTTGAGAGGCTCTATCTCCAAATCCAGTCAAACAATGGATCTGGACTTCAACATAACGAGGTTGGGGAGGCACAATCTAGTCCACAATGTTTTTGTTGCCACTATTTTTAAACTGCTATCTGTAGCACCAAAACTTCAGCCACCATCTTTTCTGTTACACCATTTAACATATTGCTGTACTTTTTAGTAACCACCTCCACCACATTCTTTACCCCTTGTCCACACTGACCCAGTACTCTAGATATATATTTACTCTCTTTACCTCAATTACCAAGTGACCTTCTGAACACTTCTGTGTCCACTGTGTGTCTTCTGTATCTACATAGTGCCTTCTGTGTCTAGGCTATGCAGATAACACCCTCATATGTACTCATTAATTTTAATGACAAAAACTGCAATTACTTCTACATCAACTTAATATTCTGTACTGCTATAACAGAATACCACAGGCTGGAACATTTATAATGAACATAAATTTATTTGGCTCAGAGTTTGGATGTTGGAAAGTGCTAGATCAGGGCATTATATCTATTGACGACCTTGTTGATGCATCATAAAATGACAGAAGATAACACATAGATGAGAGAGACAGAGGGAAGTGGGCCAAATTTATTCTTTTATAAAGAACTCGTTCTCACCATGATGAACTCATTCCCACAATAATGGCATCAATCCATTCATGAGGTCATAGCACTCATGTGTTAATCATCTCTTAGAGATTCTGCCTCTCAACACTATTGCACTGGGGATCAAGTTTTCAACAAATGAACCTTGAAGGAACATATTAAAACTATAGCACATACATACAACACAGTAGACATTTTATGGATGCATTTTATGACTACAAAATAATATACTGATTAATATATCGATATATATACATATGAGGGGGAGACTCCATAAGAAAAAAAAGTTAACTTATCTGAGCTTCCCATTTATTGCCAGAAAAAATGGTCCCAATCCAGACCTCAAGAGAGGGTTCTTGGATCTTGCTTGGGAAAGCATTCAAGGCAAATCAAAGAGCACAGAGAAAGAAGTAAGTTCATTAGAAACTACTCTGTTACAGAGTAGGGCATCCTCAGAAAGCAGGAGGAGGAATGCACCACCCTTTATTAGTGTCTCTACTTATAAAAAAACTATAAGGAGCTACAATTAAACATGGAACGTACAGATGTGCTTAATAAAGGTAGGGGCTATTGAAGCTGTCAGTAATTACTAGTCCTTCAACTTACGCTTTCTCATTAATGTTATTTCTGAGTAAAGTGGGCTGCTCTTTTAGGACATCTGGGCATTCTACAGGCTTGGTCAGGGATGTACTGTAAGGTCATAAATATTCTAGTTAGAATTGGTGGTCAGCTTCTCATGTGACTATTTTCAGACCATAAGTATCAATCTTATAGGTGCTTTGTGAGTGCTCAGCTACTCACTTCAAGATGGAGTCACTGTGATCATGTTCTATTAAACCAGAGACCTGGTAAGCAGGGGTTCCTCTAACACATTCACCTATTCCTACCACTACCCTCAGGAAAGAGGTCAACATTATGTTTCCAAGTCCTTTGAAGAAAAACTACGTAGAATACTTCCAGATTGGAAAATGATAGAGAAAAGTGATAAGAAGACTAAATGTAGAAACTGCCTTAAATATAAAAGTTTTCTAAGAATATAGCAAGAATTTGGAATTATCCCCACATTTTGTGGATATTCTGAGGAATGAGTAACATAAGTGCAACTGCCATGCAGATTTTTATAGAGAAAAAAAGGCCACAGAGGTATATGCCTTCCAAGGAAGTATGAATCTAGACTCAGGGCTTTAAGTCTCAGCAAAAATTCCACTTCCTATAAATACAAGTTATGGGGCTTCTAACCTTTAAGTATCACGTAGGCTCAGACAGCCTATCAAATGATTACTGCTTGAAAGAAGAAAAAGAGAGCACTAACCAAATATTCTAGACTGCAGTATACTTCATGGAAGCTCTCTTGACCTTTGAGGCTGACTTCATAATGAATTGAATAGGGGCTCTTTGCCATTGTAACTTAATTGAGAAAAAACTAAGTTTTATAATGGATCGTGTTTATATTTTTGTTGCAGTTTCGCCAACACACCTTAATGTAGCAGTTTCTTGTTGTTTGAACTAGTACCTTGGGTTCTTTTTCTTAGGTTGAAGAAAATTAACAAATGCAAACACAAAGGTGGGGTTCGAGCAAAAGTGTAGCAAGAGAAAAAAGAAAGCTCTCCGCAGGAGAAAGGGGAGTTCAAGTGGATTGCCAGGTTACAGCTGAATACAAAAGCTTTTTATAAGAAACTGCTCTCCTCCCTGTAACTGTTTCAGTAACTTTTTTTATCGGTAAAACTGTGCAACTCCCCTTCTCTTATCCAGCTGTTGGTGGGTATGTCTCTAGTCAAGCACAAAGTGCTGCTTCTCTTGTTTGTATAACTGTGTGTGTGTTTTAGGTAAGCCCCCACCTCCCTGTGCAAGTTCCCACCGTGCATATGCCTGAAAAGTGGAGGAAACCTTTTCCTGGGAGCTCACTAGTTATACAAAGAACAAAGAGCTTCTGTGCTGGAACCTGTTTGCTTATGTATGTGCAGGTGCAGCCTGAATTTTTTTCCAGGTTGTTTTATTTTTGCCTGTTGATGTGACTTTTCAGGCAGGCGACTTCTGCAGTCTGAATTTTTCCCAAATGATTTTTCTTTTCGTTTTCCTTAAGTTTCATGGTCAAGTAAAATGTGTGTCATGTTATACCTACATGTAGAAAAACAGGTAGATAGCAAAATCACTTAGCAGATGTACAGATATATATATATCAATAAGGAGATAAAAGGTTAACTAGACAGGGAAGTTAGTTAGGTGTGTGGATACGTTTTTACAGATATAGGTGGTACAAGTACAATTTTATTACATGGATAGCCTGCATAGTGGTGAAATCTTGGCTTTTGGTGAAGCCATCACCCAATTAGTGTACATTGTACCCCCGTTAATTAACTTTTCATCCCTCAATGCCTACCTTTCCATCCTCTGAGTCTCCAGTGTCTATTTTTCCACTCCCTATGTACATGTGTACACATTATTTAGCTCCAGAAAAGAAATTTTATTATACAAAAGATACCTGTACTCAGATACAGACATTGATAAGCAGCTAGAGAAAATGAAGTTACATAATTTTCCTAATAATAAATATTTTTAAAATCCACATAAGGATTACAGGAGTAAAGACATCAGTCCTTGCATATCACTTTACCCATTACTGAATCGTGGTTATTTCAGGTATGCTTATTTAACAGCCTTTAATTGGGGAAAACTGGGAAACATACTTAACCAACTAAAACTTCAGGCTAGATTTGGGCAGGAAGTTAATAATTACACAAATTAGAAAGAGGCCAAAATGATGAAGTTAATGTCTATCCCAATTGAAGAAAAAGTTATTCAACTACCAGGAGACTAGAAAATAGTTAAGCAGCTAATTAGTAGTCTTAAAATGTCTTTAATGCTGAAGACTCTTTAGCTAAATGAATTCTTGCTGAGAAACCCTGAGCAAAAAGTAACTACTAAGAATACGTGATTTCTGCCTTCATCAAATGCATACTCTTAAAGGATAGAGTCACATGTGTTTCACAACAACAGAACATGTAATCAAGGATTAAAATAAACACAAAGCAAATTTACAAAAGCACACAAATGTAAACATTTAATTGTGGTAGAGAGACATAACTAATGTGAAGGCTATCATAAGAATACTCAAAGACCTTGACAATTAATCTCTAGGACTTTAGGCAAGTTGCTTATTCTTTGTAAGTCTTAATTTCCTCTTTGGACTTAATAATGCCATTCATCTCATGTCATTTCAGGGAGATTTTAAAAGACAAGCAGATGATTTTTAAGGCAGTGAAAATTCTGTATGATACTATAAATGGCAGACACATGTCATTACAAATTTGTCCAAACCCATAGAATGTAGGACAACCAGAGTGAACCCTAATGTAAACTATGGATTTTGTATAACAGTGTATCAATGAGGGTTCATCAGTTGTAACAAATGTCTCACTATGATGGAGGATGTTGATAATATTGAGGAAGCTATATATGTATCAAGAAAGAGAGTATATGTGGAATTTCTATATCTGTTGCTTAATTTGGCTGTGAACCTAAAACTACTCTAAAAAATAAAATTGTTTAAAAATGAAAACAATTTTCTTTAAAAAAAGATAATCTCTGTTAATAATTTAAATTTTAAGTTAATATTGTCATGCTTCGTATGACTGTAAATTAGACCACTTTATTAAAACTGCATACAATATTTAGATAGAAGAAAGGCAAGGTCTTGATTAGTCAATTTTAGAAAGTGAGAGGAAGTAATCCCTATTTTAAGTGTCCCAGCCTGGACAACATAGAGAGACCCTCATCTCTCCAAAAAACATTTAAAAATTCATCTGGGCATGGTGATACATGCCTGTGGGCATCCCAGCTACTTGGGAGACTGAAGTGGGAAGATTGCTTGAGCCCAGCAAGTTGAGTCTGCAGTGAGCTGTAATTGAGCCACTGCATTCCAGCCTGAACAGTAGATCGAGACTCTGCCTGAAAAGAAAAAGAGAAGACAGTGTCATTAGAAATATGAAAATAATAGACATAGGCATTTCAGAATTGGAATAAAATTCTTAATTGCTTTGTATATCTCTATGCTTTGTTTGTGGAGAAGTGGAAATGTAGAAGTTGCAAGGCTAGATGTGGGGACACATGCCTGTAATCCTAGTGCTTTGGAGGGCAAGGTGGGAGAACACTTGAGTCCAGGAGTTCAAGCCCAACCTGAGCAACATTACGAGACTTCAGCTGTAAGAAAAAATTACAAATTAGCTGGACATGGTGAGGCGTGCTTTTAGTCTTGGGTACTTGGGAGTCTGAGTTTGGGAGATTGCTTGAGCCTAGGAGTTAGATACTGCAGTGAACTGTGATTATGCCACTCTGGTCCAGCCTACCTGAGTGACGAAGTGAGATCCTGTCTTTTTTTTTAATTATTATACTTTAAGTTCTAGGGTACATGTGCATAATGTGCAGGTTTGTTACATATGTATACTTGTGTCATGTTGGTGTGCTGCACCCATCAACTCATCAGCACCCATCAATTCGTCCTTTACATCAGATATAACTCCCAATGCAATCCCTCCTCCCTCCCCCCTCCCCATAATAGGCCCCAGTGTGTGATGTTCCCCTTCCTTAGTCCAAGTGATCTCATTGTTCAGTTCCCACCTGTGAGTGAGAACATGCGGTGTTTGGTTTTCTGTTCTTGAGATTGTTTGCTGAGAATGATGGTTTCTAGCTGCATCCATGTCCCTACAAAGGACACAAACTCATCCTTTTTTATGGCTGCATAGTATTCCGTGATGTATATGTGCCACATTTTCTTAATCCAGTCTGTCACTGACGGACTTTTGGGTTGATTCCAAGTCTTTGCTATTGTGAATAGTGCCAGAGTGAGCATACGTGTGCATGTGTCTTTATAGCAGCATGATTTATAATCCTTTGGGTATATACCCAGTAATGGGATGGCTGGGTCATATGGTACTTCTAGTTCTAGATGCTTGAGGAATCGCCATACTGTTTTCCATAATGGTTGAACTAGTTTACAATCCCACCAACAGTGTAAAAGTGTTCCTATTTCTCCACATCCTCTCTAGCACCTGTTGTTTCCTGACTTTTTAATGATTGCCATTCTAACTGGTGTGAGATGGTATCTCACTGTGGTTTTGGTTTGCATTTCTCTGATGGCCAGTAATGATGAGCATTTTTTCATGTGTCTGTTGGCTGTATGCATGTCTTCTTTTGAGAACTGTCTGTTCATATCCCTTGGCCTCGTTTTGATGGGGTTGTTTGTTTTTTTCTTGTAAATTTGTTTGAGTTCTTTGTAGGTTCTGGATATTAGCCTTTTGTCAGATGAGTAGATGACAAAATTTTCTCCCATTCTGTAGGTTGCCTGTTCACTCTGATGGTAGTTTCTTTTGCTGTGCAGAAGCTCTTTAGTTTAATTAGATCCCATTTGTCAATTTTGACTTTTGTTGCCATTGCTTTTGGTGTTTTAGACATGAAGTCCTTGCCCATGCCTATGTCCTGAATGGTATTACCTAGGTTTTCTTCTAGGGTTTTTATGGTATTAGGTCTAACATTTAAGTCTCTAATCCATCTTGAATTAATTTTCTTATAAGGAGTAAGGAAAGGATCCAGTTTCAGCTTTCTACTTATGGCTAGCCAATTTTCCCAGCACCATTTATTAAATAGGGAATCCTTTCCCCATTTCTTGTTTTTCTCAGGTTTGTCAAAGATCAGATGGCTGTAGATGTGTGGTATTATTTCTGAGGACTCTGTTCTGTTCCATTGGTCTGTATCTCTGTTTTGATACCAGTACCATGATGTTTTGGTTACTGTAGCCTTGTGGTATCGTTTAAAGCAGTGTGTAAAGGGAAATTTATAGCACTAAATGTCCACAAAAGAAAGCTGGAAAGATCTAAAATTGACACTCTAACATCATAATTAAAAGAACTAGAGAAGAAGAAGAAACACATTCAAAAGCTAGTAGAAGGCAAGAAATAACTAAGATCAGAGCAGAACTGAAGGAGATAGAGACACAAAAATCTCTCTAAAAAATCAATGAATCCAGGAGTTGGTTTTTTGAAAAGATCAACAAAATTGATAGACCGCTAGCAAGACTAATAAAGAAGAAGAGAGAAGAATCAAATAGACGCAATAAAAAATGATAAAGGGGATATCACCACCGACCCCACAGAAATACAAACTACCATCAGAGAATACTATAAACACCTCTATGCAAATAAACTAGAAAATCTAGAAGAAATGGATAATTTCCTGGACACTTACACTCTCCCAAGACTAAATCAGGAAGAAGCTGAATCCCTGAATAGACCAATAGCAGGCTTTGAAATTGAGGCAATAATTAATAGCCTACAAACCAAAAAAAGTCCAGGACCAGATGGATTCACAGCTGAATTCTTCCAGAGGTACAAGGAGGAGCTGGTACCATTCCTTCTGTAAATAATTTCAATCAATAGAAAAAGAGGGAATCCTCCCTAACTCATTTTATGAGGCCAACATCATCCTGGTACCAAAGCCTGGCAGAGACACAACAAAAAAAGAGAATTTTAGACCAATATCCCTGATGAACATCGATGCAAAAATCCTAATAAAATACTGGCAAACCAAATCCAGCAGCACATCAAAAAGCTTATCCACCATGATCAAGTGGGCTTCATCACTGGGATGCAAGGCTGGTTCAACATATGCAAATCAATAAACGTAATCCAGCATATAAACAGAACCAAAGACAAAAACCACATGATTATCTCAATAGAAGCAGAAAAGGCCTTTGACAAAATTCAACAGCCCTTCATGCTGAAAACACTCAATTAATTCGGTATTGATGGAACGTATCTCAAAATAATAAGAGCTATTTATGACAGACCCACAGTCAATATAATACTGAATGGGCAAAAACTGGAAAAATTCCCTTTGAAAATTGGCACAAGACAGGGATCCCCTCTCTCACCAGTCTTATGCAACATAGTGTTGGAAGTTCTGGCTAGGGCAATCAGGCAAGAGAAAGAAATCAAGGGTATTCAGTTAGGAAAAGAAGAAGTCAAATTGTCCCTGTTTGCAGATGACATGATTGCATAATTAGAAAACCCCATTGTCTCAGCCCAAAATCTCCTTAAGCTGATAAACAACTTCAGCAAAGTCTCAGGATACAAAATCAATGTGCAAAAATCACAAGCATTCTTGTACACCAGTAAGAGACAAACAGAGAGCCAAATCATGAATGAACTTCCATTCACAATTGCTTCAAAGAGAATCAAATACCTAGGAATCCAACTTACAAGTGATGTAAAGGACCTCTTCAAGGAGAAGTATAAACCACTGCTCCATGAAATCAAAGAGGACACAAACAAATGGAAGAACATACCATGCTCATGGATAGGAAGAATCAATATCGTGAAAATGGCCATACCGCCCAAGGTAATTTATAGATTCAATGCCATCCCTATCAAGCTACCAGTGAGTTTCTTCACAGAATTGGAAAAAACTGCTTTAAAGTTCATATGGAACCAAAAAAGAGCCCGCATTGCCAAGACAATCCTAAGTCAAAAGAACAGGCTAGAACCATCACACTACCAGACTTCAAACTGTACTACAAGGCTACAGTAACCAAAACAGCATGGTACTGGTACCAAAACAGTGACATAGACCAAGGGAACAGAACAGAGTCCTCAGAAATAATACCACACATCTACAGCCATCTGATCTTTGACAAACCTGAGAAAAACAAGAAATGGGGAAAGGATTCCCTATTTAATAAATGGTGCTGGGAAAATTGGCTAGCCATAAGTAGAAAGCTGAAACTGGATCCTTTCCTTACTCCTTATAAGAAAATTAATTCAAGATGGATTAGAGACTTAAATGTTAGACCTAATACCATAAAAACCCTAGAAGAAAACCTAGGTAATACCATTCAGGACATAGGCATGGGCAAGGACTTCATGTCTAAAACACCAAAAGCAACGGTAGCCAAAGCCAAAATTGACAAATGGGATCTAATTAAACTAAAGAGCTTCTGCACAGCAAAAGAAACTACCATCAGAGTGAACAGGCAACCTACAGAATGGGAGAAAATTTTTGCAATCTACTCGTCTGACAAAGGGCTAATATCCAGAACCTACAAAGAACTCAAACAAATTTACAAGAAAAAAACAAACAACCCCATCAAAATGTGTGCAAAGATATGAACAGACAGTTCTCAAAAGAAGACATTCATACAGCCAACAGACACATGAAAAATTGCTCATCATCACTGGCCATGAGATAAATGCAAATCAAAACCACAATGAGATACCATCTCACACCAGTTAGAATGGCGATCATTAAAAACTCAGGAAACAACAGGTGCTGGAGAGGCTGTGGAGAAATAGGAACACTTTTACACTGTTTGTGGGATTGTAAACTAGTTCAACCATTGTGGAAAACAGTGTGGTGATTCCTCAAGGATCTAGAACTAGAAATACCATTTGACCTAGCCATCCCATTACTGGGTACATACCCAAAGGATTATAAATCATGCTGTTATAAAGACACATGCACACACGTATGTTTATTGCGGCACTATTCACAATAGCAAAGACTTGGAATCAACCCAAATGTCCATCAGTGACAGACTGGATTAAGAAAATGTGGCACATATACACCATGGAATACTATGCAGCCATAAAAAAGGATGAGTTTGTGTCCTTTGTAGGGACATGGATGCAGCTGGAAACCATCATTCTCAGCAAACTATCACAAGAAACAGAAAACCAAACACCGCATGTTCTCACTCATAGGTGGGAACTGAACAATGAGATCACTTGGACTCAGGAAGGGGAACATCACACACTGGGGCCTATTTTGGGGAGGGGGGAGGGGGGAGTGATGGCATTGGGAGTTATACCTGATGTAAAGGACGAATTGATGGGTGCTGACGAGTTGATGGGTGCAGCACACCAACATGGCCCAAGTATACATATGTAACAAACCTGCACATTATGCACATGTACCCTAGAACTTAAAGTATAATAATAATTAAAAAAATAAAGAAACAAAATAGTTTTATGCATGAAAAAGGGAGGACGTTTTAATTATGAGTGTTTGAATTAGGACAATAAAAATGTTTTGATGGCAGAAATGAATGGCCATTTTAATGATAATGGTGGACGAGTAAAGTAAGGAAGGTGGTTGAAAGAACTGAAGAGATGAAGAGCATTGAATCTGATGTGGACTAGCAAACACTGTAGAAAATATACTAGAAAAATTGTCAATGAATTTTCTACATTGGAGGAAATTTATGGGAAAGAACGAAAAAATGTATAAGCAGCAAGAATAAAATGGTTTTATAAAATCCTACAGAGAACAAGGGCACATTATTCTTCTGTACATAAAGTTTGCCAAAATTGCTATGTTTTTTTTTTTAATAACGTCATCATATATGACTGAAGAAAAGGTGAAATTAAAATTTCTCTGCATAAAAGTATTTAAGTTTATGTGTTCAGATTTTTTTATCTCCTCTATACATAGAATGTCAAAAATATATACATGAGTGAAAGACAAGGCAATGACATTTTACTGACAACTGACTAATGGAACAGAAGAAGAATTTTACATAGGGTAGAATTACAGGACTCCTCGGCTCAGGGCCTGGAATCTAACAGAGAAATTCAAGCAATTTCATTCTGTTGAATAAAACAAATTAAATGGCCTACATAAAGTGGACAAATATAACCAGGAAAGCTTTATAAAACTGGGGCATAGAGTAAATATCCCACTTTTATGAAACTGAGGGATAATAAAAGGCTGACATTGACCTGTTTCTGGAAGCTATGAATTAAGAAGACAAGAGACAGTAGACACATTCCTCTAACTGAAACCTGAGTCAGGCTTCCTGCTAAAGAAAGGAGATAGTTAGACATGAGCAGGAAAGGGAACCCCAGAGGAAGGAAACCCTGGAAACTTTGCCACACTTGTAATTACTTCTCTACTAGCAAAAACAAAAACAAAAACAAATATACAAACAAAAATAGCCACATGTGGACTTGTGGTTAGGCCTATCTAGCTCTGAGACTTATCTGGCCCTTGAAGGAAATAACTTCAGTAGGGACTTTCCCTAGTAGTGAGCATGCATGCTTTGACTTTGCTTGCCTTATAGGTAACCTTTGATTATTAAAATAATAAAAAACACACCCCTGGATGGAGATTGAAGGTATTAATGAGACATGCAACATTTGTACCAGCATGTTCAGCCACAGTGCATGCATGCCCAGGAGACCATCTGAAAATGCTTACTACTAATAGTAATACCTCTTCACACCCCTTTATGAATATTAATGTAAGACTCCCATAAAGGGGGCTCCCCAGTGCCAGTCAATGCTGTCTCATTCTGTAGCAGCATTCTCTGACCCAGTTTTCGGAGCATACTTTCACCATCACTGTCAGGTCTGTCTCAATGTCAAGTGGCTGCTCTGACTTTGCTTTCAGGGTGTCTTTCACTTTAGATAAACTTGACTGCTACCTAACTCTCGTGTGTCTCTTGGCTGAATTCTTTCCTCCAAGAAAGCAAGAAACAAGGACTGTGCACTTCCTGGTAACATTCCCACTGGCATTTGGCCGTTCTTAATTTCTCTCTCTCTCTTTTTCTTTCTCTATTCTTTTCCTAAATTTGATGTATTAACAAGGTACAGAAGCTCTAAGCTATCATTATAATACTTATTTGAGTACTGTGTTTTATGGAAAGATAGACATAATCCAGAAGAGATCCTTCATTTGTAAATTTAAGAGAAACTGAAATAGGTAAAAAGGCACAAAAAAAGGGTGTGGGGCAAGAATGAGAAATGTGTGTGTGTGAAAGAGAGAGAAAACAGTATTAAGGTAGTGCTCATGAGAGCCAACTTCCATTTGACAGCATGAGAAGCTCTGTTGACCAACTTCCCAGTGAAACTGATATAAATTCCAGAAAGACAATGACTGAAAGCCCCTGAAAAGCATTATAAAGGTAAACAGCAAACAAGGAAATGTCTATTCAAGAAATTCTGTAAAAATGTGTTAAGAAAGAAGGCAGTTTGTGGTATTTGAACAAAGAATAATTCTTTTTTAATTACT
Organism: Macaca nemestrina; assembly: GCF_043159975.1. Classification (NCBI taxonomy): domain Eukaryota; kingdom Metazoa; phylum Chordata; class Mammalia; order Primates; family Cercopithecidae; genus Macaca; species Macaca nemestrina. The sequence continues at coordinate 62,270,243 of NC_092132.1, read as the reverse complement.
TCCCAGGTCAGGGAGGCAGAGACTCCACTCCAGACTGCTGTAGTCAAGAACACTGGATCCTTATCTTTTTTCCTGTCATTTGGAGGGCTATCTTCCCAAGAAAGATAGGACATCAGCATTTCTCACTATACGCTCAGCTACCTATTGCCAAGGCTAAGTCCTGGGTGAATACAACGAGAGAAATGGAGCTCTATTTTCCTGCCTATCCCTCACTGAAGCAATGAAGGGTTTATCTTGGGCATGGCACCACAAAGAATATTGGGGCCCTGATTACCCTTGCCCCATGGGGTTCATGAGGCAGTGCTTCCCTGCTGTGGGAGGCAAGCTGAAAGTCTTCCCACCTACCACTGAGTGATTAGCTCCTTCAGTGGAAGTGTCACTCAACCAGAAATTTGTTATTATTCTAACCTCAAGCTCCATAGCTCTAGGGGGATGTGGGGAAGTAGGCCATGCAGCAGGTAGCTCCTAATCTCTTTCCAAAGGAATATCTTTGCAATAGAGCTTGGTGAAGTTGAAGCCTAAGTAGAGGTTGTGGTGATGAAATGTATTTGGGAGAGCCTATTTCTTAAGATATAGGCTAAACTCTAGGCTAGCTAGTATGAATGAGAGTCCTGGTAATAAGACAACTGAGGAAACCCTCCTGAGGTCAGAACAAATGTCAAATACTGACCATAGAAAACATTCCATTAAGAATACCACAATTTTTTTGGGTTCCTTTGTAGAACCGTTTATGCCCCAGAGAATTTTTCAGACATTTTACCAATCGCCTGGCAATTAGTGGGGTGATAAGGTTTGGTTCTGTGTGCCCACCCAGACCTCATGTTGAATGTAATCTTCAATGTTGAGGGAGGGACCAGGTGGGGGGTGATTGGGTAGTGGAGGTGTTCTCCTGATAGTGTGTTAGTTCTCACAAGATCTGTTCTCCTGATAGTGTGTCAGTTCTCACAAGATCTGTTCTCCTGATAGTGTGTCAGTTCTCACAAGATCTGTTCTCATGATAGTGTGTCAGTTCTCACAAGATCTGTTCTCATGATAGTGTGTCAGTTCTCACAAGATCTGTTCTCATGATAGTGTGTCAGTTCTCGCAAGATCTGTTCTCATGATAGTGTGTCAGTTCTCGCAAGATCTGTTCTCATGATAGTGTGTCATTTCTCACAAGATCTGGTTGATTGAAAGTGTGTCAGTTCTCACAAGATCTGTTCTCATGATAGTGTGTCAGTTCTCACAAGATCTGATTGATTGAAAGTGTGTGGCACTTCTGCCTTCACTCTGTCTCTCTCTCCTGCTGCCATGTGAAGATGTGCTCATTTCCAATTCTTCCTTCTGCCATGATTGTAAGCTTTTTTGAGGCCTCTACAAGCCATGCCTTCTGTACAGCCTGTGGAATTGTGAGTCAATTAAACGTATTTTCTTCATAAATTACCCAATATCATTTTTTATGGCACTGTGAGAATAGACTTAAGACATGAAGTTAAATAGCAGGTTTAGACAGGCCGGGGAAAGAGAGGAAGAGTCCTACTGAAATAACTATCATCGCACGATGACTGAGCATACCCAAAACTGTGACTCTTTGAGGAGCAACATCTAAGGATTAACACTCTGGAGGGGAAATAAACCACTAAAATACCACAGTGAATCACTAAGATAATAAATAATAAAATAACACTGACAAGATGTAGAGAAATGGGAGACCAATAACCAGAGTTGCTAAACTATACAGTCTAAATGTTCACTTTCCAAAAAAAAATTATGTGGCATGCAAAGAAACAGGGAAACATAACAGGCAACAAAAACGAGCTGTGGAAGTCACTAGATGTCAGATTTATAAGAAAAAGATTCCCTGACGTTGGGATTTTGAGACCAGCCTGACCAACATGGAGAAATCCCATCTCTACTAAAAGTACAAAAATTAGCCAGGCATGGTGGTGCATGCCTGTAATCCCAGCTACTTGGGATACTGAAGCAGGAGAATTGCTTGAACTGAGGAGGCAGAGGTTTGGGTGAGCCAAGATCATGCCATTGCACTCCAGCCTGAGCAACAAGAGCTAAACTCTGTCTCCAAAAAAAAAAGAGGAAAAGATTCCAAAATGGCCATTATAAACAGATTCATATAACTAAAACAAAAGACTAAATAAATAAATAAAAATATGATGACAATATAATGTCAAATAAAGAATATCCAAAAAGTGATAGAAATTATAAAAAAAGAAATAAAAATATCATGACATAATATCAGAGAGAGAATATCATAAGGTGATAAATTATAATACAAGAAAATTGGAGATTTGAAAAATATAATAACTAAAAACAAAACAAAAAGTAACCACTTGGGGGGCTCACAAGTAGGTTTGACCTGACAGAAGAAGGAGTAAACAAACTAGAAGATAGATTTATAGCATGCAAGCCAAAGAACAGAGAGATGAAAGAGTGAAGATAAATTAAGAGAGCCTCATGAAAATTTGGGAAAGCACGAAGCGTACTGACATACATTTAATTATGAAAGAAAGAGAAGAGAGTGAGACAGAGCAATATCCCCTCGCAGGGGCCTGTGAGATCCCCTAAGCATGGAAATAAAAGAAAATCTTTAATTTCTTTAAGGAAAATTCCAGATACCTAGCTATCCTGGAAAAGTAAGTGAACAACTTGATAAGCAAGAAGGTTAAATAGTGGCTTGAATCAACAGTCACCCAAATAAGCTAAAACCACAAGATGTTTGGTTACCTACAGAAACTAAAGACAACATATTGATCTAGTTCCCTGAATTGTTTTTCAGAATTCTGGACCCTGCCACTGAATGGATCCACTGACATGTAGACCTCAGAAAAAAAGGGAACTGAGGGCTGAAATCTCGTTGCCATTCTTTGTTCTGTATTTCTTTCTGATGGCCCTGGAAGAAGTCTTGACTATGGACTAGACATTCCATTCTGCTGACCCCAAGTTTGTATACAAAGCTTTGCTTCCTTAGCCAGTTATAAACTAGAGAATCTTTAAATGCACCTATGACCCATAAGCCCCCTGATATAAGATATGTCACATTTGTAGACCAAACCAATATATAACCTTCCTGTATTGATTTACAATTTTGCCTGTAATTCTGCTTTCCTGAAATGTACCTGCCTTTAAAAATCCTTGATTGTAAGCCATCTTGGAGGTTGAGTATTTAGCCTATGCTGCCTGCTTCTTCTTGCTTGGTGCCCTGTAAATAAACACCTTTCTTTCTCCTACTATAAAACCTCAGTGTGGATGTTTGGCCTTACATAGGATAGGTTAACATATGGTCCAATAACAATGAGGCAAGCATACTCCAGTGCAGTTTGGAAGCAAGAGAAAGAAGAGAAAAGTGTTTGAATAAAATCACAGCTAAAATCATGCCCAAATTTATTACAAAATATTGTGCATATCCAGAAGCTCAACAAACTCCAAAGAGAATAAGCTCAAAGAGATTCACAAAAATGAAAGCCAAATATATTTTCACAGATAAACAAAAACTGAAAATTTGTTACAAGCTAATTTGCCTTACAAAAAATATTATGGAAAATTCTTCAGACTGAAAACAATCGGAACCAGACAGGATATGATTCAAATCTGTATACACAGAAAAATAGTGCCAGTAAAGGTAATCATGTAAATAATTACAAAAGATAGTATGATTGCATATTGATTCACCTCTGCTTTTATGACTAATTTGAAAAGCAGTTGCAAAAAGTAATGTGTGTAAAGTTGAATAGTCTTACAAAATACTGACAAAATAATGCCCCCTCACCCAAAATGTTCACATCTTGATCACTGGAATATTTGAATACATGCTTCTTTATACTCAGAGTGTATCATGACAAAAATGGCATAAAGATATTATCCCAAATCAGTGAAAAAATTACGGATTAGTCTAAGGGTGGCCTTCATATAATTGGCTATACATATGCATAATTATATTAGAGTTTTACTTTACTGCATCAACAAAAATACATTTAGGTCATTTCTAAAGTGCTTCATGTATTTCTAACCTGTAACTCCTTTCTTTACGTTTCTCCCTAATCCTGTAGATTTCTAAGAGGCTAGAGAACTATCCAAAATTAATCACAGAGATGACAAAATTTGATAGTAAACCAAATTTTTGAGACCTTTAGCTACTTTCTCACTTATATTTACTCATTATCCTGATAGAGAAAAGTAGCTGTAATGGGGGAATGATGTCTAAAACATTTTGGGAACACATTTCGTTAATGCCATCATTTAGATAATTTCCTATGATGGAAAATTTGTACAAGACTTTGATTTTGTATTCCTATCAGACTTTGGGTTCATGCAATAAACAGGCTGTAATTCAAAATTAAGGGGTATGGTGGATCACAGAAGTATGCCAAAAGTTATGCACAATCTGGATAAATGGGTTCAATCTAACTAGATAAAATTTATCATGGACACATGTTACATTCTGTTCTTAAGGATTAATAATTTACATGCAGAAAAGCCATATGAGAAGAGTATAAAATATTAAGCTTTTTAGTTGAACTTATAATTGTATGTGAGTCAATGATAGGATCCAAGCAATTAAAAAGTTAATACAATCTTAAATTGCATTAAAAGGCAGTGTATAGTCCTGAGGGAGGGAATCTTTAGGTTTATTCTACTGCTCTCTGTCAAGGGCATTTCTAAGTACAATGGCTGAAGAATTATCTTTATTCTTACGAGGCAAATTTGTAAGGAAAAATAATATTTGAGTAAGCAGAATGTTTAGAGATAAAAGTCATTGACTCAAAATATTTACTACTATGTTCTAAGTATAATGTTAGGCAATGTACCATGGAAGGAAACAATTAAAGGAAGTAAGTGTTGTATATTTAGTTCTTAGTCTCAATTATAGTTTTCCTCTCCTTGTAAAAAGATTATATTTTCTTTCCCATTTTCTTCATGATTGGCCACTTGGCTGTGGAAGTGACCTATGCAAATGGCAAGTGCCACCTCTGAGCAGAAGCTTTAAAATCCATTGTGTGATTCCATCGTTTATTTTCCTTTTCTTCGGCCATATTGTCCCTAAAGAACCTGCTCTTTCAATGAAGAACAGCTATACATCAGAGCCATTGCCACCCTGCAGCCAAGCTAACAGATATCACGTGACAGGAATAAAACTTCATAGTTTCAAAACACTGAGATTTGAGAGTTGTTTATTATGGCAACATACCTAGTAAAATTTCACTAAGGTTTTGAGGTTGCTTTACTAGAAAACAGCATTTTTAGGGGGATCGTTTTCACCAATTATCTGAATGAGTATCACATGGAGAAATTATTAGACTTCATCGTAAGGTTTAGGCAAATGTCCTAGGTAAGGGATCATAGAATAGGTTAATATATGCTCCAATAACAAAAAGGCTTAAAATCTCAGTAGCTTAACCTAACCAAAAATTATATATTGCTCATGATATTTGTCTATGCATGTCTATGCAGGGTCTGCTCTATGTGGTCATGCAAAAACTACTACTGATGAATGTTCCTTCATCATTTTGAAGATGCATCATCTACAAAAAGTGACATCTTGGTCATTAGAACGAGGAAAAAGGAAGTGGAAGGGCATGCATTAGCTCTTCTATGCATTGGCTGAAAAGGCCACACCTCACTTCTTCCCACAGCTTATTAACCAGAGTAATCACGTGACCGGATCAAACTGATATATATGCCGTTATCCCTTGGTATCCATAGGGGATTGATTCCAGGCCCTAATAAAATCCACAGATGCACTCAAGTCCCTGATATAAAATGGCATAGTAGCCTACCCACATTTTCCTGTTTAAATTATCTTGAGATGACTTATACCAATACAATGTAAATCTATATAAATAGTTGTACTATATTGCTTGGGAAATAATAACAAGGGAAAAATATCTGTCCATTTTAAATACAGATACAATTAAAAAATATTTTCAATCCACTGTTGGTTGAATCCACAGATATGGAAGCCATGGATATGGATGGCCAACTATATGTGAACTTTATCATAAATATAGATGACACTGAAGTAGAAAAGTGTATCTTGTTAATATAAATTCTCATCAAAGAAAATAGTTTATGACCATCAATGAGATATGTGATAGAACAAATTTATGGGTCCAAATCCCTTTTAGATTTGAGGTTATATTACCCTAAATTTGAGGATTGCATACTTTTAAATGAGGTCATAACAATATAAGCAAGCTGAATTGAGTTTTAAGTGAATAGTAAAATAGGTAACAAAAAAGTTTCACAACATGTTATATAATTGTAATTATACTTCGTCTCACTGTATAGAATTATTGAGAAGATTTCTCTTACTCTCTAAATTTTTCCTTTATATGCAAACCTTTTTCTAGTTTCCTATTGTCACACAGCTTCCATATTATAAACAAAAGCTTTCTAATTGTCATATTTTCTAAGAAGATAATTTTAGAAGCAAACACTCTAAAGAGGCTTTTGCAAGGAAAATCCTGCTTTTTTTTGTGGGTATCTCAAATGTTATTAACTGAGAAACTGACCTTATTATATATAAGTTGAGATTTGTCTATCCAACTAGAAACAATGAAATAACTCACCAATCTTGACACATAACCGACCTAGAATTAGAAGTCCTCCATCTAATCGTTGTGCTGGCTTAAAGACTAAATATTTTGAGGAGGAACATATATATATTTTATAGAGGCTAAGGTATTTAAACTAGCTAAATATGTCAGATGAATATTTTGTGAAGTTGATACTCTTCTGTGATTAACTGAAAGGTCATTCAGTTATTTATTTGACACCAGAATATATTGATATCCTTAGGTTGGAGTAGGAAACTATTTATCTGCAAGGTCAGTAAGACTTATTTTAAAATACTTATAATACTCCATTCTTCAAGGAGTGTGCATATCAGTGTAATAAAAAGAAACATTTTAAACATAAAATTAAAAGGTTTACATATCAAATTTTAATTAACCTACAATGTTTAACTAGAAATGCTTATAATAAGGCAGTGACAAATTTAAAGTGACATGGTAAATTGTAAAAAATAATTTTGGAAAGTTTATGCTAATGGATGATGTTCCCCATCACATTGAAGGTGCCATGACATGTAAAAATTAAAGTCATTGCAAAATATATTTTTATTATACTTTATGTTCTAGGGTACATGTGCACAACATGCAATTTGTTACATATGTATACATGTGCCATGTTGGTGTGCTGCACTCATTAGCTCATTATTTATATTAGGTATATCTTCTAATGCTATCCCTCCCCCCTCCCCCCACCACACAACAGGCCCTGGTGTGTGATGTTCCCCTTCCTGTGTCCAAGTGTTGTCACTGTTTAGTTCGCACCTATGAGTTAGAACATGTGGTATTTGGTTTTCTGTTCTTGCGATAGTTTGCCGAGAATGATGGCTTCCAGCTGCATCCATGTCCCTACAAAGGACATGAACTCATCCATTTTTATGGCTGCATAGTATATTCCATGGTGTACATGTGTCACATTTTCTTAATCCAGTCTGTCATTGATTGACTTTTGGGTTAGTTCCAAGTCTTTGCTATTGTGAATAGTGCCACAATAAACATACGTGTTCATGTGTCTTTAGAGCAGCATGATTTATAATCCTTTGGGTATATACCCAGTAATGGGATGACTGGGTCAAATGGTATTTCTAGTGCTAGATCCTTCAGGAACTGCCACACTGTCTTTCACAATGGCTGAACTAGTTTACAGTCCCATCAACAGTGTAAAAGTGTTCCAATTTCTCCACATCCTCTCCAGCACCTGTTGTTTCCTGTGATTTTAATGATTGCCATTCTAATTGGTATGAGATGGTATCTCATTGTGGTTTTGATTTGCATTTCTCTGACTGCTAGTGATGACGAGCATTTTTTCATGTGTCTTGGCTGCATAGATGTCTTGTTTTGAGAAGTGTCTGTTCATATCCTTTGCCCACTTTTTGATGGGGTTGTTTGTTTTTTTTCTTGTAAATTTGTTTCCAGCAGAACATCAAAAAGCTTATCCACAATGATCAAATAGGCTTCATCCCTGGGATGCAAGGCTGGTTCAATATATGCAAATCAATAAATGTAACCCAGCATACAAACAGAACCAAAGACAAAAACCACATGATTATCTCAATAGATGCAGAAAAGACCTTTGACAAAATACAACAGCCCTTCATGCTAAAAACTCTCAATTAATTTTGTATTGATGGAATGTATCTCAAAATAATAAGAGCTATTTATGACAAACCCACAGCCAATATCATACTGAATGGGCAAAAACTCGAAGCATTCCCCTTGAAAACTGGCACAAGACAGAGAGGCCCTCTCTCACCACTCCTATTCAACACACTGTTGGAATTTCTGGCCAGGGCAATCAGGCAAGAAAAATAAATAAAACATGTTCAATTCAGAAAAGAGGAAGTCAAATTGTCCCTGTTTGCAGAACATGATTATATATTTAGAAAACCTCATCATCTCAGCCCAAAATCTCCTTAAGCTGATAAGCAACTTCAGCAAAGTCTCAGGATACAAAATCAATGTGAAAAAATCACAAGCATTCTTATACACCAGTAACAGACAAACAGAGAGCCAAATCGTGAGTGAACTCCCATTGACAATTGCTTCAAAGAGAATAAAATACCTAGGAATCCAACTTACAAGGGATGTAAAGGACCTCTTCAGGGAGAACTACAAACCACTGCTCAATGAAATAAAAGAGGACACAAACAAGTGGAAGAACATTCCATGTTCATGGATGGGAAGAATCAATATTGTGAAAATGGTCATCCTGCCCAAGGTAATTTACAGATTCAGTGCCATCCCCATTAAGCTACCAATGACTTTCTTCACAGAATTGGAAAAGGACTACTTTAAAGTTCATAGAGAACCAAAAAAAAGAGCCCGCATTGTCAAGACAATCCTAAGCCAAAAGAACAAAGCTAGAAGCATCACACTACCTGACTTCAAACTGTACTACAAGGCTACAGTAACCAAAGCAGCATGGTACTGGTACCAAAACAGAGATATAGACCAGTGGAACAGAACAGAGCCCTCAGAAATAATACCGCACATCCACAACCATCTGATCTTTGACAAACCTGACAAAAACAAGAAATGGGGAAAGGATTCCCTGTTTGATAAATAGTGCTGGGAAAACTGGCTAGCCATAAGTAGAAAGCTGAAACTGGACACCTTCCTTACACCTTATATAAGAATTAATTCAAGATGGATTAGAGACTTAAATGTGAGACCTAAAACCATAAAAACTCTAGAAGAAAATCTGGGCAATTCCATTCAGGACATAGGCATGGGCAAGGACTTCATGACTAAAACACTAAAAACAATGGCAACAAAAGTCAAAATTGACAAATGGGATCCAATTAAACTAAAGAGCTTCTGCACAGCAAAAGAAACTACCATCAGAGTGAACAGGCAACCTACAAAATGGGAGAAAACTTTTGCAATCTACTCATCTGACAAAGGGCTAATATCCAGAACTTGCAAAATATTTTTTAAATGTTCTCCTAATATTTGGTGAGAACTTGTTTTGTAAAATCCTCAATAATAAGACTGGATTTAAAGAACCAAATTGAACTGGAAAGCAAAGTCATTACATGTTGAAATATAAATTATCTGCAATCAAGTTTGCTAAAATTGTATTATTTAGTGGTCCATAAAGTACCCTTATTAGAAAGGATTCTAAACTCTATGCCTGTAACCATTATGGTGCTAAGAAACACCTTAAAGATTAAACTACTTCCTCATTTCCCAGAGCTTAAAGATTTGTAATGATGGTATTAGTAAGAATATTTTTTCTATTATGAATCACATGGTTTATCAACAAAGACCCTCACTGATTAACACTAAAAGAGAGAACTGTTTTCATAAAGAAATAGCCATACTCTCTGTATTATATTATTTGTAACATAAATCACTACATGGTTGAGTAGTGTTCTGAGAATCAGTGTTTGACAGTAATTTATGAGCTTTCAATAATAGGCTTTCTATGGTCAATAGTAAAAAATCAGTCAATCAATCTGACTTTGGCTAACAATTAACATTTTATTCTTTAGATGTTACAGAAAAGCTTTATTTTTCATGGCATTTATCTTCAGACATTTAATATCTGAAAATTCTGTGAAGCCATATAAAGAATAACTATATAGACATTTATTTATTTATTCTTACATTTATTTATCTATTAAGCATCCAAATTGGCTGGTTATGCTAAACCCGAGACAGAAAGGCAACAACAATGACTAACAAGAGCAAAAAGGTCCTGAAAAAGTCTTAAGCAAAGGAAATGAATCAATAATGCTAAATTCATGACAATTAGTTTTGAAGAATTATTTTTTTTTTTACAAAATACCCAAACTTTCAATATATATTTAAGCTATTGCACACTAATAATTATTATGGGGGATAGTGATAGTTTTATCTTATTAAAATAAAAGATAGTATAAAAGAAAATAAAACAGAGATATCCAAATAAAGAATTTTCTTACTACATCACAACATTCAGAATAATACTAGTTTTATTTTTAGACAATACACAGAAATGTATTGAGTTAAACCTATGTTGAATTTAGATATAGTTCTAAAATAGTTTTTAATGTACTTCTAGGAAATATTATTATAATAATTTGGTTTCTTATGCTGTTGTAGGAAAAGCATAACAATCCATAACTAAGGAGTAATGAAAATACCTTCAAAAATACCTGGAACACTGCTTAGTTTTTGCAAAATGATTTCTAGTCCAAATATGCATGCATTGTCTGGAAGCATAAGTGACAGATTTGAGTGAATACATATCCTTCCACACAACGTACAAAGTGGACACAATTTTCAGTGGAAGGGAGTAAAAACAGATGGATAGTTGGATCATAGATATAAAAGCAAAAATTGAACCAGATAAACAGGCAAGGAAGATTTTATTCAAGGCAATTGCAGTAGAGGAGAGGGACCATAACACAGTCTGACCTCAACTCTGGTGAAACAAAGGACAGGTGAGGGAGAGAACTCTGGGCTGAGAGGGAGATCAGGGGGCATCTATTTTTGTGAATTGACTTTACCCAAAGGAAAAGTAAACTTTTTCTGTTGTTCTGACAAAAAATAGTTTTACAACTTGGAACAGGTTGTTTCCTCCCCTCCCACAGAGAATACGGAAATGGGAACACTGACTACCTTGATGATTACATTTCAAATGGATAGCACCCAGGTCCTTGAGAAAGGCATCCTGGGTTCTGGGTTGTAAAACTGGCAAGAGGTTTTTAAAAAGATTTATATTACACTTCAGCCAGACATGGGGGCTCATGCCTGTAATCCCAGCACTTTGGGAGGCCGAGGCTGGCAGATCACGAGGTCAAAAGATTGAGACCATCCTGGCCAACATGGTGAAACCCCATCTCTACTAAAAATACAAAAAATTAGCTCGGTGTGGTGGTGCGTGCCTGTAGTCCCAGCTACTCAGGAGGCTGAGGCAGGAGAATCACTTGAACCTGGTAGGAGGAGGTTGCAGTGAGCCAAGGCTGAGGCAGGAGAATCACTTGAACCTGGTAGGAGGAGGTTGCAGTGAGCCAAGATAGTGCCACTGCACTCCAGTCTGGGCAACAGAGCAAGACCCCATCTCAAAAAAAAAAAAATCTATATTATATTTCAAAGGTACAGAAAAAGCATTTACAAGATTTCTAAGTTAAATGCTCTAAAAAACAAAAGATCAGGGGCCTAGAATCAGAAAGAAGCCTGTCTAAAGGTTAGTCACCCTGAGGGGAACTTTAAGGCCCTCTTGGTCATAGGACAGATTAAAACCTGAGTAATCTCAATAATTAATTTTTTTATAATGATAACATAATAATCATTATGATTCAAATATTAATTCTTTACATAATTACTTATATATCCTGTTAAGACTGTCACTCCTGCATATATTTTATTACTGGTCTATACACCTATATTTTAACTGCTAATAATTTATTCACTTTAAAGAAAAAAGGTGACTGGGCACAGTGGCTCCTGCCTATAATCCCAGCACCTTGGGAGGCCAACGTGGGAGGATAGCTTGAGTCCAGAAGTTTGAGATCAGCCTAGGCAACAAAGTGAGATCCCATCTATTAAACAAAAAATAATCTAATAAATTAAAAAAATTTAAAAACAGTGGTTTCTTTTCCAGTCCCTCCTGCTACAAGTACAAGTGGACTTGCTCTGATACTATAATAATGTGGTGAGCTCCTGGAGCTAAAGCTCACAAATAATGTGGAGAACTCCCCACTGATGACTGGGACTCTCTGGAGTTTTCCAGTGTAGGCACTGATTCCCGTGGAGATTTCTGCTCTGGTTGTGATTTTCTGTATCCACTTGTCTGTCTCTCTAATTGTAAGGCAGTGGTTTGTCTTACGACTTTACTTCTCTTAGGGATCTAAGAAGAGTTGCTGATTTTTCAGTTTGTTCAATTTTTTATTTGTTGCTAGAATGCAGTGGCAACTTACAAGTTTCTAATATACCAGATAGGCAAACAGTTGTCCATAATAATTTTTTAAACTTTATGTTTATTTATTTATTTATTTATTTATTTATTTATTTATTTATTTATTTTTGAGACTGAGTCTCACTCTGATGCCCAGGCTGGAGTGCAGTGGCACGACCTCGGCTCACTGCAGCCTTTGCCTCCTGGGTTCAAGCGATTCTCCTGCCTCAGTCCCCCAGGTAGCTGGGAACACAGGTGCATACCACAACGCAAGGCTATTTTTGTATTTTTAGTAGAGACGGGGTTTCACCATGTGGCCATGCTGATCTCAAACTCCTAGCCTCAAGTGATCCACCCACGTTGGCCTCCCAGAGTTCTGGAATTACAGGCGTGAGCCAACATGCCGGACCTTAAACTTTACTTTTAGACACTGTAGATTATGTATGAAAATTAACACTAATCAATAAACAATAAAGAACAGTAGAAACAGGAACCTTTAGTGCTAACAAATTCTACACACCTTTGAAGTCTATGAAATAGCGTATACAAAGATACATACAGCCATGAAAATCTAGTCCTGATTGGTAAATTCATGATTATTACAGACTACTCTAAAAAATACTTTAGTAAACAACAAGCTTTGGTTATGTAATTTATATATAATCATGTAATTGATTACAAGTCATGCATGCAGTCATAATTGTATTCTCACATTTCATGTGTAAAACGTGAAATGTAAAAGACTGAGGAAATTCTCATGATTTAAAATGCAGATAAAAAGAACATTAGTATAAAATCAGAGACAACTCTTGGAAAATTGTTTGAAAGAGGGGAAGGAAACACAACACACAATCAATATTGGTATTACAACTTGAACCCTAGATCAAGCAATTCCAACTGTATCACACATTATTTGGTTTGTTTTCTGCCAAACTTCACCAGCTATGTTTATGAAGATTTTAGAAACAATTGAGTCACAAGAGAAAATGAGGGGGAAAAAAAAGTATAATTATGTCTAAAAGTAGGAAATTGCTTCTATTCAAGTAAGAAATGAGACCTTGGCCTGGCATGGTGGCTCATGCCTGTAATCCTAGCACTCTGGGGAGGCCAAGGCAAGCAGATCTCCTGAGTCCAGGAGTTCGAGGCCAGGCTGAGCAACATGGTGAAACTTTGTCTCTACAAAAATTACAAAAAGATTAGCTGGGAATAGTGATTTGCACCTGTAGTCTTAACTACTCTGGAGGCTGAGGTGAGAGGATCCCTTGAGCCAGGGAGGCAGAGGTTGCAGCAAGCCTTCTGCCACCGCGCTCCAGCCTGGGTGACACCGCAAAAACCTGCAGAAAAAAAAAAGAAAAAAAAACCTCTGCTGTCATGAGAGGTTTAAAAAAAAAAAACACTGTATATATAAACAGTGAAAAAAACATAATGATAAAAATGACATGGTAGAAGCTAAAGACATAATAGGAACAATATGAAAGCATTTTCTAAATAAGTATCATTGAAATATGTACCTAAAGAGTTGGAACTGAATGACTTGAGGAGAATATTGCAATCATTTTAAAGTTACTGGAAAAAATACAAGAGCTAGAACTAAGCTATAATATGTTTAAATAAAAGAAATGACTAAAATCTCAGATCAGAGATTTATTGACTATAAAAGACATGTGTATGGGGACGAGGGAACTAACAATGGTTTTGATTTGAAATAACAGAACTTTTTGAGTAAATAAAAAATGTATAAAAAGAAAGATAGTAGGTGATCTATAGTTTAAGAAATAGTTTCTAACATCTAATAAAAAGAAAAGGGAAGAAGAAACACAATCTTAAAACATAATGTTTTCCTGGGAAAGTAGAAATGTTGAAAAAACCTGTACGTATTTTTAAAAGTCCAGAAAACTAGTCTAAAGAAGAAAATAAATTTTAAAAATGAGAATAGCAAAAAAAACTGAATTGAAAGCAATGAACGTTGCAGTCTCCTAGTTTTATTGGAATTACTTGTGGAGGAAGAAAAATTACAATACATAAAAATATTTCATTACAAAGATATGAGGCTAAAACACTTATTTGAAATAGAAATGCTTTTAAAGTTGTAAAATCCTGTTCAAATACAAGAATTTATTATTATTATCACAAATGGATTCCATTTAAATTTCAGTTACAGCACTATAGATGTCAAAAATTTGGGACAATAAAAGTGAATAATAAAACAAAAAGAACAAGCCAAAGAAAAAAATAATATTCCAGATAATCTTTGTAAGATATCAGTTGGAATGTAATAGATCAGAAATAATTAAAATATTAAGCTACCTAAATGTACTGCAGATAAACATAAAACTTCTGGAAATGTTTGAATGACATACAGTAATTATGATTTTACAAGCCAAATGAAAATGAAAATGTATTGATATTTTCAGCTTATAAACACGTTTATGCTCTTGTGGTTCTGTACTAATTTTGTCATTAATGTGAAAAAAATCTCTCAACTCTAATACTGTTATACTGTTTGTATAGGGGTGGACGTTTTTTTTTTTTTTTTCTTTTAAGTTGGAGTCTCTCTCTGTCACCCCAGGCTGGAGTGCAGTGGCATGATCACAACTCACTGCAGCCTCTATCTCCCAGGCTCAAAGGATTCTCCCACCCCAGCTTCCAGAGTAGGTGGGGCTACAGGAGTGCACTACCATGTCTGACTAATTTTTAAATTTTTTGTAGAGACAGGGCCTCACTATGTTGCCCAGACTGGTCTCAAACTCTTGGACTCAAGCAATCTTCCTGCCTCAGCCTCCCAAAGAGCTGATTACAGGTGGGAACTTCCATGCCTGGCCTATAGGAGTGGACTTTTTTACATCTGTATATCATAAACATTTTTATTTCTTAATTTATTATAATTACATTAAGAACAAAATTCTAGAGGATTGACTTCACTGAATTTCGGAAAAAAATATTTTACTAATACTGTTTTATGACACAATAGTCTATTTTTAGATTTCTAAATTTGTTTGACAAGTTGTCTGTAATTATGAGTGGTTGACCTAAGGTCATAGAGATATTTCATACAGAACCAGGACTTGCCTCAAAGTTTGAGATTACCATTCGTTGTTCTTTCCTCCACTGCTAAATGTCATGCGTGCCTAGGTTTAGTGATAATTAGGGAAGATTTCGTAATTTCTGGGTAAGACAAAATATAGTTCCCCACTTAACCATCCTTTGACTTTTGATGTTTTGACTTTCTGACAGTGCAAAACCAATATGCATTCAGTGGAAATCATGCCTTAATACTATACAACCATCTTGTGTTTCACTTTCAGTACAGTATTCAATCAATTACATCAGATTTTCAAAACTTTATTTTAAAATAGGCTTTACATTCGATGATTTTTCCCATCTGTAGGCAAATGTAAAAGCTAAAGGTTGGCGAGGCTAAGCAACAATGTTCCATAAACTAGGAGTATTAAATGCATTTTTGACTCATGGTATTTTTAACTTATGATGGGTTTATTGGGACGTCACCCCATCGTAAGTAGAGGAGCATTTGCATCGGTAAATGGACTTGACAGTGAGAAACAGCAACATACCAACTGAATAAAATGAACTTTAGTGTACTGAATATTATCCTTGTGTAGAAAGATAAGCATTTAATTCAAAGGTCATCTATCTTTTATTCATTTCGTTATAGGTTAATTTATTTAATTTCTAATGGTGCTATTATTTATTAAAATTAGACTGTATTCCTTTAGCACTATGATGGCAGAATTGGGTGAAGCAAGTGATAAAATGGCCAGATTACATACTTTACTTCATTTGATTTTTTTAAACAAACCTGATATAATTTTTATCTTAATTTAAAAAACAAGAAAAATGAAATGGAAGGATATTCAGACCAGTAATTTTACAGCTGGTTTTGAACATAACGAGGTGTTCAATTTTGGTTAAGTAGAAGTGAAGAGTACCTACATAAAGCTATTCTTACCTCTCAAGAAGCTCACACAGAGCTCTCTGTACTAATAGAAGCATATTAGGGTCATTATTGTGTCACAGTGACTGCTGGATATCTTTTGTTTATCCAACCAGATCCCCTCACTCTCCGCCCTTTCCCACCCTACTTTGTGCCTTGAAAGTTTAATTTATGTGGGTTATACTAATGAATTTCCTTGCCCTCTGGCTCTTGATTAATTCAACCTCTGGGGAACAGTGAGGGAATAAGAGAGGGGAAGAGAATAAGGTCTGAACACTTACTCATCCAAATCCTGAATGCAAGATCACAGCATACTGACTGATTCCCTTAACAACAAGGCATGTCTTTGGCCAGACAGTCCTCTTTACACAGTTATCTCACAGTTAACTGCTTTCTTTCGTTAGCCTAGCCTGAAGCTCAGAGGGTTAAGAACTTCCTGTGGTTACTTCATTATGTCTTAGAGTTTCCCTCCACCTAACCTGAACCTGTATAAATAGTCATTAACAAAACGACTTTCTAATATAAAACTCTCTTGAAAATAACAATTTTGAGCATACATCAGGCAGGGTCTGATACAGTAGAAAAAAGAAAGAAAAAAAACTACATGCACTTTTTGTCATTAGGATCTAGACTTTAGCACAGTGCCTAGTATTTAAGGAAAATCAAAATATTTTCTTGCTGTTAAAAGTCACACCTGTAATTGGTATCTGTTTTGGTTTAAGTGGGACGCTTATAAGTTCAAATGGCAGAGAGTGACCCTTTAAATTAAGTCCATTAAGAACATGGCATTATTATAACCATTATGCAAATAATATAAAATGGATATGTTACAAATATACATATCAAGGTTCCAAATAACACATTTAAACATGTTAACATTGTAATTGAATCACAGTGTGCATACTAAAGGAAACCAAATATTTTACCCCAAAATATATATTTTTGCTATATTTTGAGATGGCTGTCAGCAAATAGAAGTAGCCCCAGAAAGCTGTCTTTTATGGGGGAAGTTTGCATCCGAAGAAAATGCACATTAATGCAGCCAGGACCTTCCTTGTCCAGATCTAGGGGAAATTAACTGAGAGCCTGACGCCTTTAAAGGTCTGAAAGAAGACATTTATCATGTATTCTCTCTGAAGGCTGCTATCTGTGAAGCTTAATCTACATAAAGTAAACCTAATCAAGGCCACCTTTGCTAGGCAAACCTCCTCTCCTTTCCCTCCCATACCCTGTCTTGCGAGTAAAACTTGATTTACCTCCACATCCTGGTTTTGCCCATGTTCTGAGTCCCCATTCTTTCTAAAACCTCAAGATGGTATATAAGCTTCTTGCCTGCATTGGATGGTTGGGTCTTCCTTATGAAGGCTCTTGTGTCACTAACTCTATGACCATATAAATTTGTATGCCTTTTCTCCTATTAATCTGCCTCTTGTCTGTGATTTTCAGTGAACTTTCAGGGGCAAAAGGGAAGCTTTCCACTGGCCCCAACAATATCCTCTTATTTTTATTTAGTTCCATTGCAAGTTGTTAAACAAATTAATTGTAAGATCATTAGGCTAAGAAAATTTCAGCGTTCTTAGGTTCTTTTGTAAGAAAAGCAAAATCCAACTCAGAATGGATATTCATAGCCTAGAAAAATGAAACTTAAGCTTAATCAGTGAGAAGCTACCAGCAAACCTCTATCTAGAGACTTTACTAATCAGAATCTACCAAATGACTCTAACTAGGGACTTTCTACTTTAATTAAATATTTCCTTTGTCATGCTTCCATTAACACTTTACAAAGTTTTCCCCTTGTCCATGTTCAGAAGAACCCCAACCACCTTAAATCTGGCACTGCCAAGTTCATGAATTGCTATCTTCTCAAATAATCTCATTAAAATTTTAATGTGTCTAAGTGTATCTTTTAACAGTTCTGGTGGTAGAAAGAGGACCCAAAAGAGATTCACTGATGATGACCCCTAGGAGCAAAGAGTAACCAGGTAGAGGTGCCAGAGGAGTTCAAACCAGAGCAACTCCATCTTGAGCAGGGGCTGGGTAGAATGAGGCTGAGACTTGCTGGGCTGCATTCGCAAGAGGTTGCGCATTCTTAGTCGCAGGATAAGACAGGAGGTTAGCACAACATATGGGTCACAAAGACCCAGCTGATAAAACAGGATGCAATGAAGAAGCCAGCCAAATCCTGCCAAAACCAAGATGGTGATAAAAGTGATCTCTAGTCGGCTGGGCATAGTGGCTCATGCCTGTAATCCCAGCACTTTGGGAGGCTGAGGCAAGTGGATCACGAGGTTAGGAGTTCGAGACCATCCTGACTAACACAGTGAAACCTCGTCTCTACTAAAAATTAAAAAAATAGCCAAGCGTGGTGGTGGGCACCTGTAGTCCCAGCTACTCAGGAGGCTGCGGCAGGAGAATGGTGTGAACCCAGGAGGTGGAGCTTGCAGTCAGCCGCGATTGCGCCACTGCACTTCAGCCTGGGCCACAGAGCAAGACTCCGTCTCAAAAAAAAAAAAAAAAAAAAATCATAAGGAGGGGACCTAAAAGTAGAAGAAGCCAGGGGAGAATATGCTGTGAGAACAATGAGGTAGCTTCAGTTGTCCCACCCTGTAGTCTGCTGGTTTTATCCTGAAGTCGTTTAATTCCAGCTCTTACTATGCCTGATTTATTGACATAAAAACAACACTTCTCGTTCAGAAAAAGGCATGTTCCTCCCCTTTCAGCAGTGAGGAGATCTAGTGCTCGTCGGTTCTGGAGAACCACGGCTGCTAACGAGTCTGTTTGGTCCTGGATTTGAGTGAGTTGGAGAGAGATTCCATCTAGGCTTTCTCTTAGTTCTTTAGAGAGTGTTAAGGACACTGTGAGTCCAGTGGTTGCAGTTTCTAGAATGGTAGTAAATGCTAAATCAGCCAATAGAGGAAGTAGTGAGATTGCTGTTGGCTGAAGCTTAGCATGAATGGGCATAGCTACCGCCTCTTCTGAGAAGGAATAGGTCACAGGAGGTACTATGTAGGCTAAAGTACAAGTTCCCATCGAGTTGGTGGGGAGGCAGACATAGAAGGATCTTCCACAAACCAAGAAAACTCCTTGCCGGGATTCTATACACCCCTGTGGCTGAAAATCTAATAAGGACTGAGGTTGGTCTGCATTAACTTCTTGTTCCCATGATTTGAGGATTCAGGACATATGGGCTGCTCCTAGTTGTTTGAGCTGAATATAATTTGCCAAGGACATACTAAGCAAATTCTGTTATTTGCTCAGATATAAGCAATCTAAGCACCGCACTAAGAAAAACTCGTGCTCCAGGAACAGGAAGCAGGGAACAATGGGTTTTAACCCTTCTCCTGTGAGAGAAGAACAAAGTCCCAGGAGGGGAATATCCTGGGAAAAGGAAAGTCTGCCCTAGCACTAATTGCTTGTTGTTTTGGCCTCTGCTGTGGGAATTATTTGGCTTACGTTGATAAATCTTAAGGGATAGGTGACTGAAATGGGATCTCCAAGGAGCTCTTGTTTATTTCCACAAAATATGGGGGTGCCAGTAGTAGTACTATAGGAATTAGAATATTTGTACTCTACATTCAACCAGCCAGGTGTCCCACATCTTGTGATCCTGGGAACACTTTATGGGAGATACAAAGGAATGGAGACGAAGAGAAGGAGGTTATTGTACCTAAAGATCCTATGATTGGGATGGCTGGTATAGTGAATTGTCAGAGAATGGCGGGGGCTGCTTTTAAGGCTGCTTGAGCCCGTTCAGGAAAATTGGACCTAACACTAGGAGGAAAAAATTCTGGTCCCTTAGAAGTGTTAGCTATGTATAAGTCCGTGAAGGTTTCCACCCATATGTTGAGGGGAGCCGGAACTGCTGTATATAAGGGGGAATTAGGGTTCATGCAACCCCAAAGGGATGAGTTACTCTGGCTGGGATGTGCTTCAAATAAAAACCAGGAGGACATGTTTATAATTCCCTCAAGGTTAGGGGAGAAGGTTGAGTGGGAAAAATTTAAGACTTGGGCAAAGGCAAGGAAAGTTAGGATATTAGCGTACATTATGTTTTTAAAACAAGAACTGAGGTAGAACTTATGAACACTAATTACTTTCCTGTGGTTTTTCCTTCCGAAAGAGAATAGGTAGGTCTTCCAATGGCTCGCAGGTGAAAGAAGGTTTGTCTGGCTGACTCTTAGATTCCCGGACTGATGATTCCGTGGGTTTTTCAGGCTGCGTCCAAAGTTTGATTTCCGTATGGTGGATCCAAGATTCCTCTCCAACCACCTTGACTGCAGTTTGAGTGGAGAAGATAACCGAATATGGTTCTTCCCACAATGGATGTAGGGATAGAGAGGTAGGGGGGAAGTATTGACAAATATTAGATCCCCAGGATGGAACGTTTCTTTTCCCTTTTCTCGGTGGCGTCCCTTGGGTAATGTTTTAAGGATTTGTTGGTACTTAGCCAAAGAAGTTATGTCCTTGACTAAGTTCTCAGTTTCTCGATCAAGTGAGAGATCATTTGTGAGAAAAGGCTGTCCATATAGCATTTCCTAAGGACTGAGTCCTATCTTGGGGGAAGAATTTCAAACTCTTATGATGCTATGGATAAGAGGATAGGCCATGAGAGGTGAGTTTCTTGTGTTAATTTCATAAAGTGCCTTTTGAGGGTTTCATTCATCTTTCCCTGAGGATTGTGGTCTCCAGGCAAGATGAAGGTGACATTGTATCCCTAATATCTTGGAAATTCCCTGAGTCACCATGGCTCTGAAAGTCGGGCCATTATCACTTTGTAAACTATGGGGATGTCCAAACCTAGGAATTATTTCATGGACCAGGGCTTTGATTACCTCTTGAGCCTTTTCTGTCTTGCAGGGGAAGGCTTCAACCCAAATTATGAAGGTATCAACATAGACTAATAAGTATTGAAGTCCCCATGACTTAGGCATATGAGTGAAATCTAACTGCCAGTCCTCTCCAGGGTAGTGTCCTGTCCTTTGTTCTCCCTAAGGGGCTTGGCAACGGACCAAGGGGTTATTCTTTTGGCATACTTCACAGACTTAAGGAAGTCTCATTCAATGAACAAAGATTTGGCTGTTTGATGGATATTCTCAATACCCATGTGGAATGTTTAGTGAAGGGTTTTAAGTATTTTCCATTGATTAACTGTGGGTATGAGTACCTTTCCCTCCTCAGTAGCTGGCCATCCCGAGGGGAGAAAACTATGTCCCCATGAAGATCCCCATTCTTGGGCCTGGTCTCCTGAAGGGGGTTATCCCATACCAAGGGTCCTTCCATAGGTGTTGCTAATGGGAAATCCTGTCTTGCGTCAACTTTGGCCTCAGCGTCTGCCTGACAATTTCCTTCTGCCTCCTTTCCTTTGACTTTCTAATGGCCTTGGCAGTACAAGACTGCCATTTCCTTGGGTTTTTGCACTGCATATAATAATTTCATAATTTCTTCATGGTATTTAATGGGTGTTCCTCTGGAGGTTAGGAACTCCCTTTCTTTCCATATGGCAGCATGGACATGTAGAACTAGATAAACATATTTGCTGTCCATATATACATTTATTCTTTTTCACTTTCCCAGCTCTAAAGCTTGAGTAAGAACCAGTAGTTCTGCTAACTGGGTGCTGGTCCCTGGGGGAAGGCATTCGCTTTCAAGTACTGCTTTATCACTAACTGTGGCATATCTGGCCCTTTTGTAATCCCTTTTCTACAAATGAACTTCCATCAGTATATAGGTTAAGGTCAGGGTTGGTTAAGGGGACCTCTAAAAGATCCTCCCAGGCAGCATAAGTTTGGGCTATGAGCTGTTGACAGTCATGTTCTGTTGGTCCTTCTTTTTCTGGAAGAAAGGTAGCTGGGGTAAGAGCTGCACAAATGCGCATCTAAAGTACTGGGCCCTCAAATAATAAGACCTGGTACCTAAGTGGGTGATTGTCTGACAGCCACAAACCTCCTTTAACAGTTAGTATGCCATTTAAATCGTGAGTATTCCGTACAGTGAGGTCTTTCCCTTGTATGATTTTGATGACCTCATACTCAAATAGTCACCGCAGCTACCACTCATAGACAATGAGGCCAACCCTTCGCTACCACATCAATTTCTTAACTCAGGTATGCTGCTGGCTATATGGTAGTCCCTCGAGTCTGGGTAAGGACTCCAAGGTCTATTCTGGTTCTTTCTGTGACATATAGAGGAAATTTTGTCCCATAGTTTGGCTCAAAACTGGAGCTTGTGTTAGGGCCTGTTTTAGGGTTCTGAAAGCTGCTTCTGCCTCTGGTCCCCATTCTGTCAAATGGGTGTTAGCTTTTTGGATCTCATTAATTATAGTGTAAAGTGGCCTGGCCATTTCGCTGTATCTGGGGATCCATAGTCAACAAAAGCTGGTTATTCCAAGAAACAACTGTTTTAATGTTTTAGGGTGAGGATAAGCCAGTATAGGCTGGATATGTTCTTTGCTGAGAGCCCTGGTTCCTTTAGTGGAAAAGCAGCTCTAGGTATTTGACCTGCTGTAAACAAAGTTGGGCCTTTGATTTAGATACTTTGCAACCTAGATCAACTAGACAGTTTAAAAGGTCTTGGGTAGCATGATGGCACAGGGTTTCTGAACTGGTAGCTAGAAGTAAATCATCCACATATTGAAGAATTAGGGTACCGGGTGGGAGAAGTGACTTAAATTTTGCACCCAAATGCTTGGCCAAACAAGTGAGGGCTATCTCTAAATCCTTGAGGCAAGACTGTCCAGGTGAGCTGAGATGTTTGATATGAGGGATCCTCAAAGGCAAATAGGATTTGAGAGTCAGGGTGTAGAGGGATTCAGAAAATGTCATCTTTAAGATTCAGGACTGTAAACCACTCTGCTTATTTTGGTATTTGAGAGAGTAATGTATAAGGGTTGGGTACAGCTGGGTATAAAGGAACTATGGTCTCATTAATGAGCCTGAGGTCCTGCACTAACCACCATTGCCCATTTGATTTTTGTACCCCTAAAATTGGGGTGTTACAGGGGCTGTTACACCATCTTACTAGGCCTTGGGCTTTTAGATGTTTAACAATACCTCGTAATCCCTTTTGAGCTTTGGGTCTTAGGGGGTATTGTCTTTGGTAAGGGAAAGAGGTGGAGTTTCCTAATTTGATTTGGACTAGACAGGCGTTATTTGCCCATCCAAATTGTCCTCTTAATGACCAAACCTCAGGGTTGGTTCCTTCCTCAAGTAGGGGACAACAGATAGGTGTTTTGTTCCCTATATTCATATAGATGATAGCTCCTGCTTTGGCTAATACGTTCCTCCCCAGTAAGGGTGTGGGACTCTTGGGCATGATGAGAAAGGCATACGAGAAAAGTAAGGTTACCCAGTTACAGCTAAGGGGGTGGGATAAATAAATACACAGTTACAGGTTGTCCCAGGATCCCTCGGATGGTAACAGACCTTGAGGACAACTGTCCAGGGCAGGAGAGTAGAACCAAGAAGGCCGCACTAGTGTCCAGGAGAAAGATGAGGTCCTCAATGGTCAAACTTATCCAGGTCTCTGTGAGGGGGATGACATGAACTGGCACTGGCCCTAAGCACCCTCAGTCCTGTTGCTGGATCATCTGGTTGGGGACTTCTGACCCAGAGAACCTTCATCCTTTGGGACAGTGTACCTTCCAGTGATCGTCTTGGCATAGTGGACATGGGTAAGGGGGTGACTTATTTCTCATTGGACAATATTTTTTAATGTGTTCTTGTAAACTGCACTGATAACAAACCCTGCTGGGTGATTGACCTGCTCCATTTTTTTCTCCTCTTTGAACTGCCAAGGTTTGTTTGTCTGGGGGCCATGACTAAGGCTGTGGCCTTTCTCTTATCCCACTTTTCATTTTTGACCTGTTCCTCTTGGTCCCTATTATAGAACACTGAGGTTGCCAGGTTTAATAATGTCTCCAAATTTTGCTCAGGACCCAAGACTAACTTCTGGAGCTTTTTCCTAATGTCTGCAGCTGACTGAGTAATAAATTTGCCCTTTATGTTATTCTGTTTTTTTAGAGATGAGAGTCTCACTATGTTGCCCAGCCTGGTATCAATCTCCTGGGCTCACGTGACACTTTTGCCTTAGCCTCCCAAAGTGCTAGGATTATAGGTGTTAGCTATCATGTTCATCCACAGTCAGGGAATTTAAACTTAAACAGTAATTCACATATGGGCACACTGGAAAATAAGGGATCCATGACGCCTCAGAAGCAATGGTAACTTCTTTTGATTGGCATGCAGAGGTTTCTAAAAGACTAAATCAATAAAAAATGATACTTTAAAATACTCCTCACAAAGACAAATAAAAAGTTTATGCAACTAATGGATGAAAAAAAAAATTTGCACATTGACTGACTTAACTCACTGCACCTTCTCTTTCTCTTTATCCTTCTCTGCCTAGTTGCTGAAAATATGCTAACCTTTTCCCTCTGCTACCTTTCCACTCCAAAATGAAAAAGAAAGCAAGACCAATGTCTTATTAAGTTAGGCCCTCAGATCAACCAGTCCTGTCTCTTTAACTGTTTTTATGCCTTGGTCAACATCTGAGCTCAAAGAAATAGTGAAAGTTTTCCTTATGCCAAAGGAAAACGCCTAGAAATTTATTTACTAAGGAATTTAGAATTCTCACTGGATCATATGATCCACAACTCACTGATCTTTATCCGTTTATTCCTGTGACACTGGGATGCAGGACAGGCAAACTCACAAATCAGGACTCAGCCTGGGTGAGTTCTTGGCTTTGCCCAAGAAATAATTCAAGAGTAAGCCAGTTGTGTTAAACAGTAACTTTATTGAAGCTTCAGTGTAGAGCAGAGTTACTGCTCCTTGTGAGACAGCGCTGCTCCATAGGCAGTATGCCCAGAATAACAACTTTGACACAGTTCCACACTGATATCTACACTCACGTTTAATGAGATGGAAATTAAGGGACAATTTATGCAGATATTTCTAGGAAAAGAGTGGCAACTTACAAGTTGTCAGGTTTTCGCCATGAAAGAGGGCAATAACTTCCGGGTATTGCCATGACAATGGTAAATTGACGTGACACACATGTGGGCATGTGTTAAGTAAAGCTGCTTCTGCCCTGGCCCTGTTTCAACTAGTCCTCACTTTGGTCCAATGTCCAAGCCCCATCCCCAGAGTCGAGTCCCACTTCCTACCTCACTGGGGCCTGGAAAAGCCCATAAATGGATGTCTAAAGCCAAATAGGGGATGTCTGAGAAAGACATCAAAGAACTAAACACTCAGTCTTCCAAGGATAGAGCAAAAAAGGATAAAAAAAATAGCAAACAACCTTTTAGAATCCATCCCTAAAGTGTTTCCTCACAATAACTGGTGTAGTATTCAATCCTTTAAACAGAAAAAGGATTAACCACTCTTTGAGCATAAGGCAAGATTAGAAGTATCCACATTTAGTCCAGGCATGTAAAACGCTTGCCCTATACTTCTGAAGGCTTCACTCTACGTTTAGGATTCTAGTTGTAAAGCACAAGCTAACTTGAGAACTCACAATCTAGCTGAATTCATCTTCAAAATATGCCTCTCTGGCATAAGGACTATTTTCCTCTGGTTATTTCAAAACCCTTTTGTAAGTGAAATTTACATCTATAAAGGAAATCTCAATTTGTAAGTATGTCTCCCTCTCTGCACCAGTTAGAAAAGGCAAACTAAATCACTAGAGAATGGAGAAAGCATTGACTTAAATCTACATCACAAACTTTACCTGTGTTTAACCCATTTATGCCTGAGGTTGCATTGTTTTGATTTTTGCAATTAGACCTTCGTGATGACCTCAAGAAGTAGGATATAAATAACTCCCACATGCTTAGCATTCCAAATAATGGAACGCTAGTTAAGGTGCTTTGCTGGCCATCTTGCCTTACTTGAGAATTTACCTATATCCTTCTTTCTTTTCTTTCAGCAAATGATAGTATTTAGGCAAGAAGTCTAATCTCAGTGCCTTCAAAATACAAGTTTTTCACCCTTTCTCCTGAAGTACCTTGTAGCCATTACTTTAAAATTACAAATTTATGAAAAATCACTTATCAAAGAAAAAGAAAAACAAAAAAAAACTATTTGGAAATTGGACAAAACATATATGTGCCAACATCATACATTCATATGTATATTCAGCTAATTAAATTAAGAACCTCCCATCAATCCACTCTCCAGAAAGTTAGAAGGAAGGATGTCAGGAATGCAACAATTCTCACCACCGATTGCTCCTCAGAATTATTCATACTGTTAAAAAGAAATAATAGATTCCTGCTTCTGGCTAAGACAGATCAATAGGAACTGAATATAACCTCCTACTTGAAACAATCAAAACACAAAATATAGATGTTTCCCTATTTATAATGGGATTATGTTCTGATAAAACCATAATAGGTTGAAAATATCTTGTCAAAAATGCATTTAATATGCCCATCCTGCCAAGCATCATACTTTAGCCTAGCCTACCTCCAACATGCTCAGAACACTTTGCCTACAATTGAGCAAAATCATCTTGCAACACACTACACCATAGAGAGTTGGTTATTTATGGCCATGATTGTGTGGCTGACTGGGAGTTGTGGGCCAGTGACCTTGCCCAACATAGCGAGAGTATCTTACTTCACATCATTAGTCTGAGGAAAGATTAACATTTAAAATTTGAAATATGGTTTCTACTGAATGTGTGTCACTTTAGCATATCGTAAAGTCAAAAAATTGGAAATTGAACCACCATAAGTTGGGGAGTGCCTGTATATGAAACAGTGGTTTTCAAGACATTGGATTTAATTGAATGAAAGTCAGCGATTTCTGAAACAAAGAAAGCAAAGGAGGAAATCCTTATGATCGTCACAGCTAACTGTCTTGAGAGTTTCTAGACCATGAAACCGGGAGGCAAAACGAGGTTGGGCTTGGAAGACTCCCTGAGTTGAGGAAACAGAGCAGAAATATGGGAAGATCAAATTGCCTAGAGTTCACAGAATGTATCATGGGTTAGGAGAGAATTAAACAGAAAGAAATCCAAACTCCGCAAACCCCCCCATTACTTAGCTGATTACTGATCCTGTGAGGAAACTATAGGAGGCTGCGTAAACCTATCTGGCAGGATGCTCAGTGCTCACATAGGGTTAGAAAAAGTGTCTGTTACTAATAGCCAGACTGGAAAAATCTCATGATTCAAAGGGCATTACTAGAGCATGCAGGAAGGAAATAATGAGTCACAGGCTGAGCACTGCTGTAGTCATACTTCTGTTCCTTGACCTCCCACAACCCATGCCCAACAAATCTTCAAAGCCAGACACAAAAGGGTAAAAAGGCCTCCAAGTAACTTAAAAGCATCACCCCAAAAAGCTCGTCTTTTTATTGTAATAAAATAGAATTAATGCTAGGAAAGGTAAAATCATAAAGTCTGAAATCCAGTAAAAAATAACTAGGCATACAATGACACAGGAAAATGAGACCCCTAATGGAGAAAAATATAAACCAAAACTAACTCAAAATTGGCACAGAATTTTAGAATTTAGAACAGACAAGATCATAAAAATAATTATTTTAACTGTATTCTAGTGTTTTTGTTTGTTTGTTTGTTTTTTGTTTTTTGTGTTTTTTTTTGAGGGAGTCTTACTCTGTTGCCCAGGTTTGAGGGCAGCGGCACCACCTGGGCTCACTGCAACGTCCACCTCCCGAGTTCAAGAAATCCTCCCACGTCAGTCTCCTGAGTAGCTGGAATTATAGGTGCCCGACACCATGCCTGGCTAATTTTTGTACTTTCAGTAGAGAAGGGGTTTCACCTTGTTGGTCAGGCTTGTCTCGAACTCCTGACCTCAAGTGATCTACTCACCTTGGCCTCTCAAAGTGCTGGGATTACAGTCATGAACCACCACTCCTGGCCTATAACTGTATTGTATGTATTGTATATGTTTAAAACTTTCAGTGAAGACATGGAAGATAGGAAAAGATCCAGGTGAAATTAGAACTGAAACTACAATGTGTGTGATAAAACATGCGCTAGATGGAATTATCAGAAGATTATATATTTTAAACACCAATAACTTTGAACATACTTCTAAATAATCCACAGGTCGAAAGGGAAATAATAGCAGAAGTTAGAAAATATTGAAGGAAAATTAAACATATGAAAATGTATTAAATGCATTAAAAAAAGTAGTAAGAAGATGAAAACTTTTAATCACTATATTAAAAAAGAAAAAAAAAGTCTTGAATCAATACCAAAGCATCACCCTTAAGAGTTATGAAGACAAAAGCAAAGTAAAACCAAAGCCAACTGAAAGAAAAAAATAAGGATAAAAAATTATGAAATAGAAAACATAAAAATGATTAAGAAAAGACAATAACAGCAATAAAACTGAAGTTAGATTTTTGAAAGAGTCATCAGAATAAAATAATCTTTTAACTAGAATCACCAAGAAAAACAGGCACATATTAATAAAATGAGGAATAAAAGAGAAACCATCTCTGTATCTACCGATAGCAATTATCTATCTATAATAATTAACATTATTATAAGAAAATATTATGAAAAAATTTATACCAAAAAATTGGACAACTTAACCAAAGTAGAAAATTTCTAGAAAAACAAAAATTATTAAAACCAACTAATAAATAAATTAAAAACCCGACTACACTTATAAGAAGTAATGGATTGAATTAGTCATTTAAAAGCTCCAAATAAATAAAACATGGAGCCCAGGTGGCTTCACTGTGAATTTAACAAAGAAATATTAAGATGCTTACACAAATTCATTCAGAAAACATAAGGACGGTAGATAATTTCCATCTCATTTCTTGAGGCTAGTATTAATCTGATACCAAAGCTGAAGAAAGCTTCTTAAGAAAACTACAAATGAATATCACTCGTAAATATAGACATAAAATTCCCTAATGCATGTTATCAAACTGAATATAGGAACTTATAAAATGTGTGTGTGTGTGTATGTGTGTGTATATATATATGTATTTTTTTTTTTTTTTTTTTGAGATGGAGTCTCACTTTGTTGCCCAGGCTGGAGTGCAGTGGTGCGATCTTGGCTCACTGCAACCTCTGCCCCCCAGGTTCAAGTGATTGCAAGCTCCACCTTCTGGGTTCAAGCGATTCTCCTGCTTCAGCCTCCTGAGTAGCTAGAACTACAGGTGCATGCCAGCATGCGCAGGTAATTTTTGTATTTTTAGTAGAGACGGGGTTTCACCATGTTGGCCAGGATGGTTTCGATCTCCTGACCTCATGATCCACCAGCCTCATCCTCCCAAAGTGCTGGGATTACAGTCATGAGCCATCCCGCTCATCCCCCAAAAAGTATTTTTTACTAAAGAACTTTCAATAATATATGTAGATAACCTCATCTAGGAGCTGGTTTGAATTCCAACTTCCTGTCTCTTGAGGATGGGCTTGACTTCAAGACTCTCTTTCAAAGAATAGACTAGATAAAGAGGAAAACAGTAACGTTACAGTGGCAAGCTTTGGCAAACCCTCTATTGTCTAAGTGATGAAGGTTAACATCATTAGTGATGTCATGTACATAACATGTACTTTCTGAAATAATATGACAAGAATAACATTTTAAGTTGTATAAGACAACGGTACTAATCAACATTTAATGCATTTCTCCTGGCTAATTGCATTGCTATGTTCACCGCTACAAGTCACATTTTGCTACCCCAATACCTCGAAAAATTACAATGACCTAATAAAAAGATACTAATTTATACTTAAGGAAGGTCGGCTATAATTACAAAAATACTCTCCTTAGCAAGTGTTCTCTCTGCAGGAACCCAGGCTCCACTGATCTTTTAGTTTGCCGCTATGATCTCTGTCTGATTTTTATAGAAGAGAGGGGAAAAATAAGAATCTTACACTAGCAATTAAGTTATTTAGAAAACGACAAACACCTCTATTCACAACCCATTGACCCCATGTATTTTCAATGAAGAGAGTAAGAGTTTTCTTTCTGTGTCATCATAAAGAGAGGATGCCTTTATGTTGTTGAGGACTAGAAGTCTACTAAAAATAGGGCAATCAGGCAAGAGAAAGAATTAAAGGGTATTCAGTTAGGAAAAGAAAAAGTCAAATTGTCCCTGTTTGCAGATGACATCATTGTATATTTAGAAAACTCCATTGTATCAGCCCAAAATCTCCTTAAGCTGATAAGGAACTTCAGCAAAGTCTCAGGATACAAAATCAATGTGAAAAAATCACAAGCATTCTTATACACCAGTAACAGACAAACAGAGAGTCAAATCGTGAGTGAACTCCCATTCACAATAGCTTCAAAGAGAATAAAATACTGGGAATCCAACTTACAAGCGATGTAAAGGACCTCTTCAAGGAGAACTACAAACCACTGCTCAGTGAAATAAAAGAGGACACAAACAACTGGAAGAACATACCATGCTCATGGATAGGGAGAATCAATATCATGAAAATGACCATACTGTCCAAGGTAATTTATAGATTTGATGCCATCCCCATTAAGCTACCAATGACTTTCTTCACAGAATTGGGAAAAAAACTGCTTTAAAGTTCATATGGAACCAGAAAAGAGCCCGCATTGCCAAGACAATCCTAAGCAAAAAGAATAAAGCTGGAGGCATCACGCTACCTGACTTCAAACTATACTACAAAGCTACAGTAACCAAAACAGCATGGCACTGGTACCAAAACAGAGATATAGACCAATGGGACAGAACAGAACCCTCAGAAATAATATCGCACATCTACAGCCATCTGATCTTTGACAAACCTGACAAAAACAAGAAATGGGGAAAGGATTCCCTATTTAATAAATGGTGCTGGGAAAATTGGCTAGCCATAAGTAGAAAGCTGAAACTGGATCCTTTCCTTATTCCTTATATGAAAATTAATTCAAGATGGATTAGAGACTTAAATGTTAGACCTAAAACCATTAAAACCCTAGAGGAAAACCTAGGTAGTACCATTCAGGACATAGGCATGGGCAAGGACTTCATGTCTAAAACACCAAAAGCAATGGCAACAAAAGCCAAAATTGGGATCTAATTAAACTAAAGAGCTTCTGCACAGCAAAAGAAACTACCATCAGAGTCAACAGGCAACCTACAGAATGGGAGAAAACTTTTGCAATCTACTCATCTGACAAAGGGTTAATATCCAGAACCTATAAAGAACTCAAACAAATTTACAAGAAAAAAGCAAACAACCCCATCAAAAAGTGGGCAAAGGATATGAACAGACACTTCTCAAAAGAAGACATTCATACAGCCAACAGACACATGAAAAAATGCTCATCATCACTGGCCATCAGAGAAATGCAAATCAAAACCACAATGAGATACCATCTCACACCAGTTAGAATGGCGATCATTAAAAAATCAGGAAACAACAGGTGCTGGAGCAGATGTGGAGAAATAGGAACACTTTTACACTGTTGGTGGGACTGTAAACTAGTTCAACTATTGTGGAAAACAGTGTGGTGATTCCTCAAGGATCTAGAACTAGAAATACCATTTGACTCAGCCTTCCCATTACTGGGGATATACCCAAAGGATTATAAATCATGCTGCTATAAAGACACATGCACACGTATGTTTATTGCGGCACTATTCACAATAGCAAAGGCTTGGAATCAACCCGAATGTCTGTCAGTGACAGACTGGATTAAGAAAATGTGGCACATATACACCATGGAATACTATGCAGCCATAAAAAAGGATGAGTTCGTGTCCTTTGTAGGGACATGGATGTAGCTGGAAACCATCATTCTCAGCAAACTATCATAAGAACAGAAAACCAAATACCACATGTTCTCACTCATAGGTGGGAACTGAACAATGAGATCACTTGGACACAGGAAGGGGAACATCACACACCGGGTCCTATTGTGGGGAGGTGGGAGGGGAGAGGAATCGCATTAAGAGATATACCTAATGTAAATGACGAGTTAATGGGTGCAGCACACCAACATGGCACATGTATACATATGTAACAAACCTGCACGTTGTGCACATGTACCCTAGAACTTAAAGTATAAAAAAAAGAAATGCCATGTAAAATTTTGTAATGGTAAGAACAAATGTCCAAATAAAATACGTTTGCTCTCTATTTGTCTCACAAAATTTTTTTTTATTGCCGGTATCCTAAAGGTTTCCTCTCCATGTAATTGTTTTAGCAGCATGTATAGGTTGAGCACTGAAGGGTCTACAAGGTTATTCAGGTACACAGATGAAGGAGTTTGGCATCTTGAATGGACTCTTCTGGGATTCCATAACAAATTCACTTTTTTATTAATCTGAATCTGACTTCAAACACCATTTTTTAGACATGGATTTTCATCTTGTTCTCACATCCATTGTGGGAGGATGACTGCATGCAAGCCTCATCTTTTCATTTATTACTGTACATGTGCTCTTCGGTAATTGTCTTGCATTTACCCTGAGATTGGCTATGTGCTTTGGCTAATGGGACAATAACAAAACTGACCCAAGTAGACACTTTAACAAGTACCTGTGAGTGTCTGCTTTCACCCTTGGACCTCTGACCAATGGGAAAATTAGCCTGGGATCATTTGCTGGAGATGTCTGAGTAAACCAGCCCTCCACCACCCTCCACCCCTTTGAAAAAGAAACTAGGCTTAGATCAGTAGAATTGTCTGATCAACACATAAGCATGTGAGCAATAATACATTGTTGTATTAAGCTGCTAGGTTTTGTGAGTGTTTTATTATACAGTAATTGATACTAATACATTCATTCACCTCAGTATTAATAATAGAACCTGTCCCTATATTTCTAACTGTATATGGGTTTCTCTTGTTACGGAGAGGTTTTGCATAATTGTGGTCTGCCTGTGTTCCTAGTCCTTTTTAGAAACTATCATCTTCTTTAGCCTCAAATTAAGTGACTAGAAACCACATCTTATTATAGAGTCCTAATGCCTATCGAACCAAGTTTCTTTATATTTAGATTCCTTTTGTTCATTTATCAGTGATGTTTTAGAGTGCACTCACCCCCATATTGGCAACATTATGATGATCTCTGTCTTCACATTTCTTAGAGATAGATATCTATAGGAAAGAGTTTCTACATGGTAATTCTGGTATTCTCTGCCTTGTCTTTTAGTTTCCTCATACTCCAAACATGGATTTAAGTGCACATTTTCATTCTCCCAAAATAACCTCATTCCATAAATATTTCGACTATATTAGATATACTGTGACACATTCATTAAAACATACATATGATGGAAAGTAACCTTATTGAAGAAAAATTAATTTGCATCTGTCTTAATAGTATTAATTCCAAGAAATAGCATTTCAACAACTAAAATAA
This sequence comes from Macaca nemestrina, assembly GCF_043159975.1. Lineage (NCBI taxonomy): Eukaryota > Metazoa > Chordata > Mammalia > Primates > Cercopithecidae > Macaca > Macaca nemestrina. The sequence goes on along the minus strand of NC_092132.1, from coordinate 62,236,529 downwards.
TTAGAGCAATTTGAATTCTTATAAGGTACTTTACAATGCCAAAGTGTGATGTTATTTCATAATAGAAAAGACAGTTTTATCAAGATATTTTCTCCCATGTCTTTCCCTTGTTAGAAATAGCTATATGAGAAAAAAAAAATCAAGATTATGGAAAAGCAAAAAAAAAAAAAAAAAAAAAAAAAAAAGGTATACAATGAAGTCAAATCTACTCATAAGTGATTCAATGATTATGAACATATTCCTTTGGTGAATTGTAACTCTTATCATATGAAAGCATTTTACCATGTTTAATGTAATTCTAGTGTTGAAATATAAGCACTATTAACAAAACTTAGCATTCTAGTTATTTCATATCATACACATATAAAGAATCATGTTCTCTTTTAATATTGGAGAAAAAACTCAGGCTGTGTTGAATATGATTGATGATCTATCATCTTCCAACATTAAATCTTAAAAAGAAACATACAAAAGGGAATTGATCATGCATAATACTGTCCTATAGACTGGCTTCTGGAGTGAATCATGTAAGAGGCAATGACGTGTGTGTGTGTGTGTGTGTGCATGCATATATACATATACATATATATATATATATATAGCAGCTGCCGTCAAAACATTTTTTCCCCAATTCTTCCCAAATATTCGAGATCTCTAAAACATTTCTCTTCCCTCACTTTCTATTATTCCAACACTCATTAATTTTCTGAGTTTTTTTTTTTTTTTTTTTTGACAGAGTATCACCCAGGCTGGAGTGCAGTGGTGCGACTGCTCACTGCAAGGTCTGCTTCCCGGGTTCATGCCATCCTCCTGCCTCAGCCTCTGGAGTAGCTGCGACTACAGGCGCCCGCCACCACGCCCTGCAATTTTCTTTCTTTTTTTTTTTTTTCGTATTTTTAATAGAGACAAGATTTCACTGTGTTAGCCAGGATGGTCTCGATCTCCTGACCTTGTGATCCGCCTGCGTCGGCCTCCCGAAGTGCTGGGATTACAGGCATGAGCCACCGCGCCTGGCCAATTTTCTGATATTTTTAATGTAACTATGTCTAATTAATTTCAGATCATCTCAATTTTGTTTATGTACATCAAAGCTGTTTTGCAAAATAAAGACCCAAAGGTTTTGTTTGCAGAACCAGAACTCTTTGTAGCTGATACTGGCAGCAGAGAGGACATGAATATTAATTTGAGAATATAATTGTTAAATTCTAGAAATTAAAGTGTCATGAAACCTATTTAATTTTTATACATATTGGCAATATTCATCTTAATCTCATCCAGCTCAACAGAATCATCTCTTCCCTTTTTTAGCATGGTCTTGCTTTGACCGAGAGTTACTAAATAACTTCTAAAATTGACCGTTTTCTCCTACCGTAGAGTTTGTCAAGTTAAAAGACATGCAGATAGCTTTGATATTCAATATTGAATCTAAATCACACATGACTTATTTTTAAGGCTACCATACTCTATGATGATTGAATCCATCATGTTTTCTTTAGTTTGATTTCACATTGAATAAAAAAAATGCTCTGAAACTAAAATTTACCTGCTTGAATGCTTTCACAAACAGAACTACATTCTGTAAATAAAATGTAGCAATTTCACATGTATTTAGTTTTTTTATAAAAGTAATGGTTTGTAAAACCAGGTTAATCTCCTTAGTAACTCTAGATAATGAGTGAGCTGAATTAATCATTAAAGGCAAGAATAATATAATTTTTGATGGCCTAAATGATAACCAATATCACTGAATAGGTGAATACATGGTTATCTAAGTACTAGATTCAAAAGATTCTCAAGTCTCGGTAAAAAAGAGGGAGAAAGTAGAGGTGCTGGGTAAGCCTAATGCAATGGTTTTGCAAAAGTGACACCACTCATCTTGTAATTGAATAACATGCTTATATATAAAATATGTAATTAATGTATGATATATAAGTAATTTATAAGTATATATTAAGTATATACTTATGTATAGCTACTAGATTGGTGCAAAAGTAATGGCAAAAACATACATATTTATACATACATATACAAATTATATACATAAGTGAAATATATTCACTTGTACAACATAAGTATACATATACATATATGTATATATACATTCACATATACATATGTGAAATATAGTCATGACTATTAAAAGAGTTAGTCAGCTTGTTGTAGGCAGGGAAGGGTCCTGGAGAACCTCTGGGTCCTGGAGAACACTCCACAAGTGCTTACACCAGATGTTTAGTGCAGATAAGGGAATTTGCACAGGGGGCTTGCTTAAACATGCCTGCAATAGACAATTCCATTCCTTAGTATGTGAGCAGTAAGGAAAATAAATCAATACGAAGCAGCTCAGACTAAGGGCCCACATGTGCACTGGAAGGACGGGGTAGAGCTGCCAGGAATTTGTGCCATATACGAATAAGGAACCCAGCCTCATCAGCTTTTATATAGAAGTCCATGTATTCAACTGTGAAAGGGGCAACTGGCAACCTGCTTATCAGGATCCCTCCCTTTGCTGAGAGACTTCCTTTAGCTTAATAAATTCTACTCCACTCACTCTCCGGTGTTCATGCCCCTAAATCTCCCTGGTCATGAGACAAGAACCCAGACCTATCTGAGCTAAAGCACAAAAGTCTTACATCAACTATTTATATATGAGATCACTATAATAGAAGAAAAAAAAAAAAAAAAAAGAGAGAGCATTAGTATATCCTGGATAATCTGGATACAGCTTCCAGGGGTTTCTCTTGGTCAAACAAAATTTAGTTTGTTTCCAGATAATGGATTGCTCAGATAAATGCAAAAGATCTCTGTGTCAGGAAAGCCAAAGTTCAAAGTACTGAAGGGCTGTTTAGACCCCAGACCAGGCTGTGTCCAGATATATTAACTGAAAACAAATCAATCTACACACTTTGAATAAATGATTTCAATAAGTTGGCACAAGAGACTTCTAGGGTGTTTCAGTTTAAACAGAATATTGTGAATATCTAGCTAATACATTCCATGTCTACCTGTCCAAAGTTTTATATCATGGCTAAAATCATCCTGGAGACTAGATCAGAACTCCCATAGACTAATAGTGAAGTAACCTTGTCCTTATACAGAAGCCAATGTTTGTGAAAGTTTTCATCTCTATCCTCTCCCTTTTTATTACATCCTTGAAAAAGTAGTTTTCTGAGTCACACAGAGAGGGGGAAAACAGTTTTTGTGCTTCTCATGGAAATTCTATTGTTTAGTACCAATTCTGTTCATATTCCAGGGATGTATTGGATATTTCCTGGCTCCTCAAATGCAGCAGTTAACACTGTTGAAGTTTAGGTGGGGTTATAAATCAAGTGCATTTTTTTGTGTAAGATTAAGATGTTTTGAAGCTGAATAAATGCCTTTTATGTTTATTTTATCTATGCAAACTCATTCAATATAGATTTACTAATTACCTACCATATGCCAGCTGTGATGGTTAATACTGAGTGTCAAATTGATTGGATTGAAGGATGCAAAGTATTGTCTGTGAGGGTGTTGCCAAAGGAGATTAACATTTGAGTCAGTGGGCTGGGAAAGGCAGACCCACTCTTAATCTGGGTGGGCACAATCTAATCAGCTACCAGTGTGCCCAGAATATGAAGCAGGCAGAAAACATGAAAAGACTAGGCTGGTTTAGCCTCCCAGCCTACATCTTTCTCCTATCCTACTAGTTCTGTCTCACTAGAGAACCCTGACTAATATACCAGACATAGAGTTAGGCACTGATGATGCATACTGTTAAGAAACAATTAGACATTATAGATATATGTATATGTATACACTTAAACACAAAGGAGAGAGATTAGAAAGTCTGTTGAGCCTTACTAGGAAATCTTAAATTTATTCTGCTGTAAATGGTTAAATATTAACATTTTTTAAAGATAACATGAGATCAATAGAATGTGTTTCAGAGACATAACTGCACAAACTATATGGACAATGCATTGAAACAATAAGAGAAAGAATACAGTAGATAAATCTAAAAAATGTAGTCATTTGTTTTCCGTTTTGAGCAGATGCTATTTGCACAAAAATAAATAATTAAAAAGTAGCTGTGAGCATAAGGAAGTAGATACATTAAAAACACATAATGGTTAAACACCTCAGACATTTTTTTTTTTCCTAAACAATGTATAAAAGGATCCAGGATCACATATATGGGAATTTAGATATCCCATATATCTAATTTTGGTTTAATGATACAGTGTATCTGAAAATACATCGATAGATTTTATCTTTTATATTTGGCACCTAAGAAAATAAATCAATGAACTTCTTAATGTAAATGTAATATGCCGTATTTACAGACACTTAAGCATTAAGAATAGTTGTTGGGGTCAGACCCAGATAAGAAATTTCCTTTGGAATCAGAATAGCTTTATTTATATTTGAAAGCTCTGCTCCTTACTTGGTGTGTGACCTTGGGCGGTTAATCTGACCTCTCTAAATTTTAATTTTTGCATATATAACTTGGTGATAATACGTTTATTGCAGAAAATTAAATGAGATAATCTGTGTAAAGGTATAAGCGATGGAGCTGACACAGACATTTCTTAATAAATATAATGATTGCATCAATTATGATCTTCAGTAATAGGGTAGGTTACTTAATTCTCAATTACAAGTGGCTTGAGCAATAAAGTTTCATTTGATTTGATTTCATTGTAAATGATAAGAAATGCAGAATCAATCTTTGTCAGAGGTGGTTAATTCTGGAGTATGACAAAATTATTAAATCGTCCAGCCCTTTTCATTTTTCTGTCCTGCCTCCTTCAGGGCATTTTCCTTGTCTTTAGTGATATCCTAAATTAGCTGCAGCATTCTAGCTAGCTTATAGTCTTAGGACTATATTCAGAACTTGAAAAGGTAAAGTCACTGTTTCTTTTTTTTTTCTTTTTTTTTTTTTCATCCTCAGAGAGAGATAAGTAGAGAGAGAAACAGAGAGAAAACGATAAGAAAAAGAAAGAAAGCTTAAGGTAAGTTCTTCAGAAGATGTTCCCTAACAAATTGTGCATAGGGTAAAATCACAACTTATGCCTTAATCACCCATTGTCAAAGGATAGGGATTGCCATGATTGGCATATAACAACTAGTTTACACTTGCCAACATTAACCTCTTAAGGGTAAGGAGGAATCCACCTCCTGTTAGTATAATGACCCCTGAGACCTGAACAAAACTGAGATTCATTAGGCAAGAAAGAAAAGAGAATTGCTGTTGACTAGTTAATAAATTGTGTTTTGTATGACAAAACTTTAATGATGAAGATATTGACATCCCAGTCAGTATTTAATCTCCAAAAATGTTGCCAAGAAATCTTAGTAGGTTAAGGTTGTACACGGATAGAAGTATCATATAATATCTTTAAAAAATTTTATTGATGCATTTTGCATTTTTCTTAACTTAAAAATGTATGCATATTTTCAATCTGTCCCATCTTATTAGGTAATAAGACCAATAGGGGAATACACATCACACACACACACACGCACACACACACACACAAAATAATTTGCTTGTGTTAAATAGAGGTATTATGAGCTTTAATATACCTTCCATTGAGCTAGTGTCACAAAGTCCTAAAATATCTTTATTTTCTAACCTTACACTACTATCCTACACTTTCCTAGTTGTTACATTTTTATAGTTACATGGCAATTCTTTTAAATATGACAAGTGTGAGGTGCTATAAAGTCATGACTAATAATGATTATACTAGTTATGCATAAGCAATTACAATTTTAATAGTAAGATAAGTAGAATTCCATGAGTTGACATTGTTATTACTTTTGAAATAATGAGATAAAATTTGATTTTAGAATAATATAGCAATAAAGACTTCCTATTTTCATCTCAGGCATGATGTACTTCCTTCGTAACACTTATCACATTTTTGTAACACTTTTTTGTAATACTAATCATGCATTATTTCAGTATCTTCTGTCAATTCCTTTCCAAGAGAATGAAGACCAATATTATCATGTTGGCTGTTCTGGTGTCCATAACGAGCGTTTAGACTGGCATGATAAGAGAAATCCACAGAACATAGGAGGAAACCTGTGAGAAGAAAAAAAAAAAATCTGATTAATCAATGAATAATCAAAACAAAACTGTTCATTCAAGAATATTTCTTAGAGAGATAACATTATCTTCAGATTTCTTGGAAATAAGATATCAGTGGAAAATCATCGTTGAACAAAAGTTCGATGATTACAGATGCATTCACAAAGAGTTTAGTCATATCTGGAAGTCATTTGTACTCAGAGTTACATTAATCAGAATATGAAGATTGGAACCCACTGCAAATAGATAAGCAGTGTTTACTATCTCAAGATCCAATGAAATCTTAATTATGTGTAGTAAAATCTATACTATATTTGGTCATCCTCTTTCCTTTAGTGAAGAGCTCCTAGTCTCCACTTTAAACATTTAGTGTTATTAAGGGCTCTGATTCAAAATATTCTACCCTCTAACACTTGGCCATAGTTAATCACTTTGGGAGTTGGTTAAAGCTGGTCTGGACACTTTTTCTATGATTTCAAAAATTAAAACTAAATTAAGAGAGATAGTCCTTCTGTGATGGTGGAGCTGCATGATGTGAAAGTGTGGACCTATTTATCCGCTGCAATATGAAGGAACTTGTTCTGAGAGAATGATGCTGACATCTGGTGAGAAATCAAGAAAGCTGGGGAGTGATGAGTCCAGAGATGTGCAATTCACTCGGTTTTTGTTGGTGCAACCTCAGTCTTCTTGTTAGAAGAGCGGTGGCAGCATCCTTCCAAGAATGTATCCTTTTTAGATTTTAGCCAATTCATATTATGTTTGTTATTTGAATCAAAGGTCCACAGACCATATTTATTATTTATAAAAATATATTCTTAATGTTCTGGCTCTCTATTATCAGCTGCTGAACTTCGCTATTTGCTGAGCATCCAGACATGCTCCTGCCTCAGGAGAAGCATTTGCTGGTTCTTTCCGGCTGGAAATCTCATTTTCCAGGCAGCTGCATAGCTCCTTTTCTCATCCTCATTAAGCCTTTTCTCAAATATCACCTTCTCATGGAGGCCTTTCCTGAGTCTGATAGATGAAACTGCACACAATTAACAACGTGCCCCACACTGCTGCAAAGCAAGTAAAACCATGGAAACAGCATCATTTCTCCCTTTTGCTATGTATTTGTTTCTTTTTATTAACCCTGTATTTCATTAAAATGTCAGACCTAGGAGGTCAGACATTTGTGTGTCATTTTTTCTTTTTCTGTAAACAACACTTAAAATAGTGTGGCATGTGTTAGGCACCCTACAAATATTTGGTGAATAAAAGCAAACAAATACATAACAAATAAACTCATCCCCAGTAAAGTATATAAAAATAAAATTAGTATGGGATTATCAACATTTTCCATGTTAAATGTTGGTATCAAGTTCCCTCAAAGCAGTAGGTTTATCTTTTCTCTATTCTGTTACTGCACATACAGAAAACACAGTATCATCAGCTGGGAAAATAAATGATCCTAAATAATAGAATAATTATCATAGGTGTCTAATTATTAAATTACTGTCAAAAATATTACATTGGCTTACAATAACCATGAGGATATAATAGAATAAAGTAGTCAATTTAAAATAGTTTCAAAAGGACAAAGACCTAGCAATCAAATCGAATGAGGACATTGAAACAATTTCGGGGAAAAGAAGAAGCTTTAAAACTCCACTGACAGAAATTAAATAAAAGTTGAATAAATGTAAAGCCATATGTACTACTTCAATATGGAGAATAAATATTATAAAGCAGTAATTTCTCCTTGTACTAATCAACATACTTCTGACAAGATTTTCCAGTCAAGATTATGATTCATCATACGCTGATGGCTTTCTTCTCCAAATCCAAGTCAAGGGAAATAATGAAAACAGGAAAATTATTGGGGCTGAGGTTGACATAATTCAGAAACTTCCCTAAAATTCTGGAAAAACACTAAAGAAACAGATGATTGATTCCCAGTGTGGTACAGATTTAGCAACCCAGATAAGAAAAGGGATGGATTCTCAAGCAAGAAATGGGTGTTTTTGTTTGTTTGTTTTTGTTCATTTGTTGTTGTTGTTTTTTGTTTGTTTTGCCTCAGTACAGAAATGTGGAAGAGTACAGCAGAAAGGATTTCATTTCTTCTTCATTCTAGAGTATTTCATCTTTTAACTATTATTAAAATCCATGTGTGTTACTTTTGCAATTGTAAAAAGTAAAAAATTCCCAAACACAGTTTTTGTGATCCTTTTCCTTTTGCACAAGCTCAGCTATTTCTTACACGTTTTCTTTATAGACTGAGGTCACTCCTCATATTTTATTGTCTGCTAGATATCCTTTCTTCAACTTCTGAACATTTTGTTACAAATGAGGGATTTCCCAGTCTGGATATATTTGCTTGCTTAGAAGAGGATGCATTTTCTTCCTCACTCAAAATACTCGAAAATCAGATTTATTTTAGATTTCTTCATCTGCCTTGAGCTAACCAAAGAATAAGTGGCCTAAGTTATTTGAAATAGAAATCACTAGTCCTTTGTTAATTTTCATTATCTTAGGAGATTGTCAGTTGTATCCTTTCAAAAGACAGTAACACAGACGAGAACTTTACCTGTTATCTAGAAACGACTATAAAGTTCTTTAAGGAAAGTAGAACACATTCTGATATCTGGCTCTAATTACATATATTTTCATGGAAATGCTTTTCCCCCCTAAGATACATAATTTTGTCTTTGTGAAAGAGCCTTAGGAACATCAATAATTAACTTGCAAGAAAAAAAATCATCTTTGACAAGTAGATGAACAGAACAGCAAGCCACATTCTAGCCCCGAGACACCCACATTGCATTGGTCAGAGAATATTTTGCTTACTCTCCAAGTTCTTAGAGAATCTGCATTATTTAAACAATGGATGGGTGCATTATCTTTCAAGCTCTGCAAAAAGTCTTTATTAACATAGTAACACAGTTCATTTTTACTGTCAGGTTTGTATTATTAAACCAAAACTTCATAATTACAGCTGTCTGAAACTCTTCCAGGGAGAGCAAAAGAGAAACTACAACTTTATACAATTATATTACTATTATATGTAGCCAGCTGTAAAAGAACAAGGAGAGGTGCTTTTTTTTTTTTTTTTTTAATAATCAATCCTTTTCTTCTCATACAATTCACCATAACCTTTATATTAAACAAATGACAAATTCATGTGTATATCAACTCTTTTTCCCTTATAGTAACCAGTCATGCTGTAAACTTGCCACAACGCAAATTCAAGTCAAATAATTACAAGTCAAACATTAGCCACTTGATTAAAATTAAAATATTCCTTAGTTTATTATTTAACCACTGCTGCAATACATATTTAAAGATCCCTTTCATATGCTACATATGTATATCTATATATCTGTGAAGTAATTTTGCTTTATATACCTTCTAAAGCATTATTGTCACACACATGAAAGTAAATTGTGATTAGATAACAAATGTAAAGACAGAGCTCTATTTAGCCATAAAATAAAAATGAATTACAGAGGGAAAAGAAAACTGGATTTAAGGATTAAAAATAGATTTGTGTTCGACTTTATCATTTGCTTTACATTATTGGAAAAGATACATTCTCTTTGAGTTTTAACTGTGTAATCACTAAAATAAAGATAGGACCAGATAAATAATATGTAAAGACGTTTTGTAAGCTGTCTAAATCTATCCAAATATAAATATTTAAAGAAAATGTTTTTCACAACTTTGTTCTGAATATTATAATCATTATTATTATTATCATCACCTCTGTTGTACAAACACTTAACATATACTCTCTTTAGAAAGTTTAAGTGCAAAATACAGTGTTTTTAACTATAGAACAATGTGGTACAGCACATCTCTAGAACTTTTATTCATTTTATACAACTGAAACTTTATACTATTGAACAGCAACTTCCCATTGTCCTCTCTCTGGAAGTCTCTGGAAATCACTATTCTACTTTCTTTTTGTTTTGTTTTGTTTTGTTTTTTGAGACAGAATCTCACTCTGTCGCCCAGGCTGGAGTGCAGTGAAGAGATCTCAGCTTACTGCAACCTCTGCCTTCCGGGTTCAATCAATTCTCCTGCCTCAGCCTCCTGAATAGCTGAAACTATAGGCACCCGCCACCACACCCAGCTAATTTTGTGTGTGTGTGTGTATTTTTTTGTAGAGACAGGGTTTCACCTTGTTAGCCAGGATGGTCCCGATCTCCTGACCTCGTGAGCCGCCCCCTGCCTTGGCCACCCAGAGTGCTGGGATTACAGGCGTGAGCCACCGTGCCCGGCCTAGTCTCTATTTCTATAACTTTAACTACTTTAGACACGTCATGTAAGTCAAATCATCCGGTATTTGTCCTTCTGGGACTGGCTTATCTGATGTAGCATAATATCCTCCAAGTTCATCCATGTCGTTACGTTGGCAGGATTTCCTTCTTTCTTAAGAATGAATAATATTCCATTGCGTGTATAGATCACCTTTTCTTTACCCATTCATGTATCGATGAACATTTTGGTTGTTTTCATATGTTGGCTATTGTGAATAATGCTACAATGAACATGGAAGTACAGATATCTCTGAGATACCTTAATTTTTGTCTAAGAAGTGATGTCATTACAAAAAATGTCTATAAAAATGTTAAACATTTTACTTTTGCATGACATATTTCTGTGTTGTAATGCCAAATGATAGCTACTGGTTGGATTGCCATGAGTTTATCAAATGTAATTAATATCTTCTTTTACTCATTTTCTAAGTGGTTTGATTTAGTTACTATAGAAAGAAACCTTATTGTCTATAAGCTAGCAAGCATACCCTTAACATACTCACTTCCAGTCTTATTTTTTAGGTTCCTAGTTCATTAATCTAAAAATTTGGAGTCTTTAAGTAAGTCAAAAGACAAATCAATATCTGCAGTTGGAGCTCAATCAAACAAGTTGGGATTATCCAATTTTCCACAACATGTATGAAATTGAGGAGACACTAGGTGCGTGAAAGCACCTTTTTTTTTTTTTTTTTTTTTTGAGATGGAGTCTTGCTCTGTCACCAAGTTGGAGTGCAGTGGCACAATCTCAGCTCACTGCAAGCTCCAATTCTCTGGTTCAAGCGATTCTCCTGCCTTGGTCTCCCAAGTAGCTGGGACTACAGGCACATGCCACCACGCTTGGCTAATTTTTGTATTTTTAGTAGAGACAGAGTTTCACACCATGTTGGCCAGGATGGTCTTAATCTCTCAACCCGGTGATCTGCCCACCTTGGCCTCCCAAAGTGCTGGGATTATGGGCATGAGCCACAGTGCCAGGCCAAGAGCACTTACTCTAAATGAGGTCATGATAACATGGATAACAGAGCTGGTAGACTATGTTCTTTCACTCTTGCCACGAAGTGTATATAAAAAATGTTTTAAAAATAAAATTCTAGTTGATCCAATAATGCACATGTTCTGATTAAAATCTTAGATGTCAGATTAATGAATTAAAATTTATGCCATGAAAATCAAATTATGCCTCAGACTCTTTCTTTGTGAAAATGGTAATATAATGTCTACTAAAATATTGGTTAGGAAAGTTCAACAAGATGCCTAATATAATGTCCTATGTGTAGGAAACACTTGACATTTATTTATGTATTTTCTGTTTGTTCCATCACTTATTCCAGGTATTAGTTGTGTTGACTTACAACAAACTACGTATCCAACAAGAATTTTAAAATAAAACAGTAAATTATGTTTACATATAAGTCGAGAAGTTCTACTGGGGTAAGATCATTCAAGCAATACACATGCCATGGAGGGGCAAGGATCTGCCATGGAAATTAGAGTGAGTTCTTCAAAAAGGATCCTCACCAGGCATAATGAAGAAACTGTATATTATTTGATATTTGAAACTCTAAGTATTTTTATTAATAAACAAATGGAGATACAATTTATATGTTAAAAACTGGATACAAATTTGTACTTCACCAAGCAGAAATTGCTAAGGGACTGCTAGTTAAGTGAGAAGCACTGGGTTGGGAAGACACCTTCCCAGGATCTGGGTACATAGGAAAGAGTCATATGTAGCATCACATGCTTACAGCTTTTAGGTAGCCTTGAGATCTGTTTCTGCAGCTCAGAGGGGAAAGTGCTAGCAAAACTAGGAGATAGATGGCCTTATTGCGATTTGAATTTATTGCACAAAGCCTATCTGGACATAGTGATGAAAAGAGGTGAAGAACAGAGCAGCACCCAAACAAGAGCAGACAGAGAAACTCATGAGTACAAAACCAAGAAATTTACCAAGACCCCGGAGATTTACAGGGCTTGTAAAATGTTCCCTTCAAGATACACTTGCCAATGTTTTTCAGGAGTAGAGAATTTCTCAGATAAAATCTGGAATACGTCTAGCAAAATAACTGTCATTTATATCAATGATAAATAAGTGACAGGCAGCAGTAATTAGCTAATTAGATAGCTAGAGAGGTTCATAGATGAGAAAGGCTATAGTTAGATGGAAAGTACAGATTTAGGAAAAATAAATAGAAAACACTTGTTTGTCACATCTAAAGATCCTAATGTCTGTATCTGGAAGGTACATAAAATTAGGCTCTATCCCCACCATCTGCCACATACCTCAAAAAAAGAGGAAGGGAGAGAGACGGAAATAATTAGCATTGTTAGTAAAACAAAACCCAACAAAAGTTAATCTGAAGACAGCTACAAATGTCCTGTGCCTTGTAGTGATACTTTCTAGCACCATATTTTATTTTATTTTTTCAATAGATTGTTTGGGGGGAACAGGTAGTGTTTGGTTACATGAATAAGTTCCTTAGTGGTGATTGCTGAGATTTTGGTGCACCCATCACCTGAGCAGTGTACACTGTACCCAATGTGTAGTCCTTTATCCCTTATCCCCCTCCCACCCTTTCCCCCGAGTCCCCAAAGTCCATTGTATCACTCTTATGCCTTTGCACTCTTATTGCTTAGCTCCCACTTATGAGTGAGAACATACAGTTTGGTTTAGCAGTATTTAGTTACTTCACTTAGAATAATAGCAGTCAATTCCATCCAGGTTGCAGTGAATGCTATCATTTCATTTCTTTTAATGGCTGAATAGTATTCCATGGTATAGATGTAACACATTTTCTTTATCCACTTGCTGATTGATGGACATTTGGGCCAATTTCTTATTTTTGCAGGTGTGAGTTGTGCTGCTTTAAATATGGGTGTACAAGTATCTTTTTCATATAATGACTTATTTTCCTCTGGGTAGATACCCAAGAGTGGGATTGCTAAATCATATAGCAGATCTACTTTTAGTTCTTTAAGAAATCTCCATACTGTTTTCCGTAGTGGTTATACTAGTTTACATTACCACCAACAGTGTAAAAGTGTTCCCTTTTCACCACATCCATGCCAACATATATTATTTTTTGATTTTTTGATTATGGCCATTCTTGCAGGAGGAAGGTGGTATCGCATTGTGGTTTTGATTTGATTTCCCTGACAATTAGTGATGTTGAGCACTTTTTCATCTTTTTTTGGCCATTTGTATATTTTCTTTTGAAAACTGTCTGTTCATGTCCTTAGCCCGCTTTTTGATGAGATTATTTATTTTGTTCATGCTAATTTGTTTGAGTTCCTTGTAAATTCTGGATATTGGTCCTTTGTTAGATGCGTAGACAACGGAGATTTTCTTCCACTCTGTGGGTTGTCAGTTTACTCTGCTGATATTTATTTTGCTGTGAAGAAGGTTTTCAGTTTAAGTCCTACCTATTTATCTTTGTTTTTTGTGTTTTTTTTCATTTGCTTTTGGGTTCTTGGTCATAAAGTCTTTGCTTAAGCCAATGTCTAGAAGGGTTTTTCCAATGTTATCTTCTAGAATTTTTATGGTTTCATGCCTTAGATTTTAAAGGTCTATCAATTACCTTGAGATACATAACAATTTTTGCCAGACTGAAAGAAAAAAAAATTAAGATTAAATTGATGGCTCTAAGAAGTAAAAAGAGCAGAGGTTTGGAATAAGAATGCAATGTATTCCAATTCTGGATTTTAATTTAATACATGTTAAATATTTCCAATTAACTTTACCTATATTTCTGTTTCTGTATTTATAAACTGCAGATATACTATTATTGGGAGGATTCAATTAACTACATAGGTAAGGTTCCTAATAAGATAAATAGGACTGTTAGATATTTTATATTTCTGACTTTTAAAAAATTAACTGTAATACAAATAAATAAATTCAAGTTGCATATATTTATATAAATATGCGTCCATAATTTTTTCTGTAAGTAATATATTAGGTATATTTGATGATAATGACCACCACAGAATAATCTACTTAATATCCTTAGAACACTAAAGTGATTATTACAATTTAGGAAAGATACTTTTTCACCTTCAAAATACACTTCCCATTAAAAACAACAGTTAATAAACTTTGGTAACCCTTTTTTAGCTTTGTGAATATATAATATGTAAATATAAACATAGATATTTGTTCATACATAATATTTAAATATAAACATAGATATTTATAATGTACATAAATGAATATATACAGCATTTTTAATATAATCTCTGGCAAATCTCTTAATCTCCTTGTCACAGCATTCTAATTTCTGAAATACAGGTAATAATATTATGTCACAAAGTAACTAGCATATATAAATCACTTAAAAGAATGCGTAACATCTATTAAAGGCACTATAAATATGTGTTATAATTATTACAACCAAACTTCTACTAAAATATTGATTTCAATTCTTTGGAATTAAAATGAAATATGTTTATTTCATTTTAAAGTATTTATGATACACTTTAACCAAATTCTATATTTTATAGAAAGTGATACAGTTTCTCATTTTCCAAATATTTAAATCCATAGTTTAGTTATTTTGTGATGTAAAAGTAAATTTAATAAACATCCTTAAAATCTCAAATACCTGGAAATTTGCCTTATAAATTTTGAGTATGTCCCTAGGATTATGGGTCTGTCTGATATTTATAATTTTATATTTTACTTATACAATTATAATTTTTTGTGGTTATCTTTAAAACCACAAATTAAGTTAATTATGGTTAAAACTGCAAATTAAGTAATTAATCCTGATCATGAAAATTCACACGAGATTTCACAATGACAGCCTAATTAGAATCCTATAGCAGGTCTAGCTGCTTACTTCAGGTTTTGTGTTTTGTTTTGTTTTCAGACACTATTTTAAAACGAAAGACAAATCAGAAATATTTGGGTCTCTTCTCTAAGGTCATATTTCTACGTTCTTATCCTCAAATCTCATCAAATGTCTGATAATAGCCATAAGTCCTTTTCTGTTTTACTTCCGATGGAAGTTTCATGAATTTTCTTAAAAATCAAGGATATAATCAACTCACAGATATTACTGGACTTTAACTTAGCATACTTGTTCATTACTGAAGACAGAGCAATTGTTTTAACAGTTAAAATACTAATTCTGGTTACATCTACAACCATTTTACAGTGTGGTATATAGGTGCAAAGATTTAGCAAAAAATAAACTATACATATATGGAAAGTAAACTCTTCTTGCATGATAATAGAATGAGTTCCTGAGAACTAAAGTGGCTCTCCGGCCTAGTTTTATGGAAAATAATGCACATATCATTCTTAGCTCCTCAGGTCTTGATGATATCTCACTTCACGTTGGTTGTACTGACTTCTGCCTTTTGTGGCTAATTAAGAAGATGGAATGCATTGCAGTGATGCTTTCACTCACAAGTATACTTTTGCTTTTGAGTACATCTTTTAGGAAGGATCCCCAAACCCCAGGCCCCGACTTGTAGTGGTCTGTAGCCTGTTAGGAACTGGGCTGCACAACAGGAGGTGAGCAGCCAGGCAGTGAGCATTACCGTCTGAACTTGGCCTCCGGTCAGATCAGCACTGCATTAGATTTTCATAGGAGCACTAACATTATTGTGAACTGCGCATGCGAGGGATCTAGATTGCGCACTCCTCTGAGACTCTTTAATACCTGATGATCTGAGGTGGATCAGTTTCACCCTGAAGCCATCCTTTCCTGGGCCCTGGTCCGTGGAAAAATTGTTTTCCATGAAACCAGATACTGGTGCCAAAAGGGCTGGGGACCGCATCTTGTTATATGACTTAGTAGAAAAACAAAGTAAAATGAATCTTAATCAATTCCAAACATCATTCTTGTCAATTTTCAAACCAAGGGTGATTTTAGTATGGCCAAGCTCACAGATAATTTTTATTTTCATTTTATGTATTGTTCAGCATTACTTTGTGTTTACTTTAAAAATTACATAATTTTTTAAATAACATGATATTAAGTAATAGTTACTTCAATTTTCTAAAAGCATAAACTGCAGTGAAAAACTATTTGTTTTTTTCACTTCAATGAATAAATCAGTACTGTCAAATATGTATATAGTGCTTAATAAATCCCATGTATTGTTCTGCACATGCTATCTGTGTTAGTACACGTAATCATTATAATCTCTCTATGATTTAGATACACTATTATAATGTACTTTTTATAGATGACCAAATTAAGACATAGAGAGGCTAAGTAAATTGCCTAAGTCACACAGCTAGAAGGTGACAGAGGTGGAATTTAAGGCCAGTGTGGTTCCAGAGTTCATATTCTTAACTACCATGCTACATGCCTAAGCAAAGCTATGGAGTTTTAAGGAATACTGATGGCTAATATTACAGAACAATTGCAGATTGGTTCAGAAATAGTATAATCTATCAAGAAAACATTCCTCTTCTCTTGCCTTTTCTCAAGTCTTTGAAGCCAGTAATCACCTTGGTCTTTTAATCTCAGTTTCTGTTCTTGCCTTACTTTCCCAAGGTAACTTTCCCTTCTCAACTATTGAACTTCTCCCTGAGATTGTCAAATAAGTAAATGTTATTGGGTAATCTGCCTAATCAAGTCAGCTTATTTAAAACAATGCACTAATGGTAATTTGTATATTTAGAGCTTATCCCTTAATTAAGTTCAAGTTCACTGATTTCCAGATACTGAAACTGCTAGTCCTGTGCAGCGCTTATACTTTAGTTTTACCAAGTAGGTGTAGCCCTGATATCAAACACTCCCCAGGATCAGTAGCCCACATGTCACACACTAATCTCAGCTCCTACAGCTAAGAGGGACACCATGGTCCCAGCACTGCTCTCGTAAAGGGCACTTTGGGGTTCATACCATATAATCCACCAATGCTGTTGTATCTTTTTCCCCCACAGCATGGTCTACAAAATGTAGAAAATGCTTCACATTAAACTAAAGTAATTAGTCTGAATTTTGATGCTTTTGATGTTGTCATGATTTCAAGTATTTATATAAGGTAAGGTCCATTCATTTATTAATTTGAAAATATGTTTGCATTATGTTAATATAAAAGTATAATCCAATATATAGTTTTCCACAATAAAAATAATTTTGCTCAGATAACAGTTTTTGATGCCTGCATTCTATAAATCTTATGTTATTTGGCATATAAACATTAATACTTAAAGTAGATTTTCAGTTTTCTTTTCACTTTATGTTGTTGTCTCTACTTATTCTTGTGTTTGAGTCTTTTCTGTCTTATATAAAATATATTCTTAAGTAAAAAAAAAATCTTATTTCTACAAGATTCCAAATTTTATCTTAATACTCCTTTTTTTTTTTTTTTGTCATAGAGAAAGCATCCCACATATAGTAAAAAAATGCTTTGTGGAGCACATTGGAATATTTTATCACAATTACATTAAATGAAGGAAAAGAATTGTAAAAATCATTTAGGTTTATTTCATTTGTTGATAATGACATCAATTATCAGTTCCAGGTTGCTTTATTAGTATAAGACTTGTTAGAAAGCATTGACTAACTCAGCATGTGCACTGCATGTGAAAATGAAAATACTATTAGGAACATGTAAGAACTTAATATTCTGAACATGCACATCAATCACTGAAAGAAGATTAAAATTCACTATACATTTTGCAAATCTGAATCTTTAAATTGCTAATTGAACTTTAATTGGATTTCATTCTAATTTAATTGTTAACACCAATCAAAAATGTTTACTTAAATATGAGTATTCAAGAGATTTGATGGTCAAGTAATAGATTCTACTCATGTCTATTAATTAGGCATACATCCCTGGTTTCCAGAGACTAAAATTCTGCTCAGAATACAGTAACTACTGAATAAATTTGGAAATCTGCTTTTAGTTTAGTGGTTGGAATATTTTTGTTCCTTAAAATAAAACTTCTTCACTGAAAAAGAACCACAAAGAACATTAAAAGCACACTATTCTATATTATGCAAAAATACCCAAACAATTAGAAATTAAAAACAAAAAACTCAGTCATTTAATTCCCATTTCCTGTTTATTTTGGAAAATATGATATTCAGTTTTTTTCAAGTGAGTATAGGACTTTGTTTGGCTTTTCTCTTTTTTCCTTTCTAGATTAGAATTTTTAATACGCAATCTTATTAAATTCTTGGAAGCTAATAAGGAAATGTTATTGGGTATTCTGCCTAATAAAGTCAGTTTATTTTAAACAATGCACTAAGGATAATTTATATATTCAGAACGTATCCCTTAATTATATTCTATATTTTCAACTTTTTTTATCTCTTATTTATAATTGAGAAACTACCTGAGAAGTTCAAAGTATAAATTATATTTTATACTTTGTTTAAAGACAGATGTCTTTAAACATTTTTTAAGTTTTTTTTACATTTTTTAATGTAAAAAACATTTTTTAATACTTTGTTTAAAGACAAATATCTCTTATTTATAATTGAGAAACTACCTGAGAAGTTCAAAGTATAAATTATATTTTATACTTTGTTTAAAGACAAATGTCTTTAAACATGTCTCTCTAACATATTTTTAGAAAATATGTCTTTCTTTGAACATATTTTTAGAAAATATGTCTTTCTTTGAACATATTTTTAGAAAATTAAAACCTCATTAATAATGTTGACCTAGGCTGAGCACGGTGGCTCACGCCTGTAATCCCAGCACTTTGGGAGGCCGAGGTGGGCGGATCACCTGAGGTTGGGAGTTCCAGACCAGCCTGACCAATATGGAGAAATCCCATCTCTGCCAAAAATACAAAATTAGCTGGGTGTGGTGGTACATGCCTGTAATCCCAGCTACTCGGGAGGCTGAGGCAGGATAATCGCTTGAATATGTGAGGCAGAGGTTGCAGTGAGCCAAGATCATGACATTGCACTTCAGCCTGGGCAACAAGAGCAAAACTCCATCTCAAAAATAAATAGATAAGTAAAATAATGTTGACCTAAACATTCATAAACGGTGTATTATATCTAGAAAACAATCATCTTATTAAAAACAATTTAACTTGTCATTTCAATCACGCAACTCTGAAAACAACATTTTCCACATCTTATCGATGAGAAAACTAAAGATAAAAAACTTCAATAATAAGTCCAAGTTTATGAAGCTGATGCGAACAACTACTCCATAGGTTCCTGGCCCTGTGCTCAAAAGGGTTATTTTTTATTGTGTGGAACAAGTATGCAAGGATGTTTTCTTATGAATTATGAACTATCCCATAAAGTAACAGAAACTACCAATAAACTCTACCATAAATTGACACTCTCAGTAATGGTAGGTAGTATTGTTGTTTCAGCAGTTTGGGTCTTTTTCTTTCCTTTTAGTAACTTCCAATCTCCTGATGCATTATTCGGGTACATACTGCTGACAGATTTATGATCTGAGGCAGTTGGGAGGAAAGTATCTAAGCACAGCAGAAAGGTAGTGGAAGAGTTCAGGATGCACATGATATTTCACTGTTGGTTTTGTTCTGAGATCAAGGATATCTGTTCCTCTCCCGACCTTGAGTCTAGGCATCAAATGCTATCAAGCTGCGTTAGTTTCCTACTGACAAGAAGGAGCATATTTATCTTTAGTCCTCTTTTGTTATTTGTTCACTAAACAAATGATACAGGAAACATTTGTCTTCTTTCTCAGAAAGCAGATTTACATCTTTTATTATTGTTTGCTTAGCTTAACTCCAGGTGTTCAGACTGTAAAAAAAGTTAGGTATTTTTTGGAAAATAGAGAGTTTGAAATTTGCCTAGTCTTAACTTCATAATCATAGTAGTGATTTATTTGCCCTGTTGTGAACATAAGAGCAAAAGCTATATAAACTTGCACCCTGATATGGATTGGCTCTGGGTTCACACCCAAATCTTATCTCAAATTTTAATCTCCATGTGTCAAGGGAGGGACCTGTAATCCCCACGCATACAGTGAGGGAGGTGATTGGATCATGGGGGCGGTTTTTCCTGTGTTGTTCTCATGATAGTGAGTTCTCAAGAGATCTGATGGTTTTATATGGGGCTCTTTCCCCTTCACACTCTTCTCTCTCTCCTGTTGCCTTGTGAAGAAGGGACCTGCTTCCCCTTCTGCCATGATTTCCGGAGGCCTCCTCAGCCTGTGAGTCAATTAAGCCTCTTTCCTAATAAATTACTCAGCCTTGGGAATTTCTTCATAGCAGTGTGAAAACGGACCAATACACACCCCATCCCAGATAACACACAAACACACATATTTAACCTCAAATATGGGTACCAGATAAAAATTCATAGGCAAACAATTTGTGCATGTAAAAAACATAACAACTCTAATTTTTTTTTTATGTCTCACCTCTTTTGGAAGCTTCCTTTCTGCCCAGTTGTGTATTACCCAATCAACCTCTAAAATGATTTATCAGCCATTTCGGTCACATGAAGATTTTGAAATCTACCCAATATTCCCACAGACAGATTTTTTTTTTTTTTTTTTGATAAACGTCGAAATTGACCCTTCTGTATTAAAGCTTGAAACTCACCAGATCCAGACAATGAGTTCTTAAAAGATATGAAAGAACTGAAACTCACCAGATCATCTCACACAGACAATGAGAAGTCACTTACTTATTCATCATGATGCCTCCTTAACCATTCTGATTTACTATTTTCCCATACATAGTTACATTTTTCCTCTACTGTATAAGTCTCCAATTTTAGTCAGTCAGGGAGATGGATTTGGTCTGATCGCCCATCTCCTTAGCTGCATCACTCGATTAAAGCCATCTTCCTTGGCAATAATTTGTCTCAGTGATTGGCTTTCTGTATGGCAAGAAGCAGGACCTAGGCTGAACCCCTGGTGTTGCGGTAACAATTTCCTTGTCACTATCTATTGGGAAAGCACCTGCTCCACAGCCATCTTCTGCTGACTCTTATGACTCCTATGTTTCATTCACTACTGGATCGTCGTGTCACAACTATGGGACACCTTCCTTTGCTAAATTCCTAGCCTTTATTTGGGCCATAAAGAAAATGGCTGGCCAAAGGCTTGGGAGAATAAATTCCTGTGAGGCTGCCTCAAACTTCTCTACCTAGATGCCATCTAAGGTCATTATTCTGTGAGTGTTCTGATACAAGGATGGTATCATGGTTTCATCAGTGAGTTTGTTGTTTCCTGGATCTTCAGTTGGGAAATAGGCCCAAATCCTCTTCTGTCTAAATTTTCCCAAAATTGGCTGTGTCTTTTTTTTTCTTTTTTTGGGGGGGAGGGGGAGTGGGGGAAGGGACAGAGTCTCGTTTTGTCACCCAGGCTGGAGTGCAATGGCTCAACGTCGGCTCACTGCAACCTCCACCTTCTGGGTTCAAGTGATTCTCCCACCTCATCCTCCATAGTAGCTGGAATTACAAGCATGTGCCACCACACCCAGTTAATTTGTTTGTATTTTTCGTAGAGAAAGGGTTTCTCCATGTTGTCCAAGATGGTATCTATCTCTTGACCCAGTGATCTGCCCGCCTTGGGCTCCCAAAGTGCTAGGATTACAGGTGTGAGCCACTGCACATAGCCAAACTGGAGGTTTTAATCCCAATATCTTGTCTACCTAGGGAAACAAAGGGCTCCTTCTCAAGCATGATAAACCATAAGCCCTTCTAACAAATTTCGTGTTGCCCTCTGTCTCCCATCCCTAAATAACTCATACACTTTCCTAAACTACAGAATGTTAAGAATGGATGATTTTATCCTTTTCCACTTTATTGTTGAGCCAGGGCCTCACTCATGGGTATTCACAAAATGCTTTACCTCAATGTTAATTCTTATGGACGGAATTGTGTTCCCATTAAACGCATATGTTGAAGTTCTCCCTACCAATAGTCCAGAACATGACTGTATTTAGAGATAAGACCTTAAAAGAGGTAATTAAATTTATAAGAGGTTGTATGGGTGAGCCCTAATCCAATCTGACTTGTGTACTTATAAGAAGACACTTGAACACACAGACAGACCAAGGAAGCACAGGCACATGGGAAAGATCCATATGATGATGCAGGAAGTAGCCATTGGCAAGCAAGGAGAGAAACCTCAGGAGAAAGCAAACCTGCCAATGTGCCTGGAATTTGTGGGTTCTTGGTCTGGCTGACTTCAAGAATGAAGGCGTGGGCCCTCACAGTGAGTGTTACAGTTATTAAGATGGTGTGTCCAGAATCTGTTCCTTTCAGATGTTCAGGTGTGTTCAGAGTTTCTTCCTTCTGGGGGGTTTGTGGTCTCTGCTGGCTTCAGGAGTGAAGCTGCAGACCTTCAGCTGATAAGTTACAGCTCATAATGGCAGCGTGAACCCAAAGAGTGAGCAGCAGCAAGATTTATTGTTAAAGAGTGAAAGAACAAGGCTTCCACACTGTGGAAAGGGGCCCAGCGGGTTGCCACTGCTGGCTCAGGCAGCCTACTTTTATTCCCTTATCTGACCCCACCTGCATCCTGCTGATTGGTCCATTTTACAGAGAACTGATTGGTCTATTTTACAGAGAGCTGATTGGTCCATTTTGACAGATTGCTGATTGGTGCATTTATAATCCTTTAACTAGACACAGAGTGTTACACAGAAAAGTTCTCCAAGTCCCCACTAGGTTAGCTAGATGCAGAGTACTGATTGGTGTATTTACAAACCTTGAGCTAGACACAGGGTGCTGATTGGCGTATTTACAATCGCTTAGCTAGACACAAGGTGCTAGATGGAAAAGTTCTCCAAGTTTCCACTAGGTTAGCTAGATACAGAGTACTGATTGGTGTATTTACAAACCCCGAGCTAGACACAGAGTGCTGATTGGTGCGTTTACAAACCTTTACCTAGCCACAGAGTGCTAGACAGAAAAGTTCTCCAAGTTCCCACTAGGTCAGCTAGATACAGAGTACTGATTCGTGTATTTACAAAACTTGAGCTAGACACAAGGTGCTGATTGGTGTATTTACAATTCCTTAGCTAGACATAAAGGTTCTCCAAGTCCCTACTAGACCCAGGAGTCCAGCTCGCTTCACCTGGTGGATCCAGCACCAGGGCTGCAGGCGGAGCTGCCTACGAGGCCCTCCCCATTTGCTGGCACTCCTCAGCTCTTGGGGGATTGATGGGGCCAGGTGCAGTGGAGCAGGGGGCGTTGCTCGTCAGGGAGGCTCCTGCAGCGCTGAAGCCCACTGTCTAGCACTGGCAGGCCGGCACTGCTAGGAGACCCGGGGCACCCTCTGCAGCTGCTGGCCTGGGTGGTAAGCCTGTCACTTCTGGGGCCAGTGGCACCGGTCGGGGCTCCTAGTGCGGGGCCCGCCAATCCTATGCCCACCCTGAACGTGTTCTGGCCCGCAAGAGTGGGGCTCAGCCCTGATTCACTCCGGCGCCTCTCCCTCCACACCTCCCAGCAAGCAGAGGGAGCCAGTTCTGGCCTAGGCCAGCCCAGAGAGGGGCTCCCACAGTGCTGTGGCAGGCTGAAGGGCTCCTCAAGCGCTGCCAGAGTAGACGCGGAGGCCGAGGAGGCCCGGAGAGTGAGGGCTGCTAACATATTGTCACCTCTTACCGATATCTTAATGGTCGAAATTAGCCACCAGAAAACTGTGAGAAAATATATTTCCATTGTTTAAACCACCTAGTCTGTGATTTTTTAATGTTAGTCTAGCAAACTAATACATTAGTATTTCAGCCTTCAATTTTCTGAGCTTGTTTTGAATTTGAAATGCTGGGCCTTGACTGTTCTTTTACTTTTTTTGTTTTTCCCGAATTTCTGCTATATCATTTCTAATCCTCTATGAATCACTGAATTATTTTAAGTAAGTAGGGACTAGATAATGTACCAGAAGGCTGGATGAAACTTCTTTAATATTTTGATATTTCAGTGCATTATAGGTTATGTACAATAGAGCTGTTGTAAGTAAAAATTTGCAATAGAGTTTTGAGCTATAAACATTAAATACAACTCAGTAACCAGAAAAGAGTATTTAGTTTACAGGACTAGATTTACAGCAGGATCAGGAATTCAACAGGGTTTAAATAAGCAACCAAAAGCTTTAGTTACTGAATAAAATTTACAAATTATTTAACTGACTCCACCTCATTAATATTATTAAACAATATACAGAGGGAATAAGTAATTTGCTCAAAGTAAAAAAGGCTAGATGTAGAAGAGAGATGAAAATAGAACCGAGGTAACTTATGAAGTATGCTTGCCTTTTACTTTTATTATACTCCAACTAACACAAACTAAGCAGAAGAGTGAGAAGGATAGCATTCACATTCAATTGAAAAAAAGAAGAAGATGCATCTGTGAAGATTAAATATTAGAAAAATGGACCATGCCAAAGAGATACATATCCAAAAGGTTTTAAAAGGAGGTTTCATATATCATCTATGATTATTTTCCTGCTTCTTTTTTTTTTTTTTTTTTTTTTTTTTTTTTTTTTTTTGGTGAGACGGAGTCTCGCTTTGTCACCCAGGCTGGAGTGCAGTGGCCGAATCTCAGCTCACTGAAAGCTCCGCCTCTCGGGTTTGCGCCATTCTCCTGCCTCAGCCTCCCGAGTAGCTGGGACTACAGGCGCCCGCCACCTCGCCCTGCTAGTTTTTTGTATTTTTTTTTTAGTAGAGACGGGGTTTCACCGTGTTAGCCAGGATGGTCTCGATCTCCTAACCTCGTGATCCGCCCGTCTCGGCCTCCCAAAGTGCTGGGATTACAGGCTTGAGCCACTGCGCCCGGCATTTTCCTGCTTTGTAATTTCAGTTCTCTTCTGTCATCATGGCATGAACTTCATCTCTAATAAACCATATGTGTTAACTTCAACATACCATATTTAGTTAGTCTCTCTCTTTCATGGACTAATGGTTGTTAAATGGGCACACAGATACATGTTACATGACATTGTGCACTGAATAATAGTTTGCACATTCAAACTGACTGTTTTGATTTTTGAACTTGAAAGTGTGGAATAATGTACTTTCGAGGAAGCAAGCTAAGTATAAAACAAACCTTGTGACTTACTAGAAATTCTAGCTGTTAAGTAACGACAGACATTAGCTGTTGAGTTAGAGAATACTGAAAAGCAGCCTTTACAAACTCATGTGCCATTAACATGGAGGCAATTCCTATTGTGTTACAGAGAACACTGCATCATTGATCAATAACAAGAAAAACATTTTAAATGAGCAAACTTGATTTGTAAATGATTTCCTAAGAGAAATGCTTTTCTTTCATCTCATGTAAATGTGGTTGCCTCAAAGAAAACACATGTCAAATTATTAGTCTATGAGTAACGATACTAACAAAGTGGGGCAAAACAATCTATTTTATTTTGGGGTTTTCTGTTTTTATTTGTGTTTTGATAATAATAGGGACAATAAGTGCCTGGTTGCAAATTGAAAGATAAAAAAGGCAATGTTTAATGATTAAATTCTCTAAGAAATTTAGGTAATTTCGCATTACCAAAAGTAAAATACAATCTAAAAAGTGATTACTACTGGCATACTTACAATTCTGCTTTACTGTAAAAAGAGTATTTGATATAGGGATAATGTAAACATATTTTAAATAAATTATTAATTTTTATTTATCAAAAAAGAATCATTTCAAATGATGCAACATAAAATAAAATTCTGTCATACAGCTATTATAGCTTCATTATTAAAATCTAAAGAAGCTTGAAATAAAGATTTAAAGTCCCTCTTTTATTCAAAAATATGAAAAATTTAAATAGGAAGGGGTCTATATGTTTTCAGCGAGAAACAATTTGTTCAACAGTTACAACAAAAATTTATTGAACACTTAAAAAAGACAAAAATGAGAAAAGACAGACTCCTCTCAAATAAAATAAATTCTTGAAAGAGCTCAACTGAATAGGTTTAGTTCTTCCTTTCACACTCAGAAGTCAGAATCAAGAATATAATGGGTTGTTGACATCAGGTTTAAGATTTAATTTGATCAAAAAGCTCTTGTGGTGGTTAGTGTAATTATGTCTCATACAATATTTGGGACACATTTGTATTTTTAAAGTATGTGTTAATCTGAAATTCAAATTTAACTGGATGTATTGTATTTTATCTGGCAAACTTGGTTTAAAGAGTAAAAATTCCAGACACTGGGTGTTTCAGAGGGGTCAATAACATAATTGGTTGTTGATGTCAGGTTTAAGGCTCAATTTGATCAAAAATCTCCTGCAATGGGCATATTTTCTACCTTGGGCCATTGTTGAGGATGGCATTCGTGTCTTCCAGTCCATGGCCTGTCAAGGGGCCCCAGCTTAAAATAAGAAATTCTCAGCAACCTAAACCTGTAGTTTACTGAATCACCTGTGGTTAGAAAAGTGAACACTAAAATGCCCAGGAATTTGTTCAAGTAGAAGCTTAATAGTAATACCTTTGTTATATTCTAAAAAGAACTTCATACAATTTTATGAAATGACAAGTTTACATTATATTTAATGTCACCTCACTAAATTATCATCGAACACACACTAGAGAATTTAAAGCTATTTTTTCGGTCCTCATTCAGTGAGTGTGGACTCCATGAATAAACTTTTCCTTAAATGCTCTTTCCCAAGGACATCTATATGTATATTTTTTCTTTTCAACTTTTATACAATTCTAATTTTTAGTATTAGCTCTCTTAAGAGGATAAGAGAAGATAGGCAATATCAGCTGATGTGTGGAATTTTGCAGAGATTTGTATGGAGAGTCAACTGAAAGTTACAATGAATATATTAATATATGGATATTGAGCATATCTTGATTTTAAAACATTTAATCAATCAGGGTTAACTATTACAGAAATTTCTGGCTTAAACATGCTTTAAACTGAATTATCTGTATACTTTGTTTTCATAACTAAAATATAGTGTCTGTGTTAAATGTTTATAGTAGTTTTGTCTTAAAAATAAATAAATCAGTGAGAGGTTTGCCTTCTGCTTCTGTCGTAAGAACTTGGAGGAAAAAGGCCAGTAAAATTGAGGCACTGCTTTGATGCATGACAGCCTGACGTGGTAAGAGACTATAAACCATGCTGCAGTAGGCATATCACATTCATCCTAGTTTTAAGATGTACTAACAGACTCAAAACTACTCCTTAAGCTGTCCGTGAGAAAGAAAGTTGAGAGCATTTGCAATGATGCACAACAGTCATGAAAACAATTTTGGACATTAATCACAAGCATCTGGAGAAAAATAATGCCCTGATTTCTGGGTTGGCATGAGTGGATAGGCAGAGAGTAGCTAGTGTCACTTCCCATTTTTGTCTGTAGACATTTAAAATTGAGTTCTAAAAAAAATGTGTACCTGGTAATAAGTGCTTGGTTTTTTAATACATGATGGTTGGATAGATGAGCATTGAAATCCCCCCTTTTCCCAAAAGTTTCCCTTTGTAAATTGCAAGCCATTATTGAACAGGCTCCTAGTCATTTGCTCCAAAAATTTCCTTCCAGATGTATCATCTATTCTTCCACATAAACACTATGCCATATGCAAACTGTCCTATTTCATTCTTTAGGGGGGAAAAATTCCTCCAGGCTTTGTCTGTTACTGCCCCCTTCCTCTATTGTTATAATTTTAATCCCTTCTTCAAGTCTTCCCAATAACATTTTTTTCTTCAGGTAACCTAGTTCTGAAAAACCCTGTCTGAAGTGATCTTTTCTCGCTCATAAATTTTAAAATGATATAGCAGATAAATTTCTGAGATACTTTATTATGAACTGCAATGCAATATATATTTGAAACATTTCTCTTCAGAATAGTAGTATAATTACTTTGACTGGAAAAAAGAGAAAGAAAAATTTACTACAGATGATTATATTGAGACTATTTTATAGCAGCATTTTGTATACTCTTGATGTTTTTTAGTGGTTGTTAAAATTGATCACAAGAATGTCTGTATTTCTGCTTCAATGTTTTTTTCCCCCTTGCAAATGAAAGCACTTGAACTAATAACAAGGCAGCCTCTGTGGCTCTGCCTACTCTCTATCTTTTTGCCCTCCACCATCCACTAGCTCAGAATGCTATACCACCCTCAACTTCTTTCTGTCTTGAATAACTCAAGCTTGTTTCTCTTTCTGTATCTTTGCACTTCTTATCCTTCTTACTTAGAATACTCTTCTCATGACGACTTTCTTCTGATTATTTATGTCTCAATTGAAATATCAGTTCAGAGAAAAATTCTCTGACCACCTTTAGCTAAAACAGCTCTCCAAGCTCGCTTGGCTCTCATTTATCTCTTCATAGAATTTATCCCTCCTTCCCTCACCTTCCTTCCTTCCTCTCTCCCTCCCTTCCTTCCTTCTTTCCTTCGTTGCTGTTTTTATCCAATCAACTGTAAGTTAATTGAGAAAAAGGACTCTATCCCTAAAATGGTGACTCTATCCTAATCACCATTTTACCCTCAGCGTCTAAAACAGTGCCTAGTATATGATAAATGCTTAAAATATATTTGCTAGATAACCGGTGGATTGAATTATTCTGAGGAATAGATAAGCCAATGATAAAAAGGACCTATATCTGATACAATAACTTGGAGAAGAGCATACTAGTGAGATTCAGGCCTTTTCTTGTGTACTGGTGTTTAGAGCATTGGGGTGAAGTCTGGAAGCCCTATTTTAAGGGCTGAGTCAGGAGAATCACAGGAAAGAAATACGTCATTGAACTTATTACCTGTAGAGGTGATACTGTGAAACTTAACCCCTTTGACTTCTTCCAAAGTATAACCATTAGAGTTATTATGAGCAGTGGCACAAAGCAGACAAAGTATAACTGTTTTCTGTGATAACGTGTAAGCTACTTTCTATTGTATTATTGGTTGCTTACAATTAACACACACCTAAATTATAAAATAAATTTTCAGGATTTCTAAACAATACAGCATTTGGCATCAAGTTCTTTTTTTGTTGTTGTTCATTTGTTTTGCTTTACTTTGTTTTAGTTGTAAAGTTATTCCTGGTCTTAAAGTATCTAGCTTTATCTAGTTCAATAATTAGTGTATGTTTTTGGTAAAGGGCCAAATATTAAATAAATTAGGAATTATGGACAATTAAAATCTTGTTTACATGTTGCTTTTTGTGTGTACGTATATGATCGTACATATGAGTGTGCACACACACGTGTGTGTGTGTGTAATCCTTTACAATTGTAAAAGTCACTCAGCTTGGGTTCATAAAACTTCAGGCTGCAAAGTAGATTTGGTCCAAAAGACATACTTTGTCTACCTCTAATCTAGTTCATTTATTTTTTGGTTCTTGAAGTGAAATTTCTCCTTTGAGATGGGAATCTCACATTTTAAAACCCGTATTACTTCTTGAATTTATAACCTCTGTGGTGCACCAGTACCTCCCGGATTACTCATCTGCTATATTCTTTTTATCGTAGACCTAGTTCTTTCTGTCATCCAACAGCCTGCCTTGTTTATATTTTTTCTTGTCTTCTATTATTCTGTCCTCCAGCAAATAAATATAAGATGTTAAAAGTGGTGCACAATGTTTCTCC
Organism: Macaca nemestrina; assembly: GCF_043159975.1. Taxonomy (NCBI): domain Eukaryota; kingdom Metazoa; phylum Chordata; class Mammalia; order Primates; family Cercopithecidae; genus Macaca; species Macaca nemestrina. The sequence continues at coordinate 62,206,702 of NC_092132.1, read as the reverse complement.
AATCTCAAGTCTTATGTTGTCATTGACACCCTTTTCTGGGACTCTGCTGCCTATGAAATCTCTAAGTGTGACTAGTTCCTGAATTCCAATCACCCGATTTTAATCAACTAGAAGGACATGTTGATTATTCACATTGTACCTATCAGATGCCTATGATTGTACTGGACTTGCTTGTTGTTTACATATTCCTTTGCACATTTTAGCTTGTATACTTGGCTTCTTCCAAATATAGGCAGATGAACCTGTTGCTTCATTACCTGTCTTCTCACTGGTGGGTTTAGTCTCAGATAATTATTCCATTCTGTCTTACCATCTCATTGCATTCTACTATGTTTTGCCAGTATGTGCTATGACACCTGATCTTCACCTCTCCAGTTTTAAGGTTGATCCAGTCTTGATATCTTGTTTTTCCCCTAGCTATATACTTATTTTCTTGTATCTTCATCCTCATCATTATGACTGATGCTTTCATCTCTATGTACAAATATATTCAGGTCTTATAATATATAATAAGCACACAATGTTTCTTCCCAAAACCATTCTCTCACGTTCTCAATTAATCTCTTGTAACTATAGTCAAAGTTCTCAAAAATGTTGATGAGTTAAAATTAATTTAGATCCATCTTTCCATTCCACCCAGTGATTCATTAACTTTGTAAAGGCAAAACCTACATTCTCACTCTTATCTTACTTTTCACCTCTAAAGCTTTAAAAAATAATGTTTTTCTATGTTTTTCTCTCAATTTCCAAATTATTGCTTCATGACCAGTTACTTTAATATATCCATTAAAATTATTTTTAATATTTTAAAATTATATTTAAACTATATTTACCAAAATATTCAAACAAAAAAACAAATTTTTACTGGAAATGCTTGCTATATACAGTATAATGTTTTTTAATTTATTAAAATAGATGCATTAAGAAAATCTCTACTAAGAGAACGATGAACATATAGTCTCAATATTTTTAAATCTCATGTGACCTACAGTTTTACTCAGTTCACGAGCATTAATGAAATGCCTACTGTGTTATAAATACACATTATATGTCAGCACTCCTAAACTCTCTTTCACATGCCAAATGCAAACATCCATATACCAACTAATGAACATATTGATGCATCATAGTGCTAATCCTTTGCAGGCAATGTTTTAATTTATTTTAGTTATTTTGGTATATACAATAGTGTTCATAAAGTATCTGCATATTACCTTATATTTTGGCTTTATCATTTTATGATAATGAATGAAAAAAATGAAAAAGATGATAAGCTGTATAGAACTCATTATATTGGAAAAATTAACACAGTAGAGGTTACTCATTATGTGTGCCAGAAAGCAGTGAGATTTTAGCCCCAGGCAGATGGCCATTTGGCCTTAAGCAAATTTTCCTGTGTCCTATTTTGAGGTAAAAGAAAAATATTGAGTATCATCTTCAAAATGCTGGAAATACATTATTGAATATTAAGTCTAAAAGTGAGGCATATGGGATGAATGACATAGCTTTATATTTCTGAGAATGCAACTGTCTTTTAAAATCATTCATTAGGAGAACATCATTCATCCTAATGAATAGGTTTTATGTGTGTGAAAATTAAAATGCTCCAGTGCGTATTATTTTATAATATCTATAATAATATTAATAAAAACCATGTTATATGAAAATATGATATAATATCAACATTTTAAATATAACTATTGTTTTTCAACTGCCATTATACTAATGCTGAAATAAATACAGTCTGATTTTGTTTCATACCTCAAAAGTTAATACACAACAATTTTAACTTTATCAGCAACAACCTTCTTTTGATGCTTAACAGCTTCAAGCTACTTAGTTATTTTTTAATGCCCTGATACCTAAAATGTGCTGTATCTTAGGAGATGTAGGAAATAATTTATTTGTTCTCAATTTTTAAAGATTATATTTTGGATTATCTCAAAATGTCATCTGAAGCAAATCAGGATATTAAAAGCTTTTTACTACTAATTCCCTAAAACGGTAAGAGAATTGTAGCAACAAGGATCTTTCCTCAAACTCTCCTTTGTTTGCAATAGGATCATTTCCACAATAGTGATACAACTTAAATTTTGTCAGATGATTATAGATTTTGAAGAACAATATAAAAAGAGATCTCCAAATATTCCATTTTGAATGCACATATTCAGATATCAAACTTATTAATGATGAAACCCAGAGAACCAAATGCAATTTTATCTTCTCACAGGCTTTTTGTGAAGCATAAAAAGTAATGCTTGAGAAATTGCTTTGAAAACCATAAAATGCTTTAATAATAAAAAACATTATTACTAATTTCTGAGATTGAATACCTACAATTGAATTACTAGAATGGTTTTGAAAGTTTAGTGTAATTGAAAATTGGAGTACAAACATACAACTGTTACTATTCAATTTTTCTTGTGAGACTTTAACATTTGTTAGAATTTGAAAGCTGTCTATTTTCTATATAATTTGAATTTCTGGCATACAGTAGTAAAACACTGCATATACATAAATATACACATTTCTAGAAAATATATACTGTGAAATATTTTAATAAAAATTATTTAAAGAACAAAATAAAGTCTGCAACACATTTTAATAAACAAATTTTACATTACAAACTAATGGTTTGCCTATGCAGACTCTACATGGACCCATCAAACAAATGTATACAAAAATATCTTTTCTTCGCAATTAACTGAAGTCTAAGTAAAATTAGCTATCTATGCCTTCATAATTAAGGTTAGGTACCTAATTACACTTATAGACATCCCACTGTATTAGCCAAGTAAGGCATAAATATCTGTACAGTAGAGTGTGATTACAGTTTATAAATGTATGATAAATGTAGCTACCATAGTTATTAATAAGAAGATAAGCAGATAATCTTGAATTAAATTTAGGTTTTAATGGAAATTTAAATAAATGCTCTAAAAACTAATATATTCACATACTATTTGGTATTTGCAAAGTTCCCTCTTAGATAAAGCTTGTCTATTTACCATATTTAATTTAACAGTCATAAATTTCAAAGCTTAATTCCCAAAAGACAGTATGTATTATTTTCTTATAATAGCTACAAAATATATGATTTATTGATGATTAAGTATCTCTAGTTACGGAGAAAAACGTGATACTATCTAACAAAGCTCTATAGGATTTCCTCTTTGACCCAGTAATCCCATTTTGAGAAATTTACGTTGAAAGTGCAGCTCCAGACATACAAGATAACCTACAGACAGGTTATTTATTAAAGGATTCTTTGAAATAACAAAATATTAAAAGCCATTTAAATGTCTATTAATAAAGAACTGGTAAACAAAACAATCCCCCCAAAATGAAATATTCACTGAAATAATTGTATTCAGGAGTTCAAATTTAGGACAGTCTTAATGATCTGGTAAATGGATTTATGATTTGCAGTTAAGAAAAAATATGGAATAATATTAATATGTAGATATGTGGGTTTTTTTTGTAAAAAGAAATACAAAAAGGATTAATCCAGAAGCAGAAGAGAAAAATTACCTAAAGAGATACATTACAATAGGGTATAAAGTTTAAGTGTTGCTGTGGCACTTGTCTGTTTATGCCTTTTTAATGTAGTTACTTATATACAGAATTCTTTCACAGTTGTTTCTTAGTAGAGCCTAAGAACAATAAAAAAAAAAAGCTGCAGAAAAATCTTGAAATCTTAGCAGACTTGTTGTTTGTTGTAATATTGGTTTAGAAATTCTGAAACTTTTATATTTGTATTATAGAGTAGGTAGAGCAAACAAATGTGTTGGGGTTCTTGAGAATCAAGTTCTTCACTGTGGGAGAAGAAATACCAAAATATAGAATCTGGGAGATGGGGAAGAATGGCATGGTGCTGAATTTGAATTTTAAGATTCAGTATGAATATGTGAGCTTGTCACTGAATAGTCCTAGGAGTATGAGACACTCAAGCACTCAGGATTTGGTTTTGGAATACCAGTGTTACATATATATATATTTAAAATAACCAAGGCACCTTTAGATAAATAGTCAACATCTCATCTGGGGAAAGGAAAGCATAAAATAGAATACTTTAATGTGCTAGATGGTAAAAAGACTTTGAGAAATAGAGACAGGGAGGGAGGGAGGGAAGATAAAGATAAAGATAAAGAAATAGGGACATATTTGAAAGACACATGAGCCAACTTTAATGTGTTCCCAGTCAACGAATTTGGGAAAACTTGAAAATCAGAGTGAACCACGCTCTTTTGGTTACTGTAACCTTGTAGTATAGTTTGAAGTCAGGTACCATGATGCCTCTAGCTTTTTTATTTTGGCTTAGGATTATCGTGGCAATGCGGGCTCTTTTTGGTTCCATATGAACTTTAATGCAGTTTTTTCCAATTCTGTGAAGAAAGTCATTGGTAGCTTAATGAGGATGGCATTGAATCTATAAATTACCTTGGACAGTATGGCCATTTTCACAATATTGATTCTACCCATCCATGAGCATGGTATGTTCTTCCATTTGTTTGTGTCCTCTTTTATTTCATTGAGCAGTGGTTTGTAGTTCTTCTTGCAGAGGTCCTTCACATCCCTTGTAAGTTGGATTCCTAGGTATTTTATTCTCTTTGAAGCAATTGTGAATGGGAGTTCATTCATGATTTGGCTCTCTGTTTGTCTGTTATTGGTGTATAAGAATGCTTGTGATTTTTGCACATTGATTTTATATCCTGAGACTTTGCTTAGCTTAAGGAGACTTGGGGCTGAGATGATGGGGTTTTCTAAATATACAATGATGTCATCTGCAAACAGGGACAATTTGACTTCTTCTTTTCCTAAATGAATACCCTTTATTTCTTTCTTTCACCTGATTGCCCTAACAAAGCAGAGATATAGACAATGGAAGAGAACAGTGCCCTCAGAAATAATACCACACATCTACAGCCATCTGATCTTTGACAAACCTGACAAAAACAAGAAATGGGGAAAGGATTCCCTATTTAATAAATGGTGTTGAGAAAATTGGCTAACCATAAGTAGAAAGCTGAAATTGGATCCTTTCCTTACTCCTTATACGAAAATCAATTCAAGATGGATTAGAGACTTAAATGCTAGACCTAAAACCATAAAAACCCTAGAAGAAAACCTAGGTAATACCATTCAGGACATAGGCATGGGCAAGGACTTCATGTCTAAAACACCAAAAGCAATGGCAACAAAAGCCAAAATTGACAAATGGCATCTAATTAAACTAAAGAGCTTCTGCACAGCCAAAGAAACTACCATCAGAGTGAACAGGCAACCTACAGAATGGGAGAAAATTTTTGCAATCTACTCATCTGACAAAGGGCTAATATCCAGAACCTACAAATAACTCAAACAAATTTACAAGAAAAAAACAACCCCATCAAAAAGTGGGCAAAGGATATGAACAGATACTTCTCAAAAGAAGACATTTATACAGCCAACAGACACATGAAAAAATGCTTATCATCACTCGCCATTAGAGAAATGCAAATCAAAATCACAATGAGATACCATCTCACACCAGTCAGAATGGCAGTCATTAAGAAGTCAGGAAACAACCGGTGCTGGAGAAGATGTGGAGAACACTTTTACACTGTTGGTGGGACTGTAAATTAGCTCAACCATTGTGGAAAACAGTGTGGCAATTCCTCAAGGATCTAGAACTAGAAATACCATTTGACTCAGCCTTCCCATTACTGGGGATATACCCAAAGGATTATAAATCATGCTGCTATAAAGACACATGCACACGTATGTTTATTGCAGCACTATTCACAATAGCAAAGACTTGGAATCAACCCGAATGTCCATCAGTGACAGACTGGATTAAGAAAATGTGCACATACACACCATGGAATACTATGCAGCCATAAAAAAGGATGAGTTCGTGCCCTTTGTAGGGACATGGGTACAGCTGGAAACCATCATTTTCAGCAACCTATCGCAACAACAGAAAACCAAACACCGCATGTTCTCACTCATAGGTGGGAATTGAACAATGATATCACTTGGACACAGGAAGGGGAACATCACATGCCGGGGCCTATTGAGGGGATGGGGGAGGCGGGAGGGATAGCATTAGGAGATATACCTAATGTAAATGACGAGTTACTGGGTGCAGCACACCAACATGGCACATGTATACATATGTAACAAACCTGCATGTTGTGCACATGTACCCTAGAACTTAAAGTATAAAAAAAAAAAAAGAAAGAAAGAAATCAGAGTGAATAGTGGAGATGGATTACCATTATATTGTTGAGAGACAAAACTCCATGAGTCACTCACATTTTTGCACATGTTTTGAATAAAGGCATTGACACATTTGTTCTGGACTATCACTTTAAGTATATTTGTATAGCAAAGAGAGATACAAATGCTCCCTCTGGTGCAGAAGAGACTTACTGACCAGGATAAATAAGTTATTATCTTTCTCTAAAGGAATATTAGATGGGTTGGCCAGCAGCCCCTTTATGAGGTCTTTTTCCTTTTTTAAAATGAGAAAGTTTTATTGGGGTATAATATAAATAATAAACTGAACATATTTAAAGTATAACATTTAATAAGTTTTGATATATGTATATACCTGAAAATCATAAAACCACCACCAGCCAGGCGTGGTGGCTCACGTCTGTAATCCCAGTAATTTGGGAGGCCCAAGCAGGTGGATCCCCTGAGGTTGGGAATTTGAGACTAGCCTGGCCAACATGGTGAAACTGTGTCTCCACTAATAATACGAAATTAGCCAGGCATGGTGGTGCATGCCTGTAATCCCAGGTACTCTGGAGACTGAAGCAGGAGAATCACTTGAACCTGGGAGGCAGAGGTTGCAGTGGGACGAGATCGCGCCATTGCACTCCAGCCTCGGCAACAAGAGGGAAACTCCATCATAAATAAATAAATAAATAACCATAATTTAGATAATAACCATGACCATCATCCCCTAAGTTTCCTCTTACTCTTGTGTAATCTTTTGTAATCTCTTCCTCTCTGCCCTCCTCAGACCTCCCTATGTAGCTACTTATCTACTTTTAGTCTCTATAGATTAGTTTGCATTTTCTAGAATCTTACACAAATGGAATCATACTGTATATGCTCATTTTTACATGACATCTTTCATTCAGCATAATTATTTTGATGTTCATCTATTTGGTTGTACATATTAATAGTTTATCTTTATTGCTGAATAGTATTCCATTGAATAGATGCATAGCAATTTGTTTATTCAGCTGTTGATGGACATTTGGGTTCCTCTAGGTTTTAACTATTACAATGAAGCTATAATAAACATTTATCAACAAATCTTTGTGTGGATATATTCTTTCATTCAACTTGAGTAAACAACTAGGGGTGGAATGGCTAGTTTGTATGGTACATGCACATTTAGCTGTTTAAGAAAACTGAACAATGAGATCACTTGGACTCGGGAAGGGGAACATCACACACCGGGGCCTATCACGGGGACGGGGGAGGGGGGAGGGATTGCATTGGGAGTTATACCTGATGTAAATGACGAGTTGATGGGTGCTGACGAGTTGATGGGTGCAGCACACCAACATGGCACAAGTATATATATATAACAAACCTGCACGTTATGCACATGTACCCTAGAACTTAAAGTATAATTAAAAAAAAAAAGAAAAGAAAAGAAACAGCCAAAGTGTTATGCAAAGTGAGTATACATTCCTGTCAGCAGTGTTTGAGACTTCTAGTTGCTCTACACCTTCATCAACTCTTGGTATGATCAATCTTTTATATTTTAGTCATTCTAATTGGTATGTAGTGATATTTTAGTTTTGGTTTGCATTTCTAAATGAATAATGATGCTGAATACATTTTTCTGTTTTTATTTGCAATTCATATATATTCTTTTATGAAATGTGTTTGTTGTACACTTAAAATTTGTGAATAGGATAGATCTCCTGTTAAGTACTCTGACTACAGTAAAATAAAATACTAAGAAAAAAAAAGATGAGTCCATTAGGGTGGACCCTAGTTAAATGTTACTGTTGTCTTTAATATTAAGGGGGAAAGTGAATGCAGAGAGAACTTAGGAGATGAAGGTAGAGACTGGGGGTTCTACAAGTCAAGGAACACAAAATATTGCCAGCAAACCACCAGAAGCTAGGGAAGAAGTATGTAACAGATCCTGTCTCATAGACATCAGGAAGAACTAACTCCACTGAAACCTTGATCTTGGATTTCTAGCTTCCAAAACTGTAAAGCAATAAATATCTCTTGTTTAAACTACCCAATTGGTGATTCTTGTTAGGTTTGGGGTTCTCTATGCTTGCAATTTCTCAGCTATGAGGCTTGTGCTACCAGCTGTGTTATAAAATGTTTTATTGCCTCAGATCCAGGGATCTCTTGTCTTTTTCCAGAATCTTTGAAATGTGGACCCTACATATTTATTAAGAAGATAAGAAAGAATTCAAGAGTACTTAATGATATTCAAAAAGTGAGGGACAAGCTCTTCTTTGCTTAGGAAACTTTGCATAGTACATTTAAAAGCAATGCTAAAACCAGAAAATCGCTGTTTTGCAATCACTAAAGGGAACAGTGTTTCCAGGAAGGGTAATGAGTGGATGCGAAAATCTTTGAGTAAAAGTTTGACAGGGAAATTGATAATCACTTGCTTCTAATTACAGGATAAATCACAAGGAGATTTTTAATTTCTTAATTGCAATGAAAAAAGATAAATTTTAAGTGGAAAGATGTTGCAGACACTATCTTGTCCAAGTGATTAAATTTAGGATCACTAATAATGAAATAAACTAATATTATGAGCTTTCTGATGAGGTATAATAGAAACCTCACAAATCACATATGTTATATTTTTCCAAATATGTTTAATTTGAATGTTATTACAATCAGGGAAATTCAAATTTGACACGTTCTGCGAGACAACTGACTTGGGGCCTTCAAAAACATAAATGTGATAAAAATAAAAAGGTAGAATAATCTTCTATATTAAAGGAGACTAAATATCTAGACAACAGAATGTTACTGGTGATATTTGACTGAGTCTTCAGTCAAAAATGCATCTAAAAATACCTTTTGGGATATTTGGATAAATTAAAATTATGAACTTTAAAATAAATTGTTGTCTTATTAATGCTTACTTTCTGGATTGCAATAATTATATTGTGGCAAAAGAGATAAAGCAAATGAGGCAAACTACTAGCCAATTATAAAACAAAGTGAAGGATGGATGTATGTTTCTAGTCCTATTTTAAGTTGTAAAATTTTCAAAATCAAACACCAGGAATCTTTTCTAGTTTTGTAAATATTTGCCATCATTTATTTTATTCATCAATTAATAAATTGGGTAATTTTGCTGACCAACTAGCATGTATATTGTGAATGAAGTCTAACATGTATAAAATAAAATGAATAAATGATTAACATATCATAAAAGTGTATTGAAAATACCAATTCAACATAAAATTTGTCTGTTGCCGGGGGAACTTGCTCAACCAAAGGGTATGGTATGGTCAGACACCAGAGTTAGATGATAAAGGACACAAGTTCAGAGTCTGGAATACAGAAACACACTTTCTACCTCAGGTGTCCCCTCGCTGAACTGAGTCCCAGTTGCCCACAGCAGAAATTTGCTCATGGTCTTTATTCCCTCCCTGTCTTTTCTTTCCTATGTCTTCACTTGTGATTCCCTGGACCAGCTCCCTGATAAATTACCAACACCTGGTCTTCACTTAAAGGTCAACCTTTTAGGGGACCTCAAACCAAGACCATTTGACAAAATACCAGAAATTTATAACAGTTTCTGTTGTGGTTTTATTTTAATTCGCCAACATGGAAAGTATGTCGCTGTTATAAATGAAATGCTGAAGTGATAAAACCTTCCCCCATCAGAGAAATGCAAATCAAAACCACAATGAGATACCATCTCACACCAGTTAGAATGGCAATCATTAAAAAGTCAGGAAACAACAGGTGCTGGAGAGGATGTGGAGAAATAGGAACACTTTTACACTGTTGGTGGGATTGTAAGCTAGTTCAACCATTATGGAAAACAGTATGGCGATTCCTCAAGGATCTAGAACTAGATGTACCATATGACCCAGCCATCCCATTACTGGGTATATACCCAAAGGATTATAAATTATGCTGCTATAAAGACACATGCACACGTATGTTTATTGCAGCACTATTCACAATAGCAAAGACTTGGAATCAACCCAAATGTCCATCAGTGACAGATTGGATTAAGAAAATGTGGCACATATACACCATGGAATACTATGCAGCCATAAAAAAGGATGAGTTTGACTCCTTTGTAGGGACTTGGATGCAGCTGGAATCCATCATTCTTAGCAAACTATCACAAGAACAGAAAACCAAACACCACATGTTCTCACTCATAGGTGGGAACTGAACAATGAGATCACTCGGACTCAGGAAGGGGAACATCACACACCGGGGCCTATCATGGGGAGGGGGGAGGGGGGAGGGATTGCATTGGGAGTTATACCTGATGTAAATGACGAGTTGATGGGTGCAGCACAGCAACATGGCACAAGTATACATATGTAACAAAACTGCACGTTATGCACATGTACCCTACAACTTAAAGTATAATAATAATAAATAAATTTAAAAAAAAAAAAAAAAAAAAAAAAAAAAAAAAAAAAAACCTTCCCCCAACCTAAGTCAAATCTTACAGAGGTAAAATTTTTGTGGAATTCCTTCATGTAAACTTAAACTGCTTCTTCTTCTCTTCCAGCTAGGGCAAGTTTTTTATGCATGTCAAAGGGAACTCAATGATGAGGTTAGGCTCATGTCAGCACCGATGGGGCATTGCGAGTAACACATTAAAAAAATTGCCTTTTAACTGTAGTACCCTCAATAACCGTCTTATCTTTTCTCTTAAATTATCCACTTAAATTCTTTATCTTATTGCTTTTCTTAAATGTACTTTATATATCCAGCTTACATTTTTTCTTGTTCTGACAGAATTTTTTAAGAGTTTTGTCAAAACCATCTTTTATTAGTAGTAGAGTAGTTGTTTATATTTTAAAGTCAATTATTGCCACTATAATAATATACTTGCTAAGATTTTTTTAAATTTTTTGAAAACTTAACTTACCTAATCTGAATGTTTTCAGATATCTACTTTCATTAATATAGACATGTAAAAGAAAGGAAATTTTGAAATAAAAAGTGTTGGTGAACAGGTTTTAATTAAAAGCACTAAGGATGAACTATAGTAAATATAATAACAGTTACTCAATTTGGTATACAAATTTTGGCTCAATTTTTTAAAATCAACTTTTATTTTAAGTTCCGGGGTACACGTGCAGGATGTGCAGGTTTGTTACATAGGTAAACGTGTGCCATGGTGGTTTGCTGCACAGATTAACCCATCATCCAAGTATTAAACCCAGCGCCCCTTAGCTGTTCTTCCTGATGCTGTCCCTCCCCCCGTATCCCTGACAGGCCCCAGTGTGTGTTGTTCCACTCCATGTGTCCATGTGTTCTCATTGTTCAGCTCCCACTTAAAAGTGAGAAGACGTGGTGTTTGGTATTCTGTTCCTTTGTTAGTTTACTGAAGATAATGCTTCCAGCTCCATCCACATTCTTGTAAAGGAGATGATATTGGTCCTTTTTATGTCATTTGCTCAATTTTTAATGTTTTTTTAAGCACATGAATTATGGCAAAAAAAGATACAGATGTCTTGATTTAACTCCAAGAAAGCATCCCTTGACATAAAAATATCTAACGTAATTTCTAATTTATTATAATTTGTTTTTAACCACTAAAATTGTAAAATACCTGAATGTTTTAATTCACTATCATTAGTTTGGGATAGTAAATTTTAAAATGGAGGTGGGAGATAGAAAGTTTTTCCTTTGGCAAACCAGTGTATTTTAAATTGGTGAGAGTCTAGATTTTAAAGTCTTCCTTCAAGAAAAGATGGGGACAACATTGAAAATCTTTGTGTCAGTAATAAAGTTTTCCACTAAACTTTGAGCCCCCTGCTATGAAATGTCTGTGAAAAATCTGAGATGGACAACATAAATTGCTTCTGGCTATCAAGGGAAAAGAAAAATTTGATGGTGCTATAATCAAAATTTCCATTTCTACTCTGGACAGAAAATATTAGCACTTTGCTGGTTTCCTTTTTACTCTTCCTTTACAGATTAAGTAATAGAAATAGAGTGAAACTGTTGAAACTTAACATATGTCTTAATTGTATAAATAGCTCTTGTGCAAAATATTTTGACTTCCGTTTACATGGATCATCCTCTCACATCCTCTAATGTTTCTATTTTCAGCTAAATTTAAGTGGAATTCTAAATTGATATTCATTAAAAAATTTCATTTTCCCCAATACATAAATACAGTTAAAATATTTTAGAGCACACTTTGTCAAGTCGTATTTATATTAGGGAAAAAACAGAAAATATGTTTTTCAAAAACTGCATATTTTCCAAAAAATGTAACTTCTCATAGTATTTTTAGATTTCCTCCAATGAATAAAATTGAACTTCTTTAGGTATTACTCAGAAAAAGTAATACCAACCAGGTTTTAAAAAATGATGACAGTATAATGTGCCAGATATTAAAAGAACTTTTTTACTTTAGAAAGCAATATTTCTTCATTTTTAGTAGATTCCTGCTTATATAAATTAGATCATATTAAGTTGAAAAGAAATCCAAAGAATTACACTTCCAGAAGTATAGAATAAAAAATATGTAGATATGAATTTTGCAAAGACATCTCACACCCTTACTCAGACTTCTCTGTTATTGCTGTAAGTATTCAATCTTTAAATAGTCTGGCCATTTTTAAATCTCTCAACTGAGAAATAAAATGCCCAAGACTTTCAAATATCACTTAAACACACAACTACTATGGAATATTTTTAAATGTAGCCAAAATTTATATTTTTTGATACGATTACAGATTTCCCCCGAATTATAGAAAAGGACTACCAAAAAACATTAAGAAAGACAAAGAACTATTTCTTATATTGCACTGGAGACTGTGGTAGTATAGGAAGAATTTTAGTTAATGATTTACCTTCTCAGTGTAACCTGAATCCTATCTACTGCTTCCTTATAATATGATTTGACAGTGTAGAAAGAAGCACTGAAAAATTAAGGAAAAAAATCTACTGCCATTCTTCAACTCCTGATATCTAGGTGGAAAGAGAAAATAGTGGCTTCAGCCACCACTGAGCTTGAAAAATACAGTTAGCCATGACTAAGAACTGATGTTATTGTGATAAAAAGTAAATAAAGGGGAGATAAAATAGCATTTGGTAGAAAGAATACTAAAAGATACTTGGTCACTAAAAGGAAAAGCCATTTCTCAGTATCTGAAGCCACAAGAATACCTTTGAGTCAAGCAAAGTAAAAAATACAATATAAATTTGTAATAGTATATTTTGTGGGTCAAATAAAATCTGGTTATTAACAAGTTTTATTTCTAATTTTTTTCTCAACATTTAAAACAGTTTTTGGTTTAAAATAGATGCTCTTCCAGACCTTGTCTTTTGCAGGAACATGGATGGAGCTGGAGGCCATTATCCTTAGCAGACTAACTCAGAAACAGATGAGTAAATACTGCATGTTCTCAATTAAAAGTGGGAGCTAAATTATGAGAACCCATGAACACAAGGAAGGAAACAACAGACACTGAGGTCTACTTGGAGGTGGAGAGTGGGAGGAAGGAGAGAAGCAGAAAAAGTAACTATTGGGTACTGGGAGTAATACCTGGGTGATGGGATTATCTGTACAAACCTCTGTGACATGAGTTTACTGATGTAGCAAACCTTCACATCTACTCCGAACCTAAAAGTTGAAAAAAAAAAATGTTCTTATACTATCTTTAAAAATTATTATAACAAGAGTAAATATTTTATATTCCCAAACAAAAGAAACCTTGCTACAAATACCTCATGTGCAACACTTGGTAATAAAGTTATCAATTTTGTTGAATTTAAAAATATACAAAACCTTTAAATAAATATTATTCATTTATCTCTCATGAGTTTTTAAGATGATTGTCTGCATATATTATTGTGTATTATTTTTCTTCATCCTGTATTAACTCCATCAAAACATATTCTTGGTGCCTCTAAGTCTCTGTGGTAGAATCATATTTATTTTCTCTTCCTTTTATTTCTCCTCCTCCTCCTCCTGTTTTTCATTTTTATTAGGAGTGAAACTCAACAAAAGCATGAACCACATCTCTTTTCTGATGTTATTAGAAGAACTTTTGAGATAATATGTAGAGCCAGATATTGATTTCTGATATATGGAAGCCACAATAATTAGTTGTCTTTTTAATTGCTCCATGAGTTGTATACCTACCAGGTAGTGAAAAACAAAAAGGAAGGAACCTTGTCTCTGATTCTGATAGTGACAGGAGACAGACACATTCCTAGGCAGACAAGAAAACCCTGGTGAAACCTGAATTTCAAACCAAGGACAGTTTTAAGCCTGAAAACTGAGTGGCCAGATCCAGATAGAGTCCACGACCAGAGTGAGAACTTCAATCTCTATCTTACCCACTCCCTTGATTGGTTCCTTCTGAATGATGCCTTTTAGCCAATCAAATGGTGCTTTTTCCAAGACCACCCATGGACCAATGACCACAGACTTCCCCATTCTAAACCCATAAAACCCCGGACTCAGCCTCACAGACAGCTACCCATTTCCAGCGCCCCTCTTGTAGTCAGAGCTTTTCTTCTGTCACTCAATAAATTTTCTATCTGCCTTACTCATTGTTCAGTGTCTGTGTACCTTATTCCTCTTGGTCACAGGACAAGAACCCAGAGCTCACCGAGCTGCGAGTAGTGGGAATAAAAGAGCTGTAACCCTCCTTCCCACTTGCTCTACTACAGGAGTATAAAAGCTGCTGGATGCCACTCCCTCCTACTGGCTGAATTATGAGAGTGAAGGAGCAAAAAGGCTCCTGGGGGCCACTTCCTCGCGCTCACCAAACTACTGGAGCCACAATTCTGGACAGGGGAATATTTAACTATCTTAAACATAAAGAAGTAGGAAGTCAAATCATGTGCTGTAGCCATCTTTATAGGGATAAATAATAGTAAAATATGAAAATTATACGTACATTAAATATATACAGTACATATATAAGTAATATCATAAAATCAAACACATATACATGTGGTATTTGCATGCTTCTTCCTTTTGGCAACTCTGGCTTAGTAAGGCAATCTAAAAGTCAGCTTCTTCACCTTGCTGCTTTCCCAAAGATAGTTATAACACTGAAGCACCAATTGTCTTTGAGGAAATCTTACTTTTTACACTTATTTTAGTATTTAATATTTTATATTTATTTTAGTGTAGTGAGCAGTGGGATGTCATTTATAATATATATAAAATATTTATATTTAGTATTTTGTATTTATTTTAGTGTAGTGAGCAGTGGGATGTCATTTCTCTCTCTTAAGCTTGCTTCACTCTTGCTCTTTGTCTTTTTTGTTTGGTTTCATTCTGTTTAGTGGATAGCAATGCATTAAATAGTATGTTTTAAACAGATCTAGATGTTTTGTAGTAGAATAGCCCTTAAGAATATTTAGAATATTCAAAATATTTAATCTCTCCAAAAATATGTTGAAGTTCTAACTCCCCTGTACCTGTGAATGTGACTTTATTTGGAAATAGAGTAGGCCCTAATGTAATATGTCTGTTGCCCTTAAGGGAAGAGGTACAGGGACACTGACACACATTGTAGATAATGCCATGTGAAAGCAGAGGCAGAGACAGAAGTGATGTAATGTGTCTACAAGTCAAGGAATGCCAGTGATTATCGGCAACACCAGAGCTAAGAGAAGGGCACAGAAAAGATTCTCTCTTAGAACCTTCAGAGCAATCGTGCCCTAGGAAACCTTGATTTCAGACTTCTAGCCTCCACTACTGTGAAAGAATATCATTCTGTTAGTTTGAGCCACCCAGTTTGTGGCACTTTATGATGTAGCCCTAGGAAACGAATACAGCTGGACTTCTATATCTCAGTTAACTGAAAAAGAGTGAAAATGCCTATAATGGAAAACCATAAAGTTTCTCTACTCTTATATGTATTCTAAAAATAGTAAGTGTCCAAAAAGTGTTAACATAGCAAGTCTGAGAACTTGGTTTTCAGAGTGTTTCCAGGCAACATTTAACTGATAAGGGTTGTTCACTGTGCCTAGGCCTTTTGTGTAAAGAATGTGGTTAATATTGACCATATGGTTTACAGAAAAGACCTGCTTTTCTTCTGGGAATCTGGAATTTTGCTGTTTTCTAGACAGAAAGTGGTTGTATCACTAGAACTCAGCAAATCCTTGGAAGATGAATCTCTAATGGGCTTCCCTGTAGAAATATTGCACACATTTTGTTTGCATTTCTTTTACTGGAAGAAAAGTGTACTCTGCTCTCGGAGGGAGGGAGCATAAGGAAGCCTTCACAAGATTTCTTCAGATGGACTTGAGCTGTGTCTTTGCCCTTCATGATCTGGATGCGTATTCTGAGAACATCACCGTAATAAATCTTAGCCATGCATACACTTACATGCTGAATCCCTTGAGTTTTAGTAAATCTCTGAACATGGGGATAGTAATGGAACTCTCTACACAATGGGACATCAAACTTTTTTTATTCCATTTTATCTCAAGAAACAGTCATTTAGTTTTCCATCACATACATCCCTAGATATGTAGGCATATGGCTGTAACTTTGAATATTTGGAGTTCTGTAGAAACTACAAATTTTCTTTTGGTTAAATTCTATTTTGTCTCTACGAGTTGTCTGTACAATATACTTTCTTTGCTAATTTCTTTCTTTCTTTTTATTTTATTTATTTATTTTTTTTGAGATGGAGTCTTGCTCCATCACCCAGGCTGGAGTGCAGTGGTGGGATCTTGGCTCACTGCAACCCTCCACCTCCTGGGTTCGAGCAATTCTCATGCACCAGCTTTCCCAGTAGCTGGGATTACAGGCATGCACCACCACATCTGGCTAATTTTTGTATTTTTAGTAGAGACTGGATTTTGCCATGTTGGTCAGGCTGGTCTTGAACTCCTGACCTGAAGTGATCTGCCTGCCTCAACCTCGCAAAGTGCTGGAATTACAGGTGTGAGCCACCATGTCCGGTCTTTGCTAATTTCAGTGTAATCTGAAAAAAAGCTTAATTACAAGACACATGATATTTAATATTTGACTGCTAATAAGAATATTTTTAAAGTCCTCTAATATACAATTAAACAGTGATGGAAATATTGGCATATAGGAGTAAATCATAATTCTTTTGGCGAATAAAGGTGTATTCAAAAGGGAATCATTAAAATAAATATAGAAGTATATTTTTTAAAAGACTCTCAAGTAAAGACAGTTAAAAACTACTGCATTGAGAACATATTAGATTACTGTCACCCATCACTCATTTAATTCATGATCATCAGCTTTATACATGATGCCAGCTGTGCTTCAGCAGTCTTGAATGCTTTCAGTGCATATAAATCTGCTTGTTGCTTGCTGTAATCAAAACCCTGTCAGTTCTTCTGGTCCCTTCTCATCTCCTTTCAATCCTACCTTTAATCTCAACAATGTAGAATATACCTGAATGCTGAGTACTTTAAAAATAAATCCATTTATTCACTGCTCCCTTCTGAAATAATAATTTTGTAGCTTATTCAGCTAAGAGTCAATTTTAACTTTTAGGTTTATCAACTTTTTAATCAGTGTATGACAACATTATTTCTCTAGACACCAATTGGTGGGAATAAGAAAAGTCAGCTCAAATCATAAAAAATAATCTCCTTATTGTGTATAATTAATATCTGAGGTAGTGAATCTTTTAAGAATGAGATTACACATACTACTTATAGAAATACCTTTTGATGAGTGAAAAAAAAAACAAAAAAAGAAAATCTGCTACAGCTGTGATTAGGGCTATGTTCACTAGCTATTTCCTTTTCAAAAATTGGAGAGAGGTGATATCAATATTTTAAAATATTACTTATAATACAAAAATGCAAATGGATAACTTGAAATTTATCTTATAAAGTATCTGGTAATTCAAGTTTGCTTTGTATTTATAGAAATGATTACATTATTTAAAATATAGTGTGTATAAATATAAATGAAATTCTAACTCTAAATATATGTATAATATGATCATTTTAATCAAGTGTTTATTTTATCTTCAAGATAGATTTACTTCAACTCTAGCCACTGTATAAAGTCATAAAATATTAATTTTTTGTATGATAAAATTAACTAAAACATTGTGCCTATATTTCCCCATTTCTTTGACATGCATAAATATTTTTTTCATAAAAACTTTGCATGTTATTAATCTTTCTAAAATCCTTGAAATGTAATTTTTTTAAGATAGTTAACTCAAAAATGACATATGGAACAAGTGTCTTTTTATTTGCATAATTGGTTAATTAGAGCATTTTATTCCACAGATACATATATATTTAAAAATATTTCTGTATAGAATACTGCATTATAAACAATTTAATATCTTCATAGATAAACCTTATAAAATTATGGCTGACTGAATCTGGATTATGAGATTAAGGTGTACAGTATCTCTTTTACATTAATCAGCACATTTTCTTGAGATGTTATTTGATTAATGTAGTTGTATTAGAAGTTTTCAATATAAGAAAAGAAGTAGACAAAACTACTGAATGGATTTCAGCACAAGGATATAGAACCCAATTATTCATTGCTTTGTCATTATGTTGTTATATATTTAGAATATTTTTTGCAAGGCCACAGATATGAGTTATGGATTTTTTTTATTGATCTGTCCCATTGAAAATCATGATGATGAAATCTTGAATTTTATAAAGAGCAATCAAACAAAAGTGCTTCTATGAATTGAATAGCTTAATCTAAATTTTAAATTTATTGATGCATAGGATGCATTATACAACAGAGGCTGAGTAATGTATGCAGGAAAGAATAAAGTGTAAGATATAAAAGATGTTGAGATGTCTCTCTGAGATTTACAGAGTCTTTGGGTTACTGAGTAATGACACAAAAATGACACTTTGCCAAACAAAATTTTGTTATTAAAGGAATAAAAATTAAACAGAGGAATGTAGGAGCAATACATTGCCAAGTTCATAGATAAATATGAATATTTTATATATTTCAAATGAAGTGTGAGGAGGTTACACTTAAGGTATTTTCTTGTACAAGGTAATTTAGAATATAATTATTTGGTCGTTGCAATATAAGTTAATTTCTTAAATCAAAATGATCTCCATTTATAATTTTTTTATTTTTAACTCCAGAAAATTATCTCTTGGGATTCTACAGTCAACATACTCCATATTGTACTCAGGTTGAGTTGGCACTATAGAATATGTATTGTGTAGCCTGGGAATACATTTTTGTTTGCCAGTTTTTAAATCTTATTTAAGGCTTACATTTGCATAAGACTGTTAGCTTCATATCATAAAATTTTCTACACCATGTTGAATGGTTATAATTGCGATCACAAAAAATATATCAATCAAGTCATTATTAAATTCCTTGTTGTAATTTATTTTGAATTTTGTAAATGTTAATATTTTTATTGAAAAATATTTCTCAATTAAAATTCTCCTTGTAGTTCTCGGCTCTTCTATGTCATGAGGAAGTGATTGTCTATTTTTGTTTGGTTATTTGTTTTGCTTTGTGTTATATTTTTACAAAAATATAAGTACAAAATTGAAAAATTAGGCATTAATAAATAGACAAAACATAATATTTTTTAAACAATATTTCCACAGACATCCATCACCATTTTACCTTGATAATCTGAGCCTTATATAAGTACAGAAATGAGGGTAGTAATAAGTCAACAGTTATAGAAAAGAGAAAATTCAGAAAAATAAGAAAGATACTAAGGGCCAGGACATATTTGAGGGAGACATAGTTTCCTAATTTGAGTAACTGCTAGAAATAAATTCATGAAATATTTATATATGATATTGCTGTGGTTAGATAAACTGACCAATATGAAGTAAGACACTCTCAAAGTAAATTATTTTTTTAATAAAATTCTCCAATTTTTCAGGAGAAAAGGGAAAGGTAAGGATAGTTTAATAAGAAAGTTCTCTCACAACTTGCCCTGCAGGCTCTTTTTTTAAAAATCCTGAACTAAAATCCTTTCTTGATGCTTGCCCTTATGAGTTAATTCTTTCCCGAATACTTTACTGTGAGTACCATTAGGCTTCATTAGTGTGATAAAATCTAAAAAAGAAAGTCTGTGTTTCTCTACAAATAATGAATTATATATGGATTTTTATTAAAGTTTAGTTGTCACTCTATCAGGTATAACAAAAATTAAACTTTTGTTTTTATTTTTGTATTCATAGTGTGGCTAGTGTAGAGGTGGTTGTGAAATGGTCATTGCCTGAAAACTTCTGAAATCTAACTTTGAAATTTTTTCTATACATTTATTTTTAATTTGGCTCTCTCTCTCTCTCTCTCTCTCTCAATCTCTCTCTCTCTCCCCCTCTCTCTTTCTCTCATATCGAGGATAACTTTCTTAATAGAAAAGGAAAGGGAAAAAATAGTCATACTTTGTTTCCATTCAGGCAATTTGTCCTGGCATGAAAGTTAGCAACTCTGGTAGAAGCCGTTTACAAGATCCATAGGAAGAGCGTTACCATCTCAGCAGGAAAGGGGACCAAAGTAAAATATACTTTGTGAAATGGACTAAACGGATGCTCAGAAAAGTAGACCATTGAGGAGGACTAATGTTACGGACTCCAAGAGGTTCCTTCTGAAAATAATGATGGGTTGGTAATGTAAATACTACATAAAGATGATGTCAGAGTAGTTCTGAAGCTTAGAGATCACTGCTGACTTCTACAAAAGGAAATTAAACAGAAATTTGAATGTCAAAAACATGTCAAAGCCATGTTTTTCTGGGTTAAGCTAGACAAGGGAGAAATGTACACTGCCATCTCAAGAAACACAGTTGTGATTAAATTGAGACTTCTAAAGAATTTAATAGAGGTGGGAACAGGTTAAAGATATTTTTTCATTTTCTTTTTATTTGTTTTAAGCACGGCAAAGCCTTCAGTATGTTTGTAGGTACATAGAAACAGGGCATTCTATGGTTCTCAGGGTTTTATGCCTGAGAATGTTAAACAAGAGAGCAAGTTACAGTGTGAATGAAGGTGATAAGGTCAGAACTTAAGTAAGATTTTTTTTTTTTGTACCCAAGGAGGAGTGATACAATAAAATGAATATGAAGAGTTTCCAAAGATTTTCAACTCCGTTATTATCATATTCAATATTTTATTTAGGGTAACATAGTTGTGATACACACAGTTTAGTGGAGTGAATTTCCTAAAACTATATTTTAAAACTTTACTATTTGGTGTAGTGAGCAAATGTAAAAGTTAAATTTCAAAGCCTAGTTCACTTGGCTTTGGATTTGAATAGTTGCTCCAATACTGTGTAACTTAGATAAATTTTCTGTGTCTCTATTTTCTTGATTGAACATTTTTCTGTACAGTTTAATTTTTCATCTTTGTTTGGGGGGCTGTCTTTTTCATCTTTGTTTACCCAGCTCCTTAGTCAAATGACAAGCCCATAATAAGCACTTGATTAAAGTTTTCTGAGTGAAGTACTAGACCTGGTACTATCTTATGCTTCCATGGAGTTAATTATGTTTTTCAAATGCATATTGAATTCTTCTCTTCTTTATACTCTTTTATATACCATTTTGTATACCGATTCCTGATTATTTTGTTGTTGTCTTTACATTTTAGTTTTTATTCTTTAAATATCATCATAATTATTTTTCAAATGCAGCCAAGGTCACGAAAAGAGGAGACTTTTTGAAAATTAAGAAAACTAAAGACAAAAAAATAAGAGTAAAGAGTAGCATAAGGATGCTTTTATCATTACCCAATGGTAATCTAAAAGATATGTGAATTAATGCATTCTAAAATTTATTTTTACATTAAATTTTGCGAATCCCATTAAAATTCATCAAAATAAGAGGGGGCTATGGAAGCATGTACAGAAATTTAGCTTTAATGTGATAGAATATTTTTCTTAGAAAGCTTTGCTTTGGGGAATACAATAGTTATCATTAGTGAGTTTTCAGTAACTGCCAAAAGTCTAGAGAGATGCGATGAAAGCAGCAATAAGTTTTAGAACTTGGAAAACATAGATTATATTCTCCTTCCCCTGTGTTAGATATTGGAAAAAATAGATTATATTCACCTATCTCTGTGAACTGGAGCAAAAGACTTAACCTCTTTAAATCTCAATTTCCTATCTCTATCTCTAAAAATGGAAAAATAATTTTCTGTTGTGTTTAAGGTGAAAGGAGATACTATTTGTAATAATGCTTTAAAAATGTGAGTGTGTGTATATATATTATATACATATATACACACGCACACACACATACACACATATACAGATATATGTGTGGTTTTGTATGTATATATGTATACACATATGATTTAAAATATGGCATTATACTAGGTTATATTCCCATAGTTATGGGGTAGAAATAATTTTCAGTTGTCCTGATGGTTGCAGGACACAAGGAATAAAAGTTTGTTATTTCCTGTTTCTCTGTTTTACAGTCTCTATAGAAACAAGCAGGTTTCCTTTCCCTTGTTAAAAAGTGGAAGCTACTGGTCACTAACACATCTCCCCTCAAATGTAGTATATAATAAACAACCAACATGCCTGAGGGACAAAGGCTTGGTATCTTACTCTATCTACTTTCATTTCTCAGAAGTTACTGTATTCTAAATGGTTAATACAACTGCTCCAATAGTTGTTACTGATATTGATAGCCAATTGCTTTTATTGATAAAATGTGTAGTCCCTAGAGACTTTTGAGGACTATCTCTCCAAGGCAGAAAAACTGACTTTCTCATAGCTTTAAATTCTGATACCTAAAATTCTGAAAACAGGAAAAAAGGAAAAGCACAAAAAACTCTTTTTTTTTTTTGTATGCAACTGTTCTTTGAGTTTAAACAGTAATGAAATAGTGCAATTAAGGAAGAGATATAACTGTTGTGGTTAGAAGCATTGCATTCAACTTTAGCAAAACTGACACTACAAAGAATCAGTGAAAATTACTCAAGAATCTTAAAGTTTAACACCAAAATCTTTCCTGTTAACTGGGAGCACACTTTGGAGGAATCAACAAAGCTGACTCATACTGAATAGCAATACTGTCTTCTTAATGCAGGGAAACTTCTTTGACAGCATAAAACAAAATTCCTTTATCAATAATTTTCATATAAAATTATCTTTCAAAAAATCAATAATATGAAATGTACATGTCATAAATGTGAACATTATTAATAACTGCCATATCTAAACTGGAAGAGATGTAAGAACATTTATAATGTGAAAGAATGAGTAGGTGGATGTTAAAAAGTTTAACTTGGGATTTTGAGAATGTCAAGGCTAATTTGGATATTTAGACATGTTTTCCCATATAATATATTATACTATTCAATATGTCAACAGCAAGTCCTGGTCACCTAAAGTCATTATTGATATGGTAGCCATAGGCATTCATGATATCAGTAAGTTTAGTTTTTTATAGTACATAATTTGATTTTAAATTATTTTCTCTCTGTTTTCTAAAATTACGCTTTCTGAAAATATGGTCTATACACTACTGTGAATTGAATGACATTGGTCATATTACCTGGGGACACTAAAACTTGCACCTCACTGAAGTGATACAAAAAGTCAACAGGATTAACTTTGTAGTCATTGGAGCATGATATAAAACTTATCTTTCCAGTCCACAAGGCCATAGTCAGTCCATTTCTTAACTGTGGTGTTTTATTGCTGTTTCGAGTTGTACTTGTTTTGCAATATTTCAAAAAAGTTTGTTTTCCTAGAGACTTAATCTCCTGAAATGCAATCTGTACAAGTCCTTAGAGGTAATTTTTGGAAGAAAATCTTAAAGGAATTGCCGCCTGTAAGAGGAAAAATTTTCCATACAGAGAAAAACATCAAGGGTAATATATTTTCTTTACATATCCAATAACATTTTATGGGACAGCTTTGTGAAAGCAGCTATAGTATGATTTTTTTAATAGCCATTGGGATAGACAGAATGTCCTTAGTGAAATGTAAATTTATAATTGAAGTTCCATGTATACTGACTATATTGACTTCTTATTTAGTAGTTTCAGAACAGAGAATAAATAGCCATTTAGTGAATTCACTTATGAATCATTTTCAACTCAATGAATGAGATATCTGGATGAGATGTTGCAGTTCTACTTTTGGTTGTGCAGATGTAGTATCCAGCTATCTCAGGATATTCCCTGGTAGCTATATAGAAACAAAAGGCCAAACTCAATGTATCATTTTTATAGCACATCTAGAGGTTGTTAGTGATATCCTGGAAAAAAGGGAAAAGTGAACTGTGGTGCATGATAAAAATGAGGCCGAACTATGCTCTTTGTTAACATGATAATTAGGTCTTCCTATTCAGGACTCAGGATGAAAAAGACAGAATTCGCTAAATTTTGTTGTCAACATTGTACATTGTGCTACTGGAGAATTAAACAAACAGACAGACAAAAAAAAAAAAAACAGTTTAACTGCTGAAACCGCTTGTTTATAAGATGTTTTATCAGCAAGGATCATACCAATTTTCCTTTATTTCCCACATTAAATTGTACACACACACATACATATACACATACTTTATAGTAAATATAAGAACTAAACATGCTAAACAACTTTATACTATGTGTATATGTGTATATTGAGTATAGCAACATACTATGTGGTATATAATGTAAATATGTATCTACAGCCACTATTCACAATTCATAAAAATACTATATCTAGTATATAAGCACAAATTTAAATAGAAAATCATGGCCACATCACTCTGATACTCTATAAGACTGTATTTGGGTCTCTTTACTTCCTTTTGAATCATATGTCTCACTCTCTTTGAATTTGAGAATCAATGCATAGCATGACAATAGAAACCTGTATTCACCATTGTGGTAAGAGCCTTGTGTACATACATTTACTGAATTTTCAAAACATAATGGAAGGCAGACATTAGTTGAATATTTCTGGAAAAAAACAAAGTGATTTTCCAAAAGTTAAAACTTCATTCAGCCAGGAGTACAAAAGTGTATTTCATGGCCTTAGTAATAAATTGTTTTAAATTATCTAGGATCCATTAGTATAAATAATTAAGCCTTCATTGGCTGTATAATGAGAAATATGGATGTCCTGAGTTCACAACCATACTATAGTTACTATCTCTTTCTGTTACTAGTAATTTACAAAAAGTTTTTCTTGGATTATCAGCTACTTGTCAGTTTATTTGCCTTTTATAAATCCAGAACTCTTACCACCCTTTACCAATCATTTGTCTCAGTCTTTCTTTCGTTCATTCAACATTCATCTTTAACCATATGCTATAATCTCAAAAATGCAATAGATATTGGGACCATAGTAAAAAAAAAAAAAAAAGACACATTATTTAAAATTAATTGGAAACAATCAAAGTTGTTAGAGGGAATTTGAAAGAAATATAGTAATAACATAGGAGAAAAATTATTTACCACTTTTGCTGTGGCATTATATATTATATATTATATATAAATATGACTATTGATATATAAAGAAAGGCCCACAGTAGAAATATATATCTAATTTTATTCCATTATTTTACTTGTATGGGAAAAACTGTTTTTAACATAGACAGTCCTCAATTTACAGTGGTTCAACTGTGATTGCTCAATTTTATGATGATACAAAAGCAATACTCATTCAGTAGAAACTGAACTTTGGGTACCTGCACAACTATACTGATTTTTACTATTAATACAATATTTAATAAATTTCATGAGATATTCAACACTTCATTATAAAATAG
This sequence comes from Macaca nemestrina, assembly GCF_043159975.1. NCBI lineage: Eukaryota > Metazoa > Chordata > Mammalia > Primates > Cercopithecidae > Macaca > Macaca nemestrina. Next base: position 62,180,804 of record NC_092132.1, on the reverse strand, counting down.
GCTTTTTATTACAAGACTTTTTCTAAACATAGGCTAATGTAAGTATTCTGAGCACATTTAAGGTAAGCTAGGCTAAACTATGATGTTTGGTAGGTTAAATGTATTAAATTTTTTTTCAACTTAGGTATTTTTAACTTACTATAGGTTTTTAGGGATGTTACCCTATCATAAATCGATGAGCATCTGTATAGATAGAAACTGAGGAAGTAAGATTTAAGCTTTTAATGACTCCTAGACTAGTTTATGTACTAGTGTCCTTCAGCACCTTGTATCTGCAGTTGTTATGGTGCATACAATTCCATGTTTGAAATAATTTTTTAAATGGAATATCTTTCCAAAGAGAAAGATATTTAATTGAGTTAGAACAAATTGATGATAATGCAATTTTCAACTAATAAAATCAATTTATCAGCACTGCTGCTGGCTGATTTACATGTACAAGACAACTAGACATTAAAAAAATTATTTTAAAGATTTTCTATTACTTTATTAGAAGCAATATTTAGCCATAATAAAACGAGAGGTAACTAGAATATTTTCTATGATCCAAATATCTCATAGATTCAAGTATTTTATAGCATATGGACATAATTCTTTATATGTTTACATCCACATATGTAATTATTGCTTTATGAAATATTCCAGCATTGAACTATGCATATGTTGTTTGCCCTCTTTCAATGTTGCCTGCTTTTGCCACTTTACAGAAGTAATCTAATTCATGTTTTCTGAATTTCTTCTTCCCCTCCGCTATGATTTGAAAGTTTACTCTCCAAAATTTAGGCCCTGCTAACAAGATAGTATTAGTAGGTGAGGGCTTTCAGAGTTAATTAGGCCATGAATGCCACTCCCTTGTTGATAGGATTATGGCCCCTTAAAAGAAGCTTCATGCTAGCTTACTCTGATGACTTCTCATATAAGGTCACAGCAAAAATTCTCTCACTAGACAAAATGCCACCACCTTGATCCTGGACTTCCCAGCCTCTAGAGTTGCAAGAAATAAATTTCTGTTCTTTATAAATTACTGAATCTCAAGCATTTTGCTGTAGCAGTGAAAAGTATGGAAACATACAAAGAAGAAACTCTCCCTGCAGGACAACTCTTCTTGTCCCAACATGTCTGTTCAACTGCCTAACCCAGTTCCTGGAGCAGCAGGTCTACAGGAAGGGATGAATACTTTTCTGTTTCATTTTCTTTTTAATTGTCAAACCGTAATTGTATATATTTATGGCATACAATATATTTTGATACACATATGCATTATGGAATGATCAAATAAGGTGAATTAGCATATTCAACACCTCAAAGTTTTATCATTTCTTTGTGTTGAGAACATTTAAAGTCCTCTCTTTTAGCTATTTTGAAATATACAATACATTATTATTTAAAAAAGACTCTCAGCAATGTTTCTGATGTTAGTTTATTTTTTGCTGTAGACAAGTATAGCAGACACTTGACTGTCTCCCTGATGACTATGTCTCCTTTCTCTGATTTTGGAGCAGTAATTTCTAGCCTGCCCTGTTGTGGCCGTGGCTATGGAACACAGTTTTGAGCAATCAGATAGGAGTTTCTTGGCATGGGTCCCAAGGAGGCTCATTAAAAGAGGGCACAGCCAGAGGTTTGCCATTAAACCAACTATAACTGTCTCACAGGAACAATTTTTACCCATCGTTTCACAACTCCACCTTTAGTAATATCATATTGAGTAACTTAAATTCAGCCACAGTGGGAATATTTACACATGAACCAACAAATTCTACAAATCAGAAACTATCCTCACCCTACCCCTAACCTCACCTCCTTTCCTAGAGATGGCTCACAAATACACCACAGGATCAAACTTACCAGTTGCCTCTTGCCCTTCTCATTCTTCTTAGAATTCAAACAATTATATATGAGCTAAAGTAAACATATGTGAGTGTCTAGTAACATACTAAAACTACAATATTAGCTCTGGACTCCCTACTTTCAAATTTCTTGTTACGTGAGAAAGTTAAAACTCCTACTTTGTATGAGCCATTGTCAATATGCATGTTGTTACAATTAGATATCACTCTATCAAACATGATAGGAAAATTATGTGTTTTTTTACAAATTATGTATGTTTCTTATGTTGTCAGTTATTCTAGTTTCATACATAATTATTATTTTACACTTAAATTTGTGGATAAAAAGCATATCAACACATAATTGGTGAGTTTTGATTGGTAGAACCCACTTTTTCGACAATATGAATGACTTGCATATGATCTAGTGATACTCATTTATTGAAGTGCAGGTTTCACATAAAGATTCTATCAAGGATTTGAAGATATAGAGGACATTTAAGGTACCTCATGGCAGAAGGTATTTCTCCAATTGAAATATTGAATAAAATTGATATTCCATTGTATAATGTCATCTAACTCTCGTTTCTTAGTACAACTACTCCCAACTTTGTACAAAAATTTACAAGAAGTCATATAACAAATAACAACAACAAAAAAGGTATGACAGCACATCCCAACCTTTGACTTACAGTCAACCCGTTGCAGAAATCTGGAAGACATTTCCGTTATTCATAAGAACAATGAATGAGTTAGAATGAGAAGCAAATCAGTTGTTCATTCAGAATAATGCAGCTAAATGTAGAGCAAAGTGATTCATGTAAAAGACAGTAAAAAGTGCTATGTTTCTCATGTAATTTGTTTTAAAAACAATTTCCTGTGTTATTCAGAGACCTGGTTCATTAAAAAAATATAAAATACTAAATTACAATTTAGGAAAATAGCAACTATTTAATAACTTAACTAATATAGCTATATTCTAAGTTTGCACTAGGAAAACTTCGTATAATAGATAAGTCCATTCTGTCATTTGATTTGTAATGACACTACACACTACATTGTGAGTATGTTTATGAGTGTGTGTGTGTGTGTATGTGTTTTTGCCACCTTATTATACTATTTTAGAAGATAATAAATACAAGTACCAGAAAGTTATTTCTCATTAATCTCAATTCTAAATGGTTAATATATTTTAAAATCAAAGCCATACAAATGAATTAGAAAAAGAAAACAAAAACCAAAGGAATTAAATAATAAATGTAGCTTAAAAACAGTTTACAATGGGTCTGGGCACATGACAACTACATGTCGCCAGGAAAGACCTCTACCACTGAAAAGAACTAAAATATCAACTAAAGCATCACGCTTCAAACAGATCTTTTTTTTTTTTTTTTCAATGTTTCAAGGTTACTTTATTACGCTATGATTTGGAAGATAACTGTTTTCATTTACATTAGCTCTGAATTGTTGGAGTTTCTATTGTTTCATTTTAAAGGTTTATGGATTGAAATTCTTATTAAGCTCTGTAAGCAGAGAAAGAAATCAATTTTGTCCACTTTATGTTAAAACTGCTTCTTTTCTGTAATTCACAAATTTACATCTACATTGTTAAAAACAAAAACAAAAACAAAAAAATCCCAACAAATAAAAACCAAGCATATAACAGTGTGAAATCCCTTCAGGGATTTTCTTTGACAGTCTAATCACAAATTGCTATTGGTACTGACTCAATTAACAAAGCAAGAATATATTTGAATCCTCTGACATTTCTTTTCTTTTTTTTCTTTTTCTAGAAGTTTATTAGCTTTACAGTTTATGATCCATTTTGAGTTCGCTTTGTTTAAGGTGTGAAGTATGGATTAGGCTTATTCTTCATACATATGTATGTATGTAGGTATGCATGTATTTTTGTGTATATGTATGTATGAATTTATATGCATCTGAATGTCCAAATGTTCCAGTATCATTTTTTAAAAATACCATAATTTCTCCACTGAATTCCATTTACACCTTTAAAAAAAATGAATTTACCATAAATACAAAGGTTTATTTCTGGACTGTCAATTCTATTTCATTGATTTATCTTTTCCTTTGCCAATCCCACATGATCTTGACTAATATAAAGTCTTGAAATCAGGTAGTGTGACACCTCTAATGTTTTGTTTTCTTTCTTTTGGCTAATCTGGTTAGTTTGGTTTTCCATATAAAATTTTAATTGTCTAAATCTACAAAAAAACCTACAAAAATCCTTTGGACTTTTAATTGGAATTGCGTTAACTCTGTAGATTAGGAGAATTTACATTTTAACAATATTGAATCTTTTGAGATAAAACACTGAAAGTCAATAGGTGATGCAGGCACCATAGTTGAAAAAATAAGTCAGGAAACCTGCTAAGATATACTTGGTGCCCTATGACAAACCTGCAGCCAACATCATACTGATGAAGTTGGAAGCATTCCGCCTAAGAGCTGGAACTAAACAAGGATGTTCACTCTCATCACTCCTATTACATACGGTACTGGAAGTCCAAGTCAGAGTAATCAGGAAAGAGAAACAAATAAAAGTTACTTAAATAGAAAAAGAGAAGTCAAATTATCTCTCTTTGCTGATGATACATTTCTCATTTTTTTTTTCTTTCCAATTTTTAGTTTTGAGGTACATGTACAGGTTTGTTACATGAGTGAACTGTGTGTCGTTGGAGTTTGGCATGCAGATTATTTCATCACCCAGGTAATAAACGTAGTGCCTAATAGGTAGTTTTTTGATCCTCATCACTTCCTATCCACTCTCAAGTAGGTAACTGTGTCTATGGTTCCCTTCCTTGTACTCATGTGTACCCAGTATTTAGCTTCCACTTAAATGTGATAAGATACGCTATTTGGTTTTCTGTTCCTGTGTTAATTCACTTAAGATAATGACCTCCAGCTCCATCTACGTTGCTCCAAAGAACAAAATTTCATTCTTTTATATGGATGTGTAGTTTTCCATAGTGTGTATGTACTACATTTTATTTATTTATTTATTTATTTATTTAGAGACAGAGTTTTGCTCTTGTTGCCCAAGCTGGAGTGCAATGGTGCGATCTCGGGTCACTACAACCTCCGCCTCCTGGGTTCAAGCGATTCTCCTGCCTCAGATTCCCGAGTAGCTGGGATTACAGGCATGTGCTACCACACCCAGTGAATTTTGTATTTTAAGTAGAGATGGGTCAGGCTGGTCTCGAACTCCCGACGTCAGGTGATCCCCACACCTTGGCCTCCCAAAGTGCTAGGATTGGAGGCATGAGCTACCACAGCCGTCCGATGAACTACATTTTCTTTAGCCAGTCCATCACTGATGGGGACCTAGGCTGATTCCATGTCTTTGCCCTTGTAAATGGAGCTGTGATGAATATACATATGCATGTGTCTTTATGATAAACAATCAATATCCCTTTGGGTGTATATAAAGTAATGGGATTGCTGGGTTGAATGGTAGCTCTGTTTTAAGTTCCCTGAGAAATCTCCACACTGCTTTCCACAGTGGCTAATGTAATTTATATTCCTACCAGCAGTGTATAAGCATTCCCTTTTGTCCACAACCACACTACTATATGTTATTTTTAGACTTTTAAATAATAGCTCTTCTGACTGGTGCAAGATGGTGTCTCATTGTGGTTTTGATTTCCATTTCTCTAATGATTACTGATGTTGATAATTTTTTATATATATTTGTTGGCTGCAAGTATGTCTTCTTTTGAGAAGTGTCTGTTCATGTCCTTTGCCCACTTTCTAATGGCTTTTTAATGTTTTTCGCTTGTTAATTTGTTTAATTTCCTTATAGCTACTGGATGTTAGACCTTTGTCAGATGCTAGTTTGCAAATATTTCTCCCCTTCTGTAGGTAGTGTTTTTACTCTATTGATAATTTGTTTTGCTGTGCAGATGCTCTTTAGTATAATTAGGTCCTATTTGTTAATTGTTGTTGTTATTATAATTGGTTTGGGTGTCTTCGTCACGAAATCTTTGCCAGGGCTTATGTCCAGAATGATATTTTGTAAGTTTTCTTCTAGAGTTATTATTGCTTTTGGTTTTACATTTAATTATTTAATTTGTCTTGAGTTGACATTTGTATATAGTAAAAGGAAGTGGTCTAATTTCAATCTTCTGGATATGGTTAGTGAGTTATTGAAGCAACATTTTTGAATAGGGAGTCCCCTTCCCAGTTGCTTTTTTTTATTGACATTGTTGAAGATCAGATAGTTGTAGATGTTTGGCTTTATTTCTAAGTCCTCTAACTTGATCCATCGATATATGTGTCTGTTGTACCAGTACCATGTTGTTTTGGTTACTATTGCCTTGTAGTAGAGTTTGAAGTTGGGTAGTGTGATGTTCTGGCTTTGTTCTTTTTACTTATGATTGCTTTAGCTATTTAGGCCCCTGTTTGTTTCCACATGAATTTTAGAATAATTATTTTTTAATTCTATGAAAAATGTCATTGGTAATTTGATAGGAATAACATTGAATCTGTAAATTGCTTTGGGCATTAAGGCCATTTAATGATACTGCTTCTTTCTATCCATGAGCATGTAATGTTTTTCCATTTGTTTGTGTCATTGTTGATTTCTTTGAGCAGTGTTTTGTAATTCTTGTTGTACAGAACTTTCACCTCCTTGGTTTAATGTATTCCTAGGTATCGTATTGTGTGTGTGGGTGTATGTTGTGAGTGGGGTGGCATTCTTGATTTAGCTCTCAGTTTGAATATTATTGTTGTATAGATGTGCTCCTTACATTTGTACATTGATTTTTGTATCCTGAAGCTTTACTGAAGTCATCTACCTATTCTACGATTTTTTAAGACATCTTCGGAGTTTTCTAGGTATAGAATCATATCATATCTCATATTTGGATGCCTTTATTTTTTTCTTTCCTGATTGCTCTGGTTAGGACTTATAGTACTACATTGAATTGGAGTGGTTAGAGTGGGCATCTTTGTCTTGTCCTGAGTTTCAGGAGGAATGCTTCCAGCTTTTGCCCATTGAGGATGATATCGGCTATGGGTTTGTAATAAATGGTTATTATTTTGATGCATGTTCCTTCTATGACTAATTTTTGAGAGTTTTTCTCATGAAGGGGATATTGAATTTAATTGAAAGCCTTTTCTGCATCTGTTGAGATGATTATTTGGATTTTGTTTTAGTTATGTTTATGTGATGAAACATATTTATTGATTTGTGTATATTGAAACAACCCTTGCATCTTAGGGATAAATCCTAATTGATCATGGCTCATTAGCTTTTTGATGTCTTCCTGGATTTGGTTTTCGAGTATTGTGTGGAGGATTTTTGCATCTATGTTTATCAATGATATTAGCCTGAAAGTTTTCTTTTTAGGTTGTGTCTCTGCCAGGGTTTGGTATTAGAATGATGCTGGCCTCACAGAATTAGTTAGGGAAGAGTCACTCCTTATTTATTTACTTTTATGGGGATATTTTCAGTAGGATTGATACCAACTTTTCTTTTTACAACTGGTAGAATTTGTCTGAGAATTCAAATGGTCCAGGGCTTTTTATGGTTGGTAGGCTTTTTGTTACCAATTTAGTTGTGGAAGTCATTATTGGTATCTTCAGGGTTTTAATTTCTTCCTGGTTCAATTCTGGGAGGTTGCACATTTACAGGAATTTATTAATTTCTTGTGAGTTTTCTAGTTTGTGTTCAAAAAGGTGTTCATAACAGTCTCTGAGGGTATCTATTTTTTAATTTCAGTGGCTTCAGTGGTAATGTTCTGTTTTTCATTTCTGATTTTGTTTATCTGGATCTTCTCTCTTTTCATTAGTCTGGGTAGTGTTCTATTAATCTTGTTAATTCTTTCAAACAACCAGCTTTCAGTTTCTTGGTCTTTTGTATGGTATTCATATCTCAGTTTCATCCAGTCCAGTTTTGATTTTGGTTATTTTGTTTCCTCTGTTAGCTTTGTGGTTGATTTGTTCTTGTTTTACTAGTTCTTCTAGGTGTGATGTTATGTCATTGATTTGAAAAATTTCTAACTTTTCAATGAGGGTGTTTTGCTCTATAAATGTTTGTTTTAAAACTGTTTTATAAGTGTCTCAGTGATTCTGGTATGTTGTATGTTTGTTTTCATTTGTTTCAAATAAATTCTTGGTTTCTGCCTTAGTGTCATCATTTATGCTATAGGCATTTATGAGCAGGTTGTTTAATTTCAATGCAGTTGTATGTTTTGAGAGATCTTCTTAGCATTGAATTCTATTTTTATTACCCTGTGGTTCAGGAGGGGGTTGCTATGATTTCAGGTTTTTTTTAATTTATTGAGAATTGTTTTATAGCCAAGCATGTGGCCAATTTTAGAATATGTGCCATGTGTAGATGAAAATAATGTATATTCTGTTGTTGTTGGGTGGAGCATTCTGTATATTCCTGTTAGGTTAATTTAGTTAAATGTCAAGTCAGATCCCAAATATCTTTGCTGATATTTTTGTGTCCTCAGTGATCTAATACCATCAGCGAGTTGTTGAAATATCCCTGTATTATTTTGTAAGAGTCTAAGTCTCTTTGTAGGTCTCTAAGAACTTGTTTTATTAATTAGGGTGCTCCAATGTTGAGTGAACATATATTTAGGATAGATAAATCTTCTTGTTGAATTGAACTCTTTATCATTATGTAATGTCTACCTTTCTCTTTTTTTGATAGTAGTTGGTTCAAAGACTGTTTTGTCTGAAATTAGAATAGCGATCCATGCTCTTTTGTGTTTTCTGTCTTCTAGGTAGATTTTTCTCCACCTCTTTGCTTTGAACTAATGGGTGTCAGCACTAGTAAGATAGGTCTCTTGAAAACAGCATACAATTGGTTTGTGCTTCTTTGTTCAACTTGCCACTCTGTGCCTTTTAAGTGGGGTGTTTACCCCATTTATATTCAGCATTACTATGGATATGTGCAGATTTGACCCTGTCATCAAGTTGTTAACTGGCACTTATGAATATTTTATTATGTAGTTACTTAATAGTGTCAATTGTCTATGAACTTAAGTGTGCTTTTGTGGTATACAGTAACACTCCTTTTTTTCCATGTTTAGCACTACTTAAGGCAAGTGTGATCATAACAAAGTTCCTTAGCATTTGCTTGTCTGAAAAGGATCTTATTTCTCCTTCATTTATGAAGCTTACTTTGTCTGGATATGAAACTTCTGGTTGAAATTTCTTTTCTTTACAAACACTGAATATAGTCCCACAGTTTCTTCTGGCTTGTAGGGTTTCTGCTGAAAGGTCTTCTGTTGGGAGTTCCTATTATAGGTAAGCTGTCTTTTCTCCCTAACTGCCTTTAATCTTTTCTCTTTCATATTGACCTTGGAGAATCTGAGGACTATGGGTCCTGGTGATGGCCATCTTGTAGAGTATCTCACGAGGGTTGTCTTTATTTCTTGAATTTGAATGTGAACCTCTCTACTGAGGTTGGGGAAATTTTCATAGAGAGTATCATCAAATATATTTTCCATGCTGCATTCTCTCTCCATATCTCATTCAGTGATGCCAATGATTCATGGGTTTGCTGTCTTTACATAATCTCATATTTCTTGAAGGTTTTGTCCATTATTTTCCTTTATTTTTCTCTGATTGAATTGATTGAAAGAACTTGTCTTTGAACTCTCAGATTATTTGCTCAATTTGATCTATTCCACTGTTATGACTTCTGATTATATTATGAAATTCTTCTAGTGTGTTTTTTCAGGCTGTATCAGATAAGTATAGTTCTTTCTATGGTCATTTTGTTTTTCAACTCTTGTATAATTTTATTGGATATTTTAGATTCCTTGGATTGAGTTTTGAATTTCTCTTGAATCTTGATAATTTTCATTGCTATCAAGATTCCAAATTCTGTGTCTGTCTTTTCAACCATTTCAGTCTGGTTAAGAACCATTGTGGGGGAGCTAATGTGGTTGTTTGGAGGTAAGAAGACATATTGCCTTTTTGAGTTGCCAGAGCTTTTACACTGGTTCTTTTGTATCTATGTGGGTTTATGTTTATTTAATATTTGAAATTGCTGTCCGTTGGGTGGGTTTTGTCTTGTTTTAGTTGTTATACATTTTGATGCCCCTGAGTTTTTGACTGTAGTATAAGGTGGGTTCAGTCATCTGGCTTCATTTCTGGAATATTTTGGTGGGTCATGGTGCTGGTAATATAATTTTATACATAGAAAACACTAAAGAATGCATTGAAATGCTCCTGGATTTCATAAATGACTTCAGCAGACTTTTAGGTTGCAAAACCAAGGTGCAGTAATCAATAGGATTTCTATACATCAATACTATTCAAGTTTAGAGGCCAATAAACAATGCAACATATTTGCAATAACCACAGGATAAAATAAAGTATCTAGGAAAACATCTAACCAAGGAGGTTAAAGATCTCTAGAAGGAGAACCATAAAACACTGTTGAAATAAATCAGAGATGGCAGAAACAAATGGAAAAATATTCCATACTTATGGATTCAAATAGTCAACATTGTTAAAATGTCCATATTGCCCAGAGCAATCTAGAAATTTGTGGCTATTCCTATCAAATTACCAATGTAGTTTTTTTGTTGTTGTTGTTTTAACAGAATTAGAAGAAAAAAAAACTATTCTAAAATCCTTATGAATCAAGAAAGAGCCCAAATAGCCAAAGCCTTCTTAAACAAAAGGAACAAAGACAGAGGCATCACATTACTTGACTTCAAACTATACTACAAGGATACAGTAACAAAACACCATAGTGGTGATACGAAAATAAACACATGGGTCAATGGAACAGAATACAGAAACCAGCAATACAACAGCTTACCTACAACCAACTAATCTTCACCAAATTTAACAAAAATTAGCAACGGGGAAAGGACTCCCTATTCAACAAATGGTGTTGAGAAAACTGACTAAGCATATGCAGAAGAATAAATCTGAACCACTGCCCAACATCATATACAAAAACTAACATAAGATGCATTAAAGACTTAAATATAAGATCTCAAATTATAAGAATCCTCAAAGAAAACCTAGGAAATACACTTCTGGACATTAGCATTGATAAAATATTTATGATCAAGTCTGTGAAAACAAATGCAACAAAAAAGAAAATTGATAAGTAGGGTGTAATTAAACTAAATAGCTTCTGCACAGCAAAACAACTATCAAGAAAGTAAACAGAGAATCTCCAGAATAGGATAAATTAGTTTCAATCTATGCATCCAACAAACATGTAATATCCAGAATCTGTAAAAAATTTATGCAATTCAACCAGTTAAAAACAACCCCATTAAAAAGTGTGCAAAGCACACGAACAGATACTTCTCAAAGAAGACATACGAGCTGCCAACAAACATGAAAAATGATCAACATAATTAATCATTAGAGAAATGCAAATCAAAATTCATCTCACACCAGAATACCATCTCACACCAGTCAGAATGGTTATTATTAAAAAGTCCAAATTGCAGGTGTTGTTAAGATTGCAAAGAAAAGGGAATGCTTATATATTGTTAGAGGAAATGTAAATTTGTCCAACCACTATGTAAAGTAGTTTGGAGATTTTTCAAAGAATTAAAAATATTACTACCATTCAACCCAATAATCCCATTACTGGGTGTGTAACTAGAAAAAAAAATCATTCTACCAAAAAGACACATGCACTCGTATGTTTATCACAGCAGTATTCACAATAGCAACGATATGGAATCAACTTGGGTGACCATCAATGATGAATTGAATAAAGAAACTGTGGTAGATATATACCATGGAATACTGTACAGCCATAAAAAGGAATGAAATTATGTCCTTTGCAGCAGCATTAATGCAGCTGGACACTGTTATCCTGAGCACATTTATGCAGAAACAGAAAAGGAAATATCATGTGTTCTCACTTATAAGTAGGTGCTAAATATTGGGTATATAAAGTGGACATAAAGTTGAGAATAGTAGATTCTGAGGATTCTAAGAAGAGGGAGGGAGACAGTGAGATAAGAGGTAAAAAAATATCTTCCTAATGGGTACTTTGCTTACTTCTTGGGTGACAGGATCATTTGTACCTCAGCATCACACAGTATACCTGTAACAGTCTGTTTTCACAGTGCTATGAAGAGCTGCCCGAGACTGGGTAATTTATAAAGGAAAGAGTTTGAACTGACTCACAGTTCAGCATGGCTGAGGAGGTCTCAGGAAACTTACAATCTTTACTACAGGGGAAGGGGCACATCTTACATGGTGGCAGGCAAGATAGAGTGAACAAGCAAAGGGTGAAGAGCCACTTATAACATCATCAGATCTTGGGAGAACTCACTCACTATCATGAGAACAGCATGGGGGAAACTTGCCCTGTGATCCAATCACCTCCCATCAGGTCCTATCCTCTACATGTGGGGATTATGGAGATTATAATTTGAGATGAGATATGGATGGGGACACAGAGCCAGACTATATCAATACCCATGTATCAAACCTGCATATGTATCCCTAGAATCTAAAATTAAAATGTTGATAGTGTTTGAAGTGAAGTATAAAAAGAAATGAAATTCAAAACATCATGCCATGAATTTAAGTTAATTGTACATGTGTAAAAATACTTAATTATTTCTAAGGATGTTAACAAAAATAAACACACTGAAAACACTATCATGTTGATTTATGATTCTGGGAACAGAAATAGGGAATAGCATTAAAAAGAAAGAAAAATAGAATTACAAAGGATAGTGACTTAGAACTGAAAGTGATAGTTTGCCATCATCTGAGGTGTATGATTAATTTGATTAATTTAGCTTCACTTAAAAGACTTTTAAAAACAAATAAAAACATATGCATGTAATTTACTCAACAAAATCAATTCCTAAAAAATTGTGAGAATATTCTTCATTTCTTTAAAATATGATTAGATTTAGTTATTTGTTTATAGGGTTGAAAGATTTTTTTTTTTTAATACTGGCAAGGGTATATTTAAATGAGCAATTATATAAAGCAATGGGAACTTAATTTTTATAATCCTTAAAAAATAATGGTTGTTGTATATATCAATAGTCTTGATAAATTTCATTAGTGATAATTCCAAGAATGAACTAAAACAGAAATATATAGGGCTAAGAAAAAAAATAATTGAAATGACTCTATGTTGTAATATTGTATTTTTCAAACATTTTATAATTTGTTTACATGACATTTATAATCACAATCTTATATGGCTAAGATTGTGATATAGATATTGTAATCTTTAAATTGTGAGTTAGTAAAGTGCATTGATATTGAGAAGTGGAAGAACAATATTAACAAATATTTATTAAAACCGTACTTTTTTTCCTGCCTGTATTTGTAATCATTAGTGTCAAAATGCTCTTCCCGGAAAATATCTGTAGAATGTTGTAGGAAGACCAAAGAATCAAAATGAAGTTCTGAGAAAAGAAATATAGTTCGTGAAACATATTTACTGGGAAATAAAGATTATGAAAAATACCTAGCAATATATTAGAGAAAACGGTGGCCATGGGTACTACCAAAATTGAAGGTTTTTTTTTTTTTTTTTTCCAGTACTGAGAAAGTCTCCACATAATTTAGATGATACTATATTGTGCAATAATACAAGGTACTTAGCATTATCTTAATTACACTTTAATGTGTATAACTCTGGAAGATAACTGAGGATGAAAGATTCCCACAATCCTCAGCTGTAAATTTGGGATGGACGTATTTATCAACATTGACTGTAAAGAAGAAAGGAGATGACAGAGGGAAATAGCTGGCCCTGAGTTTCCCATAGGCTAGGTTTAAAAACAAAAACAAATAAACAAACAAAAACTACATAAATTTGCTATGCTATTTTCCTTAAGAATTGTACACATTATATTATTAGAATTTTTTAATATTGATTTTTTAAATTTATTTGGATGTTAAGCAGTCTTACTTGGACATCTAGTCAACTTTTATTTCATTATTTGCTAGGAAATATGACAAAAAGAATTAAAGTCTATTAAAAAAGTATACAATCTTAATACTTAATATGTGTTATAAAAAGTCATTTATACATAGCTAATTTATAAATTTAGGGACACTTTAAAATATATTTTACAATACTTAGAGTACAGCATTAATATTCCTTTCACACAAGTATGCTCTATCTTATACTTGCAGTTCCTTAGAAAAATCAGATAGCTAAAGCAGCAATAGAAACAGATTGCCAATACATAAAAGGTTTCTTTTCACTTTAATTGCTGCATGACATTTCAGTTTACTGGTAATATGTATTTTTAATCTGAATAGCACAGCCTTTAACTTGCTAGAGTTAAATGCTCAAGAAATGAATGACCTTACATTTACCAAAATCTAAACTGGGAAGATGAAGCTCAAAGCTGAAACATTCATCTTGATAATAGCCAAGAAGTCAATTGAATTTCTTTTCCAAAGAAGAACTGAGTCATACTAGCTATTTTCAGTGATTTTTATATTTGTTCATTCAAGTCAAGGTCTCAAAGAGAATTGTTTACATATTCAAAACACTCCACTAAAATATATTTATTTGACAGAATATCAGAATTCATCTATATTGTTACATGGCCTATCTCTAAAGAAAATATAATATTTTATACTGAAAAAATTTTCCAGCATAAATCACATGTCCAAATCTATCATAATAAAAGTGTTTTCATCTTGTATTTGTTTATGAATTTAGTGCTGATTAATGTTTAAAACTTGCTGTTTTCTTTGGTCCTATCTTCTATACATTTGATGATCTATTTTTTAAGAAGTAATTTGATGTTCTTTCTTGATTTTTGTTTAGGCAAAAGGTAACTTTAAAATGTCAAATAGACAGGGCGTGGTAGTTCACACCTGTAATCCCACCACTTTGGGAAGTCAAGGCGGGTGGATCATCTGAGGTCAGGAGTTCGAGACCAGCCTGACCAATATGGTGAAACCCCATCTCTACTGAAAATACAAAAATTAGCCAGGTATGGTGGTGTGCACCTGTAGTCCCAGATGCTGGGGAAGCTGAGACAGGAGAATTGCTTAAACCTGGGAGGCAGAGGTTGCAGCAAGCCGAGATTATGCCACTCCCTCCAGCCTGGGTGAGAAAGCAAGGCTCCATCTAAAAAAAAAAAAAAAGAAAAGAAAGTGAAGTAGTATGGTTGCTGTAAGAGACCACCTCAAACCGTGTAACCATTAAACAGATGAAACAGATAAGCAGCAGTATCTTCTTCAAATGATTCCATTTCTATGTTTAAGCCACGAAACATTAGCTAATCATTCTGCTTATTTCTTTTCAACAATTAGAAATTTAATGAATACTTTAGGCCTATATGATGAATGGGGTAGTAAAAAAACAAATAATCAAATTGTTGGAGTGCTCTGCAGAATACAACTATTCGGTAGCCACTTCTCTTTCTGATAACCTAAATCTAAGTGTGTATTTTATCCTCAGAGAGTATATTCAACATAAATAGAATAAAATATATATCATTTCAAGAAAAAAATGGTAGAGAATTATAATTTTCTGAGCACCTACTATATGGTGATCATTTAAATCTCAAACCCACCTTTTGCAATATTTTACTAGTATCTGGATTATGCTGATTGGGAAATGTAAGTCAGAAGGTTTCAAATTGTCACAAGTCTACTTGTTTTTCAGGGTGAGATTTGAATCTATGATTTGCTCACTCCTCAATAGCATGCTATCAACAAATAGCAATTCTATTTTCAGAATTTGCACCATTCCTAATGATAATGTCGAGCCAGGAAAGCCACTTCAATAGGAATCAGATTTTGATAAATGTCACTCTGACGTGCAGGAACCTTCATGGTACAGGTAGGTTGTTCTTATATCCAGGTTCCTGCTAGTAGGCAGGAAGAAGATAAAGTGTCAGGAAGTTTGACCTTTTCCTACGGGATTCTGCTTTCAGTGATGCACATCATTTCCCCTCAAATTCCATTAGAGATGGCATGGTCAGTGGGTGCTCAAACTGCAGTAAGATCAGGGAAGTGCAATCCTAGCTATAAGACCTCAAGCCCGGTTCAAAATAAGTATGAGGATAAAAAAGGAAAAAAAAAAAAAGATGTTGGCTAACATCTTTGCAGTCTGCCACATGTCTCCTCTAATTCACACAAACCTATTCCTTACTGATAAATTATTTTGTTATCTTTTTTATCTGTTTTTTAATTTTGTTTCATCTAGTATACTCCCTTTTGATACAGTTTTTTTCTTTGGACTAGAGTAGTAACTATTTTACCTCTAGGTCCTACCATTTTCTTCCAGCTAGTTCAAATAGCAACAACATGTGGTGATCTCGAGTGAATATATTTGCTAAAATGAACATAAGAACTAACAGCATAAGAATTAAATATGGACAAGCTGGATGGCCGAATAGGAACAGCTCCAGTCTCCAACTCCCAGCACGAGCGACACAGAAGACCGGTGATTTCTGCATTTTCAACTGAGGTACTGGGTTCATGTCACTGGGGAGTGCCGGACGATTGGTGCTGCTCAGCTGCTGCAGCCCGACCAGCGAGAGCTGAAGCAGGGCGAGGCACTGCCTCACCTGGGAAGCGCAAGGGGGAAGGGAATCCCTTTTCCTAGCCAGGGGAACTGAGACACACAACACCTGGAAAAGCGGGTAACTCCCACCCCAATACTGCGCTTTAAGCAAACAGGCACACCAGGAGATCGTATCCCACACCTGGCCGGGAGAATCCCACACCCACGGAGCCTCCCTCATTGCTAGCACAGCAGTCTGTGATCTACCGGCAAGGCAGCAGTGAGGCTGGGGGAGGGGCGCCCGCCATTGCTGAGGCTTAAGTAGGTAAACAAAGCTGCTGGGAAGCTCGAACTGGGTGGAGCTCACAGCAGCTCAAGGAAACCTGCCTGTCTCTGTAGACTCCACCTCTGGGGACAGGGCACAGTAAACAATAACAAACTCAGCCGAAACCTCTGCAGACGCAAACGACTCTGTCTGACAGCTTTGAAAGGAGCAATGGATCTCCCAACACGGAGGTTGAGATCTGAGAAGGGACAGACTCCCTGCTCAAGTGGGTCCCTGACCCCTGAGTAGCCTAACTGGGAGACATCCCCCACTAGGGGCAGTCTGACACCCCACACCTCACAGGGTGGAGTACACCCCTGAGAGGAAGCTTCTAAAGCAAGAATCAGACAGGTACACTCGCTGTTCAGAAATATTCTATCTTCTGCAGCCGCTGCTGCGGATACCCAGGCAAACAGGATCTGGAGTGGACCTCAAGCAATCTCCAACAGACCTACAGCTGAGGGTCTTGACTGTTAGAAGAAAAACTATCAAACAGGAAGGACACCTACACCAAAACCCCATCAGTACATCACCATCATCAAAGACCAGAGGCATATAAAACCACAAAGATGGGGAAAAAGCAGGGCAGAAAAGCTGGAAATTCAAAAAATAAGAGCGCATCTCCCCCGGCAAAGGAGCGCAGCTCATCGCCAGCAACGGATCAAAGTTTGATGGAGAATGACTTTGATGAGATGAGAGAAGAAGGCTTCAGTCCATCAAATTTCTCAGAGCTGAAGGAGGAATTACGTACCCAGCGCAAAGAAACTAAAAATCTTGAAAAAAAAGTGGAAGAATTGATGGCTAGAGTAATGAATGCAGAGAAGGTCATAAACGAAAGGAAAGAGATGAAAACCATGACACGAGAATTACGTGACAAATGCACAAGCTTCAGTAACCGACTCGATCAACTGGAAGAAAGAGTATCAGCGATTGAGGATCAAATGAATGAAATGAAGCGAGAAGAGAAACCAAAAGAAAAAAGAAGAAAAAGAAATGAACAAAGCCTGCAAGAAGTATGGGATTATGTAAAAAGACCAAATCTACGTCTGATTGGGGTGCCTGAAAGTGAGGGGGAAAATGGAACCAAGTTGGAAAACACTCTTCAGGATATCATCCAGGAGAACTTCCCCAACCTAGTAGGACAGGCCAACATTCAAATCCAGGAAATACAGAGAACGCCACAAAGATACTCCTCGAGAAGAGCAACTCCAAGACACATAATTGCCAGATTCACCAAAGTTGAAATGAAGGAAAAAATCTTAAGGGCAGCCAGAGAGAAAGGTCGGGTTACCCACAAAGGGAAGCCCATCAGACTAACAGCAGATCTCTCGGCAGAAACTCTCCAAGCCAGAAGAGAGTGGGGGCCAATATTCAACATTCTTAAAGAAAAGAATTTTAAACCCAGAATTTCATATCCAGCCAAAGTAAGTTTCATAAGTGAAGGAGAAATAAAATCCTTTACAGATAAGCAAATGCTTAGAGATTTTGTCACCACTAGGCCTGCCTTACAAGAGACCCTGAAGGAAGCACTAAACATGGAAAGGAATAACCGGTACCAGCCATTGCAAAAACATGCCAAAATGTAAAGACCATTGAGGCTAGGAAGAAACTGCATCAACTAACGAGCAAAATAACCAGTTAATATCATAATGGCAGGATCAAGTTCACACATAACAATCTTAACCTTAAATGTAAATGGACTAAATGCTCCAATTAAAAGACACAGAATGGCAAACTGGATAAAGAGTCAAGACCCATCAGTCTGTTGTATTCAGGAGACCCATCTCACACGCAGAGACATACATAGGCTCAAAATAAAGAGATGGAGGAAGATTTACCAAGCAAATGGAGAACAAAAAAAAGCGGGGGTTGCAATACTAGTCTCTGATAAAACAGACTTTAAACCATCAAAGATCAAAAGAGACAAAGAAGGCCATTACATAATGGTAAAGGGATCAATTCAACAGGAAGAGCTAACTATCCTAAATATATATGCACCCAATACAGGAGCACCCAGATTCATCAAGCAAGTCCTTAGAGACTTACAAAGAGACTTAGACACCCATACAATAATAATGGGAGACTTCAACACTCCACTGTCAACATTAGACAGATCAACGAGACAGAAAGTTAACAAGGATATCCAGGAATTGAACTCATCTCTGCAGCAAGCAGACCTAATAGACATCTATAGAACTCTCCACCCCAAATCAACAGAATATACATTCTTCTCAGCACCACATCGTACTTACTCCAAAATCGACCACGTAATTGGAAGTAAAGCACTCCTCAGCAAATGTACAAGAACAGAAATTATAACAAACTGTCTCTCAGACCACAGTGCAATCAAACTAGAACTCAGGACTAAGAAACTCAATCAAAACCGCTCAACTACATGGAAACTGAACAACCTGCTCCTGAATGACTACTGGGTACATAACGAAATGAAGGCAGAAATAAAGATGTTCTTTGAAACCAATGAGAACAAAGATACAACATACCAGAATCTCTGGGACACATTTAAAGCAGTGTGTAGAGGGAAATTTATAGCACTAAATGCCCACAAGAGAAAGCAGGAAAGATCTAAAATTGACACTCTAACATCACAATTAAAAGAACTAGAGAAGCAAGAGCAAACACATTAGAAAGCTAGCAGAAGGCAAGAAATAACTAAGATCAGAGCAGAACTGAAGGAGATAGAGACACAAAAAACCCTCCAAAAAATCAATGAATCCCGGAGTTGGTTTTTTGAAAAGATCAACAAAATTGACAGACCATTAGCAAGACTAATAAAGAAGAAAAGAGAGAAGAATCAAATCGACGCAATTAAAAATGATAAAGGGGATATCACCACCGACCCCACAGAAATACAAACTACCATCAGAGAATACTATAAACACCTCCACGCAAATAATCTGGAAAATCTAGAAGAAATGGATAATTTCCTGGACACTTACACTCTTCCAAGACTAAACCAGGAAGAAGTTGAATCCCTGAATAGACCAATAGCAGGCTCTGAAATTGAGGCAATAATTAATAGCCTACCAACCAAAAAAAGTCCAGGACCAGATGGATTCACAGCTGAATTCTACCAGAGGTACAAGGAGGAGTTGGTACCATTCCTTCTGAAACTATTCCAATCAATAGAAAAAGAGGGAATCCTCCCTAACTCATTTTATGAGGCCAACATCATCCTAATACCAAAGCCTGGCAGAGACACAACAAAAAAAGAGAATTTTAGACCAATATCCCTGATGAACATCGATGCAAAAATCCTCAATAAAATACTGGCAAACCGGATTCAGCAACACATCAAAAAGCTTATCCACCATGATCAAGTGGGCTTCATCCCTGGGATGCAAGGCTGGTTCAACATTCGCAAATCAATAAACATAATCCAGCATATAAACAGAACCAAAGACAAGAACCACATGATTATCTCAATAGATGCAGAAAAGGCTTTTGACAAAATTCAACAGCCCTTCATGCTAAAAACGCTCAATAAATTCGGTATTGATGGAATGTACCTCAAAATAATAAGAGCTATTTATGACAAACCCACAGCCAATATCATACTGAATGGGCAAAAACTGGAAAAATTCCCTTTGAAAACTGGCACAAGACAGGGATGCCCTCTCTCACCATTCCTATTCAACATAGTGTTGGAAGTTCTGGCTAGGGCAATTAGGCAAGAGAAAGAAATCAAGGGTATTCAGTTAGGAAAAGAAGAAGTCAAATTGTCCCTGTTTGCAGATGACATGATTGTATATTTAGAAAACCCCATTGTCTCAGCCCAAAATCTCCTTCAGCTGATAAGCAACTTCAGCAAAGTCTCAGGATACAAAATTAATGTGCAAAAATCACAAGCATTCTTATACACCAGTCACAAACAGAGAGCCAAATCAGGAATGAACTTCCATTCACAATTGCTTCAAAGAGAATCAAATACCTAGGAATCCAACTTACAAGGGATGTAAAGGACCTCTTCAAGGAGAACTACAAACCACTGCTCAGTGAAATCAAAGAGGACACAAACAAATGGAAGAACATACCATGCTCATGGATAGGAAGAAACAATATCGTGAAAATGGCCATACTGCCCAAGGTAATTTATAGATTCAATGCCATCCCCATCAAGCTACCAATGAGTTTCTTCACAGAATTGGAAAAAACTGCTTTAAAGTTCATATGGAACCAAAAAAGGGCCCGCATCTGCAAGACAATCCTAAGTCAAAAGAACAAAGCTGGAGGCATCACGCTACCTGACTTCAAACTCTACTACAAGGCTACAGTAACCAAAACAGCATGGTACTGGTACCAAAACAGAGATATAGACCAATGGAACAGAACAGAGTCCTCAGAAATAATACCACACATCTACAGCCATCTGATCTTTGACAAACCTGAGAGAAACAAGAAATGGGGAAAGGATTCCCTATTTAATAAATGGTGCTGGGAAAATTGGCTAGCCATAAGTAGAAAGCTGAAACTGGATCCTTTCCTTACTCCTTATATGAAAATTAATTCAAGATGGATTAGAGACTTAAATGTTAGACCTAATACCATAAAAATCCTAGAGGAAAACCTAGGTAGTACCATTCAGGACATAGGCATGGGCAAAGACTTCATGTCTAAAACACCAAAAGCAACGGCAGCAAAAGCCAAAATTGACAAATGAGATCTAATTAAACTAAAGAGCTTCTGCACAGCAAAAGAAACTACCATCAGAGTGAACAGGCAACCTACAGAATGGGAGAAAATGTTTGCAATCTCCTCATCTGACAAAGGGCTAATATCCAGAACCTACAAAGAACTCAAACAAATTTACAAGAAAAAAACAAACAACCCCATCAAAAAGTGGGCAAGGGATATGAACAGACTTTTCTCAAAAGAAGACATTCATACAGCCAACAGACACATGAAAAAATGCTCATCATCACTGGCCATCAGAGAAATGCAAATCAAAACCACAATGAGATACCATCTCACACCAGTTAGAATGGCGATCATTAAAAAGTCAGGAAACAACAGGTGCTGGAGAGGATGTGGAGAAATAGGAACACTTTTACACTGTTGGTGGGATTGTAAACTAGTTCAACCATTATGGAAAACAGTATGGCGATTCCTCAAGGATCTAGAACTAGATGTACCATATGACCCAGCCATCCCATTACTGGGTATATACCCAAAGGATTATAAATTATGCTGCTATAAAGACACATGCACACGTATGTTTATTGCAGCACTATTCACAATAGCAAAGACTTGGAATCAACCCAAATGTCCATCAGTGACAGACTGGATTAAGAAAATGTGGCACATATACACCATGGAATACTATGCAGCCATCAAAAAGGATGAGTTTGTGTCCTTTGTAGGGACATGGATGCAGCTGGAAACCATCATTCTTAGCAAACTATCACAAGAACAGAAAACCAAACACCGCATGTTCTCACTCATAGGTGAGAAATGAACAATGAGATCACTTGGACTCAGGAAGGGGAACATCACACACCGGGGCCTATCATGGGGAGGGGGGAGGGGGGAGGGGGGAGGGATTGCATTGGGAGTTATACCTGATGTAAATGACGAGTTGATGGGTGCAGCACAGCAACATGGCACAAGTATACATATGTAACAAACCTGCATGTTATGCACATGTACCCTACAACTTAAAGTATAATAATAATAAATAAATAAAAAATAATAAATAAATTAAAAAAAAAAAGAATTAAATATATCTCAAAAACTTGCCAAAGTTCCAGGGGAAATTTTAAAGTTTAGATCCCCACAGAAAAGAACATTTTATTGAATGGAGAAAAATGTGTTCTGTGCAGAATATAGTGGGTGGGAAATTGGAAATATGGCATAATGTGAGCAAAGTGAACACCTTTAATGTTCACTTCAAAGACACGTATATACCTACATGTGGCATGAGTATTTAAAATAACATTACTGAGATCCTTACGTGCCATTTGTATAGTAGCAGTTTGTTCCCTTCTTTTGCTGATTGGTAGTCTTGTCTTCTCTTTTCTTTTTTCTTTTATTTTCCTTTCTTTTCTTTCCCCTTCCCCTTCCCCTTCCCCTTCCCCTTCCCTCTCTTCCCCTTCCCCTCCCATCACTTCCCCTTCCCCTTCCCCTTCCCTTCCCTTTTTTTTCTTTTCTTTTTTCTTTTCTTTTCTTGTTTTTTGAGACAGAGTCTCACTCAGTCGCCCAGGCTGGAGCGCAGTGGCACAATCTCGACTCACTGCAACATCCTCCTCCCGAGTTCAAGTGATTCTCCTGCCTCAGCCTCCTGAGTAGCTGGGATTACAGGCTTGCACCATCATGCTCGGCTAATTTTTGTATTTTTAGTAGAGACAGGGTTTCACCATTTTGTTCAGACTGGTCTCGAACTCCTGACCTCGTGATCCACTCGCCTCAGCTGGAGTAGTATTTTCTTAGGTGAGTATAGTTTGTTTTTTATCCATTCTTATGTTGATTCGTGTTTGGGTTGTTTTCAGTTTGCAGCTACTGCCAATACAGCTCCTATGAACATTTTTGTGTAAGTCTCTTTCTGGACATATAATTTCATTATGCTTAATTAAATACTCAAGAGCAGAATTGCTTGGTCATAAGGTAAGTATGTTGACCTTTATCATACACTGCAAGAATGACTGAATTCTTTTATTTGTACCCACAGGCAATGTTGAGAGTTCCAACTGCTCCAATTCTGCACCACTAGATATTTTGTGTGTGTTCGTGAGTGTGGGTATAAATAATTTTGAGTAATTTTAGAGGATGCTAAAGAGCAATTTCTTATTTGAAAATGATGAGTAGATTTCAAGTACTTATCAGATATGTGTATATTTTATTTTTCATGTATTGTTTCTCTTGCTTGTTCAGTATTTAAATAGATTGTTTTTTCTTTTTCTTAATGAGAGTCCTTTATATATTTTGCATAAGAGTATGTGTTATGCATATTCTACCAGTCTATAATTTGTCTGTTCATTTTTTTAACAATATATTTTGAATAGAAGAAAATTAATTGGAATTAAGTTTAATTTTTCATTAGTTTTTTATGATTGATTTATATGTCTGCTTTAAGAAAATGCCTATGACAAAGTTAAAGGGATACTACTAATTTTTTTCTTTTTATGGTTCTAAATTTTAGGCTTAGGTTTAAGATCCACCTCAAACAAATATTTGCATATGAATGAGTAGAAGTCTTGACTAATGATTTTCCGTATAGTTTTCTAGATGTTCCAATACCATTTGTTCAAAAACATTTCCAATTTTCATTGAATTGAATTAGTGCCTTTGTTGATATATTTATTTGACTAAACATGTGTGGTGTTATTTTTTAATTCTGTTTCCATCCCTTTGATTTTTATGTCTATCCTTATACTAATAACACATTTCCTTGA
This sequence comes from Macaca nemestrina, assembly GCF_043159975.1. Lineage (NCBI taxonomy): Eukaryota > Metazoa > Chordata > Mammalia > Primates > Cercopithecidae > Macaca > Macaca nemestrina. The sequence goes on along the minus strand of NC_092132.1, from coordinate 62,156,777 downwards.
TAATTATTGCATTATAGTAGTCATTAAAATGAGGTAAGTCCCCCAATTTTTTTCGTATTCGAAATTGTTTTTGTTATTTTTTTTTAAAGGGACATAGTCTTGCTCTACTTCCAGGCTGGTCTTAAACTTTTGAACTGAAGCAGTTTTCCTACCTCAGCCTCCTGAGTAGTTGGGATCTACAGATACGAGCCACCACATCTGGCTGTTTTTGCTATTCTGTATATTTCCACATACATTTTAGGATCAGCTTCCACTATCCTCTTGACCTTTTCGTCTGTTCATGCATGTAGTTATTATTGCATTAGATTTTTTAATGTAATTATATGGGTATTTAAAGTAGGCTTAAATTCTTAAATAAATTCCAGAATATGACTCATTTCTGGTTACATTCCTATTGAATATTTAATCTGTTCCTCAAGTAGACAAAGTTTTGCTTCTTAACGTATACATAAGTTTTTTGATTGTGTGATGAATATTTTGTGCAAAACAAGGTTAAAGATTAAAGTGATAATATTTATCCCCCAAAACAAGTAACTTTTTTTCATCAGGTTACTAATACTGGGAGATGTTGTCATCTAATCTTTAGTGGAGCTACTTCTAGGATTTGTTGAGCTACAATATATTAAATTTACTACTGACTTCAAGTATTTGAGGTGGAGGAGATTAAGATTGTCCTTTTAAAAGTCTAGGGTCTTTTAAGCGGAAAGGGTTGAGAGCCTTAGATACTATTTTTTAACTTTATTGTAAATTGACACTTCATAATTGTATATATTTATGGGGTACAAAGTAATGCTATGATCCGTTAATATGATGTGGAATAATTAAATCAAACTAATTAACTATATATTACCTCAAGTAAATATTATTTTTGTGGGGGGAACATTTAAAATGTACTCTTAGCAGTTTTGAAATATATAAAACAATATTTTTAACTATATTTACCATATTGCAGGATAGATCTCCAAAAAACCTCATTCCTCTTGTCTAACTGACATTGTATATTATTTGATAATCAATTTCCAACTCTCCCTTCCCTCAGTCTCTGTAAAACCATTAAACTCTTTGCTTCTATGAGTTTGATTGCTATAGATTCCACATATAAGTGAGAATATGCAGTATTTGTCTCTCTGTGTTTGGTTTATTTTATTTAGCATAATGTTCTCCAATTCCATCTACATTGTCACCAATGACAGAATTTACTTTGTAAGGCTGAACAGTATTATTTCATTGTGTATATATACTACACATTTTTAACCCACTCATCTGTTGATGGACACATTGCTTCCTTAACTTGGATATTGTGAGTGTTGCTGCATTGAACATGAGCGTGCAGATATCTTTAAGAAATTCATTTTAAATGTTTTGGGTAAATACTCAAAAGTAAGATGATTGGATCTTGTTGTTCATTCTTTTTTTTATTGGAACTTCCATTCAGTTTTCCATAATGATTAATTTACATTTCCAGCAACAGTGTACAAGCGTTCTGTTTTCTTCACATTCTCACCAACACTTCTCCTGTTATCTTTTCTGTTTATGATAATAGCTATTCTTACAGGTGTGAGATGATATCTCATCGTGGTTTTAATTTGCATTTTCTTGAAGATTAGCAATGTCGGGTGTTTAAAAATATATCTGGTGACCATTTAGATGACTTTTTGAGAAATGTCTATTCAGATCCCTTCTCCATTTTTAATTGGGTATATTGTTTCCTTACTGAGTTGTTTGAGTTGCTAATATATTTTGGGTATTAACTCCTTACTGGATATATGTAAGTACAAAATGTCCCTATGTAGGCCTCATTGTACTGACAAAATAAAAATTTTTGAGAAAGCAAAAAGTGAAAATAGAAAGGATTAAAAGAATACCACTACAGAAAATCATCAAAACATAAAGAAAGATAGCAAGAGAAATGAAAAAATATATATCTATAGAAAAATCAGAAAACAACAAAATATCAGCTGTAAATTATTATCTATCAATAATTATTTTGAATGTAAATGGATTAAATTACTCAATAAAAAGACATAGAGTAACTGAATGGATTCAAAACAAAAAAATACACTGTACTCAACTATATACTGACTAATCCAAGCTGTTAATGATTTAATTTTGATTGTATACGGCATTACATTTTTACTCCCCCCTGTATTTTTTCTGATGTCAGAATATACATAATTTTGTAGTATGTATCCCTTGAAAATTTATTTTAGCTATATTTGTTATTAATAGTTTTGTTTTTAACCTCCATACTAGGGAAAAAATTGTCTTACAAATTATTATTATAGTCCTAGAGTATTTTGAATATGGTTGTTTTTTACTTATATCATTGTGTTTTGTGCTTTTGTATGTTTCATGTTATTAATTAGTAGACTTTTGTTTTAGCTTAAATAACTCTAACAGTATCTGCAAAGCTGATCTAATGGTGATGAACCCTCTTAGCTTTTGTTTGGGAAAGTTTATACTTCTCTCTCGTTTCTAAAAGGCAAATTTGCTGTGTAAAGTATTCGTGTTTGGCAATACTTTCCTTCAACATTTTAAATATATAATCACACTCTTTCTTGGAATGTATAATTTTTACTGAGAAATCCACTGATAGTAACATAGGCACTCCTTTGTATGTTATATGTTTTCTGTTGCTCCTCCCCAAATAATTTATTTGTCTTTGATTTTTGATAGTTTGATTATGAGGTATCTTAGTGAACCCCTCTTTGGGTTGACCTTGATTGGAATTGTCTATATTTCCTGTACTTGGATGTTATCATCTGTTCCCAGATTAGGAAAGTTTTAGCCATTATTTTTAAAAATATGCTTTCTTTTCCATTTTCTCTATCTTCTTCTGTAACTCCTATTATGCAAAAGTTTTGTCTCTTGGTAGTATTCCATAATTTCCATAGGCTTTCTTCATTATTTTGTATTATTTAATCTTTTTGCTACCTGATCAAATAATCTGTGTTCTGTCTTCCAGCTCACTAATTTTTTCTTGCTCGATCAAGTCTGCTGTTGAAGACTACTATTGATTTATTTTTAGTCATTACATTCATTTATAGACTATTTGTCTCTTTTTATTGCTTCTATTTATTTGTCAAATTTTTCACTTTGAGTATTTTACAAATTTTATTTACATTTTTATCTATATATTCTTGTAGTTCACAAGCTTTTTTACAGAACATTTTAAAAATTGTTTGTCAGTTATCTCTTTAAGTTTCATTACTACAACTTTATTAGGGTTTTATTTTTTTGGAGTGTCATGATTTTCTGATTCTTCATAATTCTGTGTCCTTGCATTGCTGTCTGTGAATTTGAAGAGAAAGTCCTCTCTTCTGGCTTTTAAAAGTGTTCTATGGCAGAGAGAGACCTTCACTGTATAGTTTAACTTGTTACTTTGGAAAGGACATCTGGTAATGATGAAGGGTTTGTGGTCGGTACTTTAATTGGGCAGGCAGAACTTGGGGTGGTTTCTTTATTGGACAGACCTCTGCCTTTTCTCTGACGTCAAGTGTGACTGCTGGTGAGACTCTATTTTCCGGAGAGATCACTGGTTGGGTTCTGCTATCAGGTGGAGCTGCTGGTTGGGTACAGTGATGGCTTCTGCTCAGGCCATTCAAAGGATGCATTCCTTAGCCAGGCAATTCTGCTATTTGGGATCTGTGGTTGAGCAGACCTATAGGTTAGGCTTGAGGTTCAGTGAGTCTTTTCCCAGGATGGGTGTGACCAGTTGGGATATTCCTTAGAAATACATAATTGAGGACTGCCTCACTGTCAGGTTGGAGGTATCATGAGGGTTTCTGCCTGAGCTGAACGGCTGTTTTACTTACTGGGTCAAGCAGTTCTAGCACCTATGCTTCTTGAAAATTCCAAGGAGTTTTTGTCAGCCTGTGTGTGTGGAATCATTGGGTGGGATTTTTTAGTTGAATGCAGCTGCTGCAGACCATACTAGTGTATCAGGCTTGTTTTCAAGTATTAAGGTTTTCAAAAAGATGTTCTGGTCTGTGAACAGCTGCTAGTTAAACTTTCTGTTGTGGGGGGCGGTTTGTGTGGAGACTAATATTTTCTATTTTGCCATCTTTCTAATGTCGCTCCTCCTTAGACACTTTATAGCTGATAAATTTCTGCTCTGTCCTAGATGCAGTAACAAGGAGTACATTCCATCCCCTTCCAAATGCAGCAACCATAAGAAGCTATAAAATATTTAAAACAACTTCTGTATAGACACTAGATAGGCAACCAATATCAGCAGTCACTGAGACGGGAAACAAATCAGGTAAGCCTTATGATTATACAAGTTTATTTTTTTAAGACAGTTTCCAGGCTACGGCTTAGGGCGGGAGTACCAGGTGGATCTCAGCAAACCACTCATGTTGAGGAGATAAAGTTGAGAATCCAGGAGAACCAAAGTGGCTGGAGTTTGCAAGCTATTTAACACCAGAGAGGAGAGAGCACATAAAGAACCCCCAAAGTACAGAAGCGTTCCTGCATCCTCCAGAGTGTTCAGGTAAAGCAGGTCAGCAAAGATTCATTAAAAAACTAGTTAAGGCTTAAAAAAGAATCGCCCAAATGAACTGAAGGTAGAAGTACCTGCTATTCACAGAGGGTTGTGAATAGTGCTTGTTCCCAGCAACAAGGCTGGAAAACTTTATACTGCATGAGGTACTCAAATGGGTCTTGCCTCAGTAGTGAAGAATGATCAGCTCTAGGCTAACACGTCTTTGTTTCTGTCTAACAATTGTGAAAAGCAAGGCCCAAAGGGATCCAAGTGATTCTCAGCAACTTGTCTCCAAAAACGATATGAATTTCAAATTCTCCAGCATGCAAAGATATTAAGAATCCTTAGCAACAGTAACATGTGATTTATAATGAGGAAAAAACTCAAACACTTAAAACTGACATCCTGCTTTCTACTTTTGTCTCTAAACACTATATTTTCTTTTATTTTTATTTTACTTTGAGTTTAGGGATACATATGCAGAACATGCAGCTTTGATACACAGGCATACGTGTGCCATGCTTCTTTGCTGCATCTATCAACCCGTCTTCTAGGTTTTGAGTTTCACATGCATTAGCTATTTGTCCTGATGCTCTCCCCGCCCATGCTCCTGATCCCCATTCCCTGACAGGCCCCGTGTGTGTTATTCCCCTTCCTGTGTCCATGTAAACACTGTATATTTGTAATTCATTCTTATTGTTCTCTTATGTCTATTATGCTTCTAACTGTTGCCTAATACTTCTTAGTGCTCATCTATTCCATTTATCTCAGTGATGGAAAATCAGCTTGTCTCCAAATCACTGGCAGCACAAATGGTGCTGCAATTAATACCACTGCCTGTATCTACTTGTTAATCTGTTCCCAACTGCCCCTTGGTCCTTAGTGATCTATTCTTACTTAAACATCATTTTTCATTTTTATTTCTTCATTGAATTTACCACATATTATCAATTCTAGAGTTTCATTCACCTTGTGTCTTAAATCAATGGCTGGAATCGCTTATGGTAATATGAGACTCTGAGAATTTACCCCCCAAAATAGCTTTTGAGTAACTATATGACAAATCTGATTTTCCCTAAGAATTTTGTCAAAACTAAAAGAATAACATGAATCCAAGAGAAGCACATGGTTAATAACCTTGAAGTACATCATTTAGAAGGAAGGTGGTAAATTCAATTGAAATGTTGCAAGAATAACTAATGTAGACAATTAAAGTGCTTGAATAATCTATGTAAAAAGGGTGAAACTGAAAATGATTGTTATTGGGGGTACTTTATGTTCTTGTGCTCTGCAGTTAAACTTAGATTTGTGTTATGCTTTATATTTTCAACACATTTTACTCTAAAATATAAAAAAAATTCCGAGTCATCAGAAAGATTATGATCTTTTAGTCATTTTGTAAATGTTTCTTACAATTATTGAAATTGCTTTCAAAATTCATTTAATATTCATATTGAAATAAAGCATCTGTTATGGCAGATGGGACAAATGGCATCAAGTTCAGTTGTTTAAATAACCCTTAAGGATCAATGTGTAGTTTACAAAAATAATTTGTAATTCATTTTGGATTAATTAATTTGAATTTATGGTGTTTCATAAAGGCATACTGCAGCTGCTCCCAGTATTGAATTGATTGTATTCAACTGATTACTACTCTTAAAACTTGCATTTTGACAGAGAGAAGACTATACTCCCCATTATTCATTATCTTGTTTCTTTTTAGAGATGGGATCTCACTGTATTGCCCACCTAAAGTGCAGGGGTTACTCACAGATGCAATCAATACATACTCTAGCCTCAAATTCCTAGACTCAAAGGATCTTCCTGTCTGAGCCTCCTGAGTATCGGAGACTAGTCGTGCACCATCATGCCTGGCTCATTTTGTATCTTTATCAGTGAATGCAATCTTCAAAACAATCTGAAGAGATAGCGTACTTGAACATGGCACCTTATTTGTCGAATTATCTAGAGACTTAACTTTTTATACTGGGAAATTTTGTCAATTTCAGTGTGGCTTAAGTGGACACAAATAAGAGTGAGTTTATTCAAATATCTTTGAATATATGTTTTTTTGTCTTTTCCTGCTAACCTCCACCACTCTACAAGATGTGAGGAAAATAAATTCATGTTTTGAAAAATAAAAAGATCTTAGGCAATTTAGTTTTATTTTTGGATGAGATTTAAGGGAAAAGATAGCTATAATTTAGTCCAAACCTCATAAGATATAAATGTAATCATATGTTAAGATATTTTGTTGGCTTTAGTGAGAATTCATTAACTATTAGAGTCATCTTTCAATCTTCATTGGCAGAGGTTAAAATCTTTAGAAAATTCACTGAATAATGGGATCACATAGTAATTTAATTCAAAAAAGAATTCTGTGCATAAAATGAATAATTTTACCTTTAATGGAATGTTTATAATTATTGATTTAATCCCATAATGAACATTTTTCACATTTTATTACACATATTCAGCTGTTTATTTTTCTATTTTGTTATCCTCCCTTTATCTTGCATCTTTACCTAAACCATAGGAATACTTTAGTTAGATCAACTTCAAACTTGCATTAAATATAGATGTTTACATTTCTAGCAGTATTGGCATTCTGCTTCTTACCATTCTCATGCCAGGACATTTTCAGGATATTTCAAGCAGGCTATACTCATAAACTCAGGAAAGTATATCTTTTAATGGCTTATTCAATAGCACAAAACGTTTATATTTTGTGGAGATGTTTTAGACTGTTTTGTGCTGTTGTAACAGAATACTACAGACTGAGTAATTTTTAAACAATAACCACTTATGGTTCTGGAGGTTTGGGGAGTCCAAGATCAAGAGACTGGCATCTGGTCAGGGCTTTCTGCTTCACCATCCAATGGCAGAAGGTGTAAGGGCAAGAGAATGCAGCTAGAGAGAGAACTAAGGGAGCTGACCTCAACCTTTTTATAACAAAACCACTCCCATAATGATGACATTAATCCATTCCTGAGAGAAGAGTCCTCATGGACTAATCACCTGGTTTGGATATTAGTTCTCTCTAAACTTCATGTTGAAATTTGACTTCTCGTGTTAGAGGTGGGCCTAAGGTGAAGTGTTTGGATCATTGGATAGAGATCCCTCATGAACAGATGAATGCCCTCCCGCTGGTGGGGTGGGGGTGAGTTCTCAGTACTTTAATTCTTATAAGAGCTCTTTGTTAAAAAGAGCCTGGCACCTCCCTGTGTCTCTCTTGCATTCTGTCTTCATGTGATCTTTGCATAACCAGCTCCCGTTTGCCTTTCACCATGAAGCACTGACCAGATGCCCAGTCTTGAACTGTTCCAAATGTGGAATTATGAGCTAAATAAAGCTGTTTACTTTTTTTTTCTTATAAATTACCCAGACTTAGATATTTCTTTCTAGCAAAACTGAGCAGACACTGGCATACCTTAAAAAATTTCTTCTCTCCACACTTTTACAATGGAAATTAAATTTAAATGTGGTTTTGGAGGGGACATTCAAGACCTAGCAAAATAAGTTCAATAAACCAGTGTTATTACTATAATTTAAAAAATGTCATTCTTGTTACTCACAAAAGTTCACAAAACTACTGGAATAGGTGTAAATTTGTATTCTTTTTGGAGTTATGCAATTCATATCTACTGGGAGAGACGCCCTTTCAGAGAATTTCAGTCATTTTACCACGAGGAAGCAGAGACTATAAAACCAACATATGCAAAATAAGATGAACAAAATTGTTGTTTTAAATAAAATAACTAAGTTAGTATAAACCTACATCAGGAATATCAATTTATATTTTTTCTACTAGAACACCAGCGAAGAACACCTGCCTCTCATTTATTTTTCTTACCTATTCTATTAGATCACGAGTGATTCTTTATCCTAATAGTGGATTTGCTTGAGAAGGTTCAGTTATTTTAACAATAACAGCAACAAAAACAAAAAAAAAACCCACTGATATCTTTGACTTGTGCATGTGGCATAACAGTTGTTCCGTGGATTAAGATATATATATTTCTTGTTTAAGTGCCTGATGACACTTCTGCTTTTGCCAAACTGTAAACAAGAAAAACCAACGTGCTTGGTCTGGAACAGAGCAAGTTTGACCCTTAATATCAAATTCTTGACCCTTAGTAACCAGGAAGGAGTTGGAAATAATATTTTTGCTGCTGAGGTTTGTCTAATGGTTCCTGAAAGAATTTTGTATTTTCTTAAGTCTAAATCTTAACCACATTTGCTGATAAGGGCTTCTGCTTGTACTAAGAAAAGTAATCTACAAACCATATTGTTTCAAAAGACCAGATATAACAAACAATACATTGTTTCCGAAATGATACTGTCAAGCTCTGAACTTCACTGTGCACATAGCAAACATTTTTGAAGCCATAGTATTTAAGGCTGGCTCATTCAATCTGAGACTCCTCAATTATGTCAATTTCAAAGCAAATCTTTGTTTCAAGACTCGGTCCTTCAACAAATGCCACTTCATAAAGCAGGAGGTATTATCCAGCCAATAACTCTGGTGATCTTAACTAGTACACCTGCTAGCATAGACATCTAATTATTACAAGTACCTAGAACCCAATCACTTATGTGTGACGATTTCACACATGTATTAGCTTTCAGTAAATAAACACATTTTCATTTTGGTTTTGCTTCTCTGACTTTGAATATGCTTAGACAAACCACAATAACATTCCCAACCTTTTTGGCACCAGGGACCAGTTTCGTGGAAGACAATTTTTTCACAGACAGAGCGGGGGTGGTTTTGGGATGATTCAAATGCATTACATTTACTGTACATTTTATTTCAATTATTATTACATTGCATTATATAAAGAAATAATTATGTAACTCACCATAATGCAGAATCAGTGGGAGCCTGTTTTCCTGCAATTAGATGGTCCCATCTGGGGATGATGGGAGAACACGACAGATTATCAGGCATTAGATTCTCATAAGGAGCGTGCAACCTATATCCCTTGCATATAGAGTTCACAATAGGTTTCACGCTCCTACAAGAACCTAATGCTGCTGCTGATCTGACAGGAGTCAGAGCTCAGGTGGTAATGAGAACAATGGAGAGCAGCTGCAAATACAGATGAAGCTTCACTCCCTTGCTGCCACTAACCTCCTGCTGTGCGACCTGGTTCCTAACAGGCCATGGACAGGTGCCAGTCCATGGCCTGGGGGTTGGGGACCCCTGCTTTAACCCTTTGGGAAAATAGATCTTATTTTAAACTGTTTTTCCCAGTCTAAACTTCTCCATGTACTCTGTATTTTTTTTTCTTTTTTTCCTGGTGTGCTTTTTATGTGGATGTCCTTTATCCTAGACACTTTAATCAGCTGCTTTAATCTTAAAAACAAATCTCTCAAAGGAAAGTAATTTCTTTGAGACTCTCTACAGTCTTAGGAACAAATAAATGCTAAATATCCTGTGTTTTACTCTAGTTTAGATAACAGAATACCATGTGCATGTACTTATTTCCTCAGTAAACCCAATGGTCAGGCATGAGTAATTTCATTTACTAGTCTCTCCCAATAACCTTTAAGCATAACTTAGTACACATTTTTCTTTGTTTCCAGTTTCAAAAATAAATTTTATCTTCTCAAGTTTATATACTCTTTTTTTGCTAATATTGTCTTCACAAGTAAATACACTTATTTTTATAGAGTTCAATTTAGTTGTATTTTCTTGGGAATTAATGTAGTGATTTATCAATTTATAATATACAGCATAGGTTGAGTTATTTTAAACCAGGTTTATCTTCAGTAATGACTGTGATAAAATGAAAATAATCAAAAGTCATATTATTAAAACAAGATAAGAAGATGAATTTTTGAATATTTTGTTGGCCTTATTACATGTCAGTTATATCATAAATCTTAAAATCACTACTCCACAGCTTATTTCAATTTATGTAAAACATTTCTCTGTTTACAGTTTTCTTTCTGTGTATCTTTTTCATCATAATAACTCCAAATGCCTCTATGTGTATATTTTAATCTTCTAATAGCTTCTCAGATTTTCTAGCCCTCAGTTTAATATTTTAAAATTTAATATTATGGGACAACTGAATTTGATCAACATGCTGTCGTTATATATGTATTCATTTATTATGGGGCAAGTATATGAAAATTGTCTTTATGCTTTTATAGATATTACCTTTTTTAATTTGGGGAGAAGTATTTATTTTCTTGGCATAACCTTACTTTCACATATTCTCAGAGCTTACCAATTTGTGGGAAGAAACTTAGGACATCTTTCCTTTCCATTTAAGTTGTCTCTTTTGGTTCCTTAGCTAGTCTTAAGCTTCTTTGAGATGTCCATAATCAATAATCTCTTAACATGCTGACAGAGGAAGCTATCAAGAGGTGTTTTTATCTATCCCTATATGATTTCATTTATTTTGTGCTGTGTTATAGTTGCAGTAATATGCTTGTGCATCATCTCAACTTTGCATTGAATTGAAAAAAGAATCAAAACCTGTAGAAATATTGCTATATTCCATTTCATTACCTAGCAAAGACATTAAATGAAAAAGTTCTACATTGCTTAAGATATTGATGTACCACATTACACAGACGGAGCAGAATGCAGTTTCATCCTAATAAGATCTTCATGTGAGAAATGTCCCTGTTTCTTTCAAGACATTTAAATTATACTCCACAAACTGAATTTTAATAAATATTTAAAAAGGAATTTCCAGATATACAAGTATAATTCAATAACATGATAACACTAGATTTTGTAATTATGATTATTTGTCTTACAAGTACTCATCATAACATTCTTATTAGCACATACAAACATCAGCACCTGTGATCATTAGCTATGGTTTTCAGAAGCTGGTGTGCATCCATGAAATGTAAAGTAAAATCTCCATTATCCTTTTATAATCCATTAATTATTTTTGAATAGCAATTTCTTTGAGAATAATATCACAAATGGCTTCTGAATATGTAAACTAAATTCTTTTCATTAATTATTATTCCCGTAATTTGAACTAAGATTCAATAAATCCTGGAAAAGTTGACAGATGCAAATGTGAACTTAGACAGGGAACATTGAGATGGTAAAGAGTTGTTTTGTTTTGTTTGTTCTTTTAAAATATCCAAAGCCCTGAAATGAGTTTGTATATTTAAATATCACTAAATAATTGATAAACTTACTCTCTACTATGGTAAACTTAGTACACATGTGCACATTGTTTTGGCAAAAGATGAGCAATTTTAACTCATTTATACTATAAACTATTGAATTGCATTATTGGTACATTAAATTCAGGAAAACAGAATAGATGCTGCCTGACAACAGCAAATCCAGCACAGACCAAAGGAAATACATTAAAAACAGAAGACGCTAATCTGGTACTGTTTTAAAATTCCATTTTTTCCCCTTAGCTTCTACTCTAAAGCTTATTTTAAGTCACTAAGGGTAATTAAATACACTATTGTTTTTCTACCTCTTCTTTTTTCCTTCTCTTTCCATTCTTTTATTCTCTTCACAGTTTTCTTCAATGAATGTAAAGAATCACTTATATACAGACATATTCTCTTCTAATGGAATAAATGGATAGCTAACCCAGTATGGTCTGATATATGCTTAAAGAAATAAAGATAAACATGTATTTGGCTGGGCATGGTGGCTCATGCCTGTAATCCCTGCACTTTGGGAAGCCAAGGCTGGTGGATTGCCTGAGGTCAGGAGTTCGAGACTAGCCTGGCCAACATGGTGAAACCTCGTCTCTACTAAAAAATACAAAAAAAAATTAGCCAAATGTGGCGGTGCATGCCTGTAATCCCAGCTACTCAGGAGGCGGAGGCAGGGGAATTGCTTGAACCAGGGATGTGGAGGTTGCAGTGAGCCAAGATTGCACCACTGCACTCCAGCCTGGGCGACAGAGTGAGATTCCATCCCCCCGCAAAAAAAAAAATCAATCAAACAAACAAAAACAGGCATTCTCTCTCTCTCTCTATATATATATATATGCCTTTTATGTTTGAGTACAAAGAAGAAAATTAAGAGTACTTATCAATTAAAAAACTAGTCATGCAATTCAACAAGCAAAACCCAAATAACTCCATTAACAAAATGGGCAAAGGACATGAACAGACACTTGTCAAAAGGGAATAATGAATATATGAAAAAATGTTCAACATCAACATCACGAATCATTAGAGAAATTCAAACCAAAACCACAATGAAATACCATCTTACACCATTCAGAACGGCTATTACCAACAAGACAAAAAATAAAACGTTGGCAAGGCTGCAGAGAAAAGGGAAGACTTATATGCCATTGATGGGAATGTGAATTATTTTAGCCACTGTGGAAAGCAGTTTGGAGATTCTCAGAGAATTTAAAACAGACTTGCAATTTGACCCAGCAATGCAATTGCTAGGTATATTCCCAAAGGAAAATAAATTGTTCTACCAAAAAGACACATTCACTCGTATGTTCATCACAGCAGTATTCACAATAGCAAAGACATGGAATCAACCTAGATGCCTATCGACAATGGTCTGGATAAAGAAACCGTGGTACATATACACTATGGAATACTACACAGCCATAAAAAGAATAAAATCATGTCTTTCGCAGTAACATGGATGCAACTGGAGGCCATTATGCTAAGGAAATTAACTCATGAACAAGAAACCAAATATCGCATGTTCTCACTTATAATTGGGAGCTAAACACTGAGTATACATGGACATAAAGGTGGAAACAATAGATACTAGGGACTATGAGTGGGGGAGATGGGCAAGAGGAACAAAGGTTAAAAGCTACTGTGTATTATACTCACTACTTGGATGATAAGATCATTTGCACCACAAACTTCAGTGACACACAATTTACCATGTAACAACCCTGCACATGTACCCCCAAACCTAAATTAAAAATGGAAAAGAAAAAAGACTAGTTGTAAAAGCCCTGTCCATTGCTTACCTGCCTACTTCTACCTAACATCTATCAATTATCTATCTATCTATCTATCTATCTATCTATCTATCTATCTATCTATCTATCTTTCTATCTATCTGCCTACCTATCTGTCATTACAAATACATATTACTGTCTTTACCTTTTTCCTGATTTGGTACCTATGTACCAAATATCTCTTTAGTAGTGCCCTGCTAGTGCTTTCACAGATTTAATTGAAGATAATCTATTTAAATCTGCTCTCCTAATATTTTCATTAGTATAGTTTTCTTCTCATTGCAACATAATATTTTATGTATCTAAAAATATGAATTTACCTTTGTTCTGTAACCTACATTTTAAGAGTAGGTTATTTGTACATATAATATCCAACTATAATGATACGATTAGCTATATAGAACAACTAAATGGATTACTTGATTATCTCAACACAGTAAAAATTTTGTTCCATAATGAGTTAATGTATTTTATTTACTTTTGAACATACAGAAAACTAAAAAATATAATAGATACCCTATCATTTGCACTTAGTATATGTATAAAGAATTTAAAATGTAAAAATGTACTAAATGGATAAAATTTTTCAAGTATTTTTTTTAATCTTAAGTGTGATAAAAGCAATTTCTTTTGTTTTTAGATATAGTGGAATGTGTTGTGAATCACTACCACAAGGTCAAATGAGATTATTTATTCTTACATGAATAAATATTTGTCAAAGCACTGGATAATATATTCATGTGTTACAAATAACATAGCAGAAACTAAATTATAATAATTTCTGTACTTGAAACAAATAATAAGTTGTCTTCCTTCATTCCTTCCCTCCTTCCTTCCTTCCTTCCTTCCTTCCTTCCTTCCTTCCTTCCTTCCTTCCTTCCTTCCTTCCTTCCTCCCCTTCCTTCCTCCCCTTCCTTCCTTCCTTCCTTCCCTCCTTCCTTCTTTTTTGAGATGGAGTCTTGCTCTGTCACCCAGAATCTCGGCTCACTGCAAGCTCTGCCTCCCGGGTTCACACCATTCTCTTGCCTCAGCCTCCCCATTAGCTGGGACTACAGGCGCCCGACACCACGCCTGGCTAATTTTTTGTAATTTTAGTAGAGACGGGGTTTCACTGTGTTAGCTGGGATCGTCTTGATCTCCTGACCTCGTGATCCGCCTGCCTTGCCTCCCAAGGTGCTGGGATTAGAGGCGTGAGCCACCATGCCCCACCATAAGCTGTGTTTTCTAATGTAGAAAAGCCTTACAGTATTGTGAATTGGCTAATTTTAGAAAAAACAATTCGTAATTATTCATACTAAAGGGCTGGCCATCTGAGTCAATCGTTATGAAAATTGAAAACGCCAAATCCATCTTTTCTGTAGCTGAGAACATTTCTAAGAGAAATAGGGATATAACATTAATTGGCCATCATTCAGATATGTCGTTCAACAAATTACTGCCTTGTGTTAGGTTAACTATAACTTAGCATCCAGTGTTCGACTCCACAACTACTAGATACAATGATCACAAATTTGATGTTAAGTATTTTCTGATTTTGTTTATTTCAACTTTTTGAAAGAGATAGAACCTCTGCTAAGTGTGAGTATTACTCTTGTCTTAAACAATCAAAATCATAAATATATTCATCCATTCATGTGTATTGAATATGAAAACTGGATATCTATCTATTGAACTGCAAAATGTTTTAGAAACATCTCTTAACAAAACGTATTTTGTTCTAAGCATACCTACAAACAGCTATTTCTCATCTAAGTAAATATTTGACAGTATCTAGTTCCATAAAATCTGCAGATGCATACCCCATTACACATTATCTCTCCTAAAAAAAAAAAAAGGCTAAACATGTGAATTGCATGTATTATATATTTTACAACAATTACACTTGCATAAATGAATTGGGAAGCATTCTAATTTAGAAGTTAGACCCAGAGGACATATGCCATGATGTATTGCTTAGCTGTCCAAATTTTGCTGATTGTAGAATAACCTGTTGAATTTTTTGAAAAATACATTCCTAAGCCTCTCTGAAGATCATGTCAATTACAGTCTCAAAAAAGGGAGCTGGGAGTCTGATTTTTGAACAAGTGCCTAGAAGATGAAGAAGATTATTCTGATCTCAAATCTGAAAACACTGGTAGCTACTAGGCCTACAGAGACATGTGCTATCTCTGGGTTCACTTTAGGTAGAGCCTTTCCTCAAAATGGTACCAATCACCAGGGTAAAGGAAGAATTTGTGGAGTACATATGTACTGGGAGGGCTGGTTTTTGAGCACAATACCTGGCTCCAAAATCATAGTCAACTTCTGTGCTACCTCTTGGAGCCTCAAGTTTCTCATTTGTACCCAGAATGAAATAATAGCTTTTATCTCACAGGCCTGTAGTGAACTTGTAATAATATCTTTCCTCCAAAACTGTAGGACAGTGTTAAATGTATTTTAAAATAACATAAAGTTAATCTCTAGTTTTTGTTGTTAAAACAAGCATTCTATTTTTAAGACACCTGATGCATATTCTCAAACCTACAATATGTAGGTTTAATTCAAGTTGCTTAGCTCTAGAAAAGGCTTACTGCTCTGTGTTCCCAGATATATCTAATGACACAATGTCTCAACCGTAGTCAAATATATTTAGGTAGGTTCACCTCTGAGTCTGTTTAATTACAAGCTTCCCAGGAACTTCTCTAGCTCCACTTCATGCATGCCTAAAATTATTTACTTATTATATTATACCATTACTAAATCACCCATCCTGTTAAAGCGACTTAAATCATATCTTCCGTATAATAATTGAATCTGATCAGTTCCTCTTTTTTGCACTCATTCAACATTTTCCATACATTTCCTTGCAATCCTATCAAGGCTTTAATAATTCTGAAGATAGGACTCATATAGTGTGTTAGTTCTTATACACAGAACATAGAACAGTGCCAGAAATGTAATAGGTGCCGAGTGTATTTCCTGTAATGGAACAAAAGAATAGCTATAGAGAATTGATAGGAATCATTGGTTTGAAATTACATAATGTGACATTACATTAGTTACTTATTTTTACAATATTAAATAATCATATAATTTTAATAATCAACAAGTAAGCAGATGTTATTTTCAAGTAAAAGACAACATGAGTCCTTAGCTATCTTGAATATATTTAGAATTCAATCAACTTATCATATTTACATCAATTTTTTTTTTTTTAGGCTAAGTCTTATTCTGTCACCCAGGTTGGAGTGCAGTGGCACAATCTGGGCTCACTACAACCTCCACCTCCTGGGTCAAAGTGATTCTTGTGCCTCAGCCTCTGGAGTATCTGGGAATACTAGCGTGTGCCACTATGCTGGGCTAGTTTTTTTGTATTTTTAGTAGAGACGGGGTTTTACCATGTTGGCCAGGCTGGTCTCGAACTCCTGAACTCAGGTAATCCACCAGCCTTGGCCTACCAAAGTATTGGCATATTTACATCATTTTTATACTCATAGAAAATGATCATTGTTTGGCCGGGCATGGTGGTTCATGCCTGTAATCCCAGCATTTTGGGAAGCTGAGGCAGGTAGATCACTTGAGGTCAGGAGTTTGAGACCAGGCTGACCAACATGGTGAAACACCCTCTCTCCTAAATACAAAAAATTAGTCAGGCACGGTGTTGCATGCCTGTAATCCCAGCTACTTGAGAGGCTGAAGCAGCAGAATCGCTTGAACCTGGGAGGCAGAGGTTGCAGTAAACCAAGATTGTGCCATTGCACACCAGCCTGCGTGGCAGAGTGAAACTCCCTCTCAAAAAAAAAAAAAAGATCATTGCTCAAATTGAATATATCGTAAACATATGAACATTTACAATATTATAAAATTATGTAGAAAATTAAGCCATCTGGCATAGAAATTCATGTATTCATGTGTTCGTAATACAAGTTTATCAACATCCGAAACTATATAATATTCTATTATTCTTTTCAGAAGAAACATGTCCTAAATGTCACAAAGTTTAAATATGCTTTACTTAGAAAGAAAGCTTTGCTGAACAAAATGAAAATGAAATAAATGATATAGTAGAATAATTTAAATACGAGTCTATGAACAAAATGTATTAAAACAGTGAACTGTGAAAAATAATTCCCTTCAATATATTAATATCTTATATTTATATCTATCAACAAAATGACTTTGTGTATTATTTAAATAATAGTTTCCTCAAGTAAACTATCCATGTGCAAAGACATTTCCAAAACATTTTTCAGAGAATTTAGCTCACATAATTTTTTCTGTTATTATTAAATAATAAATTAATACATGAATGGTTTAATACTATATTTTTAACAATTGCATGTGAAGATTTCTGATCTTGGCCAAGACGTGTAAACCACTACATATACGTCTGCCAATTCAACTCTGAAATATGCATGTGTGCGCGCGCACACACACACACACACACACACACCCCAACTATCTCAGGACTCTGCAAATTAAGCAAAGCAGATAGATGGAGTAGGGGAAAGGGGAAACTTGTGACGGGGATTTTCCTGTTGTGTTTATTTATTTTGTCCTATCTTCTCTTCTGGCATTGACCCTAGGATGAGTCCCACACAAAGTGGTATCAGGCTATGAAGGCAGTAGAAGCTCTGATAGAAACCCTGTATTTATTACTTTAATAACTAGACCTTATTTTTAGAATAGCTTTAAGTATAGAGAAAAATTAAGTGGAAAGTACATAGTGAATCCCTACAGATCCCCCCTCCCTTTTTTCCTTCTCTGACCCATCATTTCTCCTATTATTAACATCTTGCATTAATGTGCTACATTTGTTATAGTCGATGAGTCAATATTGATAAATTATTAATGGCCAAAGTCTATAGATTACATTAGCATTAACTCATTGTGTTATATATTCTATAGGTTTTGACAAATATATGACATGTATCCACCATTCCAGTATCATACACAATAGTTTTAATGCCCTAAAAATCCCCTGTGCTCCACCTATTCATTTCTCCTTCTTCTCTTCCCCACTCAACCCTGAGAGCCACTGATTTTTGTTTCATGTCTTCGTATTTTTTCTTTTACAGAATGTCATATAGTTAATTAGAATTGTATGGACCATACCCTTTCCAGATTGGCTTCTTTCACTTAGCAATGTGCATTTTAGTTTCTTCTATTCCTTTTTGTAACTTGATAGCTCATATCCTTTTATTATTCAATAATATTCTGCTGTGTGTACATTTCTCAGTATTTACCATTAAGCTATTGAAGTACATCAAATAAACACATTTCTATGTATGTCTTAATAGAATTGCTGTAAATCAAACTCATAAAGAAAGAAACCTTGAAAGCAGCCAGAGGAAAATGGCATTTGAAATAGAAGACAATGTTTTGAATAAATGCAGATTCCTGTGACTGTAACAACAGCTTGAAAGTGCTGAAAAACAGAAATGTCTTTCTACAATTCTGTATAAAATTATCATCTCCTTTAAACATGATGGCAAAATATATTATCAAATAAAGAAAAATGAAAAGAATTTGTTAGCAGGAGAACGGTGGTCTCTGTACACAAACAAACTTCTTTTTAGGCAAAAGGCAAATGAAACCAGAGAGAAACTTGGACCATTAGACATAATGCAAGAACAATAGTCATGATATAGTAAACATCTGAGTACGTATAAAAAACTAGTTTTCCTCTCTGACGTTTAAAATATATGTAACTATTTAAAGCAAAAATCTTGGTAAATTTTCTGTGTATGTAGACGTCCAACTGTAACATAAGCAGTTCTTAAAGTTGTAAGGCTTTGATATTTTACTTATATTAGTAAAATATTAACTACAAAATCTGCAAAAGTTTATGCATATATATGGTGAGATCTATAATCACCACTAAAAACACACTCAAGATAATATATACAATAAAGTATTTAAAAATCAGAATAGAATAATGAAAATATTCAAGTAATTCAGAAGTAGACTGGAAGTAAAACAAATAAATTTAAAAAAAAATTTAAAATAACAAAATCACCAAATGGTAGACCAAAGTCACATTATATCAATAACTACGTGACTGTAACTGAATAATTTTCATATTTAAATGCAAATGATCTAAACACACCAAATTAAAAAGAAAAATTACCAGATTGCATAAAAATACCCATATGCTGTCTGTAATAAACCGCTTTAAATATAATGATATAGACTACAATTATAAGCATGAAAAATATAAGCTAGCTAAACACTAATCAAAAGTGAGTTGGTATGAAGAAGAAGAATAAAGTTGGGGGACCGACACTACCCTACTTCAAGACTTACCATAAAACTTCAGTAACCAAGACAGTTTGGTGTTGGCAAATGGAGAAACAGGTCAGTGAAACAGGGTAGAGATCTCAGAAATATACTCACAAAAATGTAATTAAGTGATCTTTGGTGAAGAATCAAAGCCAATACAATAAAGCAAAATTAGTCTCTTCATGTTTGAAAAACTGGACATTCACATACAAAAATTATTCTACATACAGACTTCATATTCAACAAAATTAACTTAAAATGCATCACACACCTAATGCAAAACTCTAAATCTCTGAGAAAATAACAGGAGAAAATCTAGTTGTCCTTGGGTTTTGTAATAACTTTTTAGATACCACAGCAAAGGCACAAACCCTGAAAGAAAGAATTGATAGGCTGCACTTCCTTAAAATTATTTTTTCCTCCTTTGTGAGAGGCACTGTCAAGACAATGAAGAGAAAAGGAGAAACTATTTGGAAAATACATCTGATAAAGGACTTTTATTCAAAACATACAAAAAACACTTAAATCTCAACAATAAGAACACAAACAACAAAATTTTAAAATGGGTCGAAAATCCTAATAGACACCTCAACAAAGGAGATACACAGATGGCAAATAACCGTATGAAAAGATGTACAACATCATATGTCATCAGAAAGTACAATTTAAAACAATGAAATACCACTACACACCTGTTAGAATGGCCAAAATTTTGAATACTGACAACACCAAATGGTAGCAAGGATATAGAGCAACAGTAACTCTTATTTATTGTGTGAGATAATACAAAATGGTACAGCCATTTTGGAAGGCAAGTTTGGCAGTTTCTCACAAAATTAAATGTTCTCTTACCATGCAGTAGAGCAATTGTGCTCTTTGGTATTTACCTAAAGGAATTGAAAACTTATGTCTATATAAAAACCTGTACATAAACGATTATAGCAGTTTTATTCGTAATTACCAAAACTTGGAAGCAACCAAGATGACCTTCAATGGGTGAAGGAATAAATAAGCTGTGGCCTTGCAAATAGTGAAATATTATTCAGTACTAAAAAGAAAGGAATAATCAAGCCATGAAAAGTCATGGTCGCAAAGGAATCTTAAGTGTGTATTACCAAACAAAAGAAGCCAATCTGGAAAGGCTAGATACTGATTCCAACTATATGACATTCGGGAAAATACAAAACTATGAAGAGAGATAACAGATCATTGGTTGCCAGGGATTCTGGGAGAGGGAGGTATGAATAAACAGTGCACAGAAGACTTTTAGAACAATGAAACTGTATGGTGCTGTAATTGTGGATACATGCCATTATACATTTGTCCAAACCCAAGAATATATGACCCTAGGAGTGAACCACAATGTAAACTATGGACTTCCATGATTATGATATGACAATGTAAGTTCATAAATTGTTATAAATATACTTCTCTGATGTGGAATATTGATAGTAAAAGACGCTATATATCTCTGTACTTTATGCTCTGTAAGAAATCTCTGTACTTTATGCTCAATTTTCCTGTGAACCTAAAACTCTTCCAAAATATATGTATATTAAAAATAACCCTCCTCTGAGTTTTACAATATCCACAGATTGCTTTGTTTAAAGGTGGTTTATGCAAAAAAAAAAAAAAAAGAAAAAAGAAAGAGCTAAGATACTGTAGATGGAAGTGCTCCAAGCAGTCTCTGAACTTTCCATAGACTTTCAGCAGCACGAAGGTAGAAATACCATCTGTTTGACTTGTTACGTCATGTTTATAAATGATAGCAGCCCAATATCGAATTTGATGTTTGAAGCTGTGGTGGCCATTTTCTGACAATGAGGAAAAGCAAAAAGGGTATCAGTAAAGCTGACTCATAGACCAGCTACATCTGAGCTGCTAATATGTATATGTGTATACATACATGTATGTATATATAGCATATATTTGTAAAATATATACAAAATAAATGTATAAAAATCACTAATATATATTTATAATATATATACAAAATAAATGCATAAAATCACTTATATATATTATATAATATATAATATATATTATATATTAGTGATTTTTATACGTTTATAAATGTACAAATGTATAAAAATCACTAATATATATTATATATATACAAAATAAATGTATAAAAATCACTTATATATAATATGATATATGTATATCATATATATTATATATCATATATATCATATTATATAATATATATTATATCATATATATTATAAGTTATTCAGCTCATAAATAACTTCAGCATGGTCTCAGGATACAAAATAAATGTACAAAAATCACTAATGTATATTAAAATATATACAAAATAAATGTATAAAAATCACTAATATATATTTATATTATATATACAAAATAAATGTGTAAAAATCACTTATATATAATATATGATATATATTTTATCATAAGATATAATATATATCATATATATCATACATCATATGATATAATATTATATATATTAGTGATTTTATACATTTATTTTGTATATATTTTAACATATATTAGTGATTTTTGTACATTTATTTTGTATCCTGAGACCATGCTGAAGTTATTTATGGGCTGAAGAAGCTTTCAGGCCAAGGCTATGAGGTTTTCTAGTTATAAGATCATATTGTCTGCTAACAGAGAGAGTTTGACTTCTCTTCCTATTTGCATGCCTTTTCTTTCTTTCCATTGTCTGATTGCTCTATCAGGACTTCAAATACTATGTTGAATAGGAGTGATGAGACAGGGCATACTTGTTTTGTGCCAGTTTTCAAGGGGAATGCTTCCAGCTTTTGCACATTCAGTATGATGTTTGCTGTGGGTTTGGCATGATGACTTTTATTATTTTGAGGTATGTGCCTTCAATACATAGTTTATTGAGAGTTTTTAACATAAATTGGAGTTGAATTTTATTGAAAGACTTTTTTGCATCTATTGGGATAATAATGTGGTCTTTGTATTTTGTCTTTTAGTTCTATGTATGTGATGAATCACATTTATTGATTTGCATCTGTTGAACCAACCTTGCATCTCAGGGAAAAAGCCTACTTGATTGTGGTAGATTAGCTTTCTGAATGTGCTGCTGGAATTGATTTGCCAGTATCTTATTAAGGATTTTTGCAACCACGTTCATCAAGAATATAAGCCTGAAGTTTCCTTCTGTTTGCGTGTGTGTGTTTAACATAAAGCGGTGTTGGTAACCTATACCAGGTTTTGGTATCAGTATGATGCTGGCTTCATAGAATGAGCTAAGGAGGAGACCCTCTGCCTCGATTTTTTGGAATAGTTTCAGTATGAATGGTACCAGCCCATCTTTGTACATGGGGTAGAATTTGACTGTGAATCTATCTGGTCCTGGATGTGTTTTGTTTTTTTTTTTCTTTTTTCACTTTATCCTATTTTACGACCTTGACGGTTAAATTGTGGTGTAAGGTGGATTCATCCAACTGACTTTGTTTCTGGAAGATTTTTAGGGGCCAGTGCTCAGCTCCCACTTTGGTGGGTAGCGGAAGGGAGGGAAGTAGTGGGGGAAAGTGCTGCTGGACCACTGGTCACTACACTCCAATAATAGGTAGTCAGTCAAAGCATTTTGTAGTACAGTGACAGTGGGATCCATTCTTGTTTGCATGTATCAGCAGCAGTGGCAGTGATAATACTAAAGGGTTCTGGTTTGTCTGCTGCAGCAGGGGGCTAGAAGGTGCCAAGGTGCCTGCCTTCATTCAGACATTCACTACAGTGGTGGAGGCAACCTGTCTGCTGGTGACTGTGCATGCAGGTGCACTGGTGGCTGTGTTGGCACGGGGTGGGGTGCTGGTGGACACAAGTCTATGTGCGTTCTGTGCCCATGGCAGTCAGAGGTGGTTGCACAAGGCCAGGGAGGGTTGCTGTTTTCTGTGCTTAGTTTTACACAAGTTTCAACACCAACACTAATTTCAACAGAAGTTTCAACTTGTGTTGATGCAAGAGTGGGGCACTAGAGGGGTGGGACTGATTGATTCTGTGCCTGTCAAAGCTCCAACTGCAGTGCTCAGCTGAGGGACAGGGTGCATAATGCATTCCTACCACGGCAGTGGCAGGGCAGAATGCAGGCACACACGTGTTGACTGGGGAGAAAGTCAAAACCCACCTGAGTACATGCGACAGGAAAGCTATGTAAGGAGTTGCTGTGGGTCTGGGGGAAGCTGCAATGTGGGGTGTGAGCCAGCCAAGCTGATGCATGGCCATGGGGCTGCCCCATGGGAGCTCTCCACAGATCAGGCACAGTCTGCCAGTGCAGGAGCTATGTTGTGGGCCCTGAAGGTGCTGGAGGCTGCCTTGTAAGCAGGCATGACCAGGCTGGGGCCCCAGGAGAGGGAAGCCAACCAAAGGGTGTTCAGGCCAATCCAGCTCTGTCTTATGGGCAAGACCACTCTGCAGAGTTCAGGTCCAACAGTTCCCCTAGGACTAATGTCTCCTATAGGAACAAATCAAACCTTAGGAGATGGCAGTCCCTGGCCATGCTATCCTATGGAGGCTCCCACACCAAACCCTCTGGGCTCCATATCAGCTGGCTTGCTGCCCCTAACACTTCTCTAAGTAGCTCTCCCTGGCAACCTGAGTATCTGTGGTGGTCAAGCAGTCTCTTCCTGCTGGAATTTCAGAGTCCTGTGGCCAAAGCAGGTTGCTCCTGGCAAGTTCAACTCACCTGTTCCCCCAGAGTTTTGGGGGGCCAGGAACTAATTCTGGTTCCAAGTATCCCTGTGCAAGGTTCTGGGCTTCCTATCTCTTCAGCCCAGCTTATATGCCTTTCCTCTGTCCACTCTCAGTGCCTTCCTTCTCAAGACCTGTTAGGAGTGCACCAGTAGTCCTGGTCCCTTTGTAGCAGCTATTCCACCTGGCTGTGCCTAGTCAGTCATCTTGCCAGCAGCTCTCTTTATATGTAAAACCAACCTTGCATTCCTAGGGAAAATCTCACTTGATCATCTGATATAATCCTTTTTATATGTTGCTTTATTCACTATGCTAGTATTTTATTGACAATTTTTATGTTCACATTCATAAGAAATATTGGTCAGTAGTTTTCTTTCCCTGTAGTGCTTTGGGTTTTGGTATGAAGCCTCATAAAATGATATGGGTAGTGTCTCCTCCTCTTATTATTTTAAAAGTTGAGAAGGATTGATGCTAATTCTTTACGTATTTGATAGAATTCATCAATGAAGTCATCTGGGTCTGGGCTATTCTTTGTACAAGGTTTTACTGTTGCTTATATTGTTTTTTAATTAAAAATTTAATATCTGTATTTGTTATATGTCTGTTTCATCTTTAGTCAGTTTAGGTAGTTTGTGTTTTTCTTAGATCTCATCTATTTCATTCTGGTTATCTAATTTATTAGCACTGCTAGTAGCATTCTCATGAGTTTTGCTTTTTCTGTCAGATTAGTAGTAGCAATACCTCCTCTTTCATGGAGAATGTAGCTAAATTTTTGTCAATTTTGTTGATTTTTTTTGAGAAATCACTATTTGTTTTATTTATTTTCTCCTTTTTTCTACTCTAATGTATTCATTTCTTATTTTTGTTAATTCCTTCCTTCTACTTTTTTTATTTAGTTCATTTCTCTTTTCTCATTTCTTAAGGTAGAATATTAGTTATTGGTTTAATATATTTATTTCTTTGTAGTATAATAGTTTCTAGGTATAAACTTTCATCAAAGTACTTCTTTTAGCTGTATTCCACAAGGTTTGGTATGTTATGTTCTCATTTTCATTCATCTCAAAGTATTTTCTAATTGCTCTTATGATTTTGAGATAATGTTTATTTAGGTGTGTGATTTTAATTTCCAAATATGTTTTGAGTTTCTCAAATTTATTTCTATTATTTGTTTGTAATTTAATAACATTGCAGATAAAGAATATACTTTATATTTTTTTCAATATTTTAAATTAACTGAGACTTATTTTAAGGTCCATATATGGTCTATATTGGAGAATAGTTCATATTCCATTAAGAAGCATATTTACTTAGCTGTTTTTGTGTAAAGTGATATAGGCATCTTTTGAGTATAGTTGGTTTATACTGTTGTTCAAGTCTTAAATTTTTAAAAGAAATTTTGCTAGTTGTTTAATTCATTATTGAAAATAGGTCATAATGTCTCCAACTAACTAATATTGTTTAATTTTTCTTTTCTCTTTTTGATTTTGCTCACTTTTGTTAACTGGTCTTATCAATCTCTGTATTGACGTTTCTATTCAGTGAGCCTTTTTTTTCATTCTCATAATTTCTTTTCATCCTTTAGCCATGGTTTTCTTTCCTTTTTTTAAATTATATTTATAATAGATAATTTAAACCTTTCCTAATAAGTCTTACTACTGGGCTTCCTCAAGAACAGTTTCTATTGACTGCTTTTTCCCCTGTGTATGGTCCATACATTCCTGTTTCTTTAAGTGTCTTTTGCTTTTTTCTTGAAAAACTGGACATTTTAAATAACATAATTTGGGAACTCTAGAAATAACTACTCCCATAGTTTGTATTTGTTTGTTGTTGGTGCTGTTTATTGGTTTAGGGATTTAACTGGAATAGTCCCATCAAGTCTTCATTGTTTTTCATACAAGACCACTAAGGTCTTTGCTTAGTTCACAGAATCAGTGGAAATTGGATAAAGACTTTCTTAAATTCCTTGAACCAAAGTTCTTGGTATTTAAAACTACCACAGAGCTAAGAAGAGATAAACGTTAAAAATCCCATGATCCTCACTGTTCTTACAGAAATCCGGCCACTTTTCTTAAATTATGTTTGTATTATTGCAAGTTTGGATTACAAATTCTTAAAAAGTTGATTTTGAAAATTTTTGCCAGTGTTTTTGTTGCTTATACATAGGAGCAATTTTCCAAAAGTGTTTTTGCTCAGCTAATTTTTGAATAATTCACAAAAAGCAATTAGTGGAGGAAATGCAGTTTGGAAAAAAAAAAAAAAAAAAACAATGCTGGAACAGTTGGATATCTGTATGGATCAAAATAAACCTCCAATTATACTGCAAACCTCTTAAAGTTATTGCACCCAGATTGCGGATTCACTTAGTAAATGAACATTTTTGGTAATTCTGATGACAGTAAACATAAACAACCCACTGAAACACAGGGCAAACTTCCTTCCTCTAATCTTTCCTTATAATTTTTTAAAGTCTGAATTTCAGACCAAAGTGTTGCCAAAAGAATTAACTATAAAAAGTAGCATTTTATAGTTACTTCTATTTATAGCACATAGTATGGTGCTTCAACTGTGTGCTTAAAATACATTAACTTATTTAAAGCTAAGGTATTCTTATTATACATATATCATCAGTTTCTTCTTTATAAAGTGAATTTAGAAAGATTAATTAAATTCCCAAAGGTCACACAGTTAATCAGTTGATTTAGTTTAAAAGCAAATGTAGTTATGTACTTTAGGAGAAAGCTCAAGCTCCTAAAAATAATGCACACTGCCTCACTAAACTTAGTTATAAAATACAGATTGTCAGGTTTCACAGACATAGGCAGTTCTGCTAATTCTTGTTTTATTAAGTGAGGTTTTGTCAAGCACTCATGAATTATATGTGGGGCACATATGAGCTTACAAATTTCCAGAAGTTCTTCCTAACTCTATAATTAAAATAAATTTTTCTCCATAATAAACAAAGTAGGACAATTTTGTATCTAGAGGATAGTACTGGGAACTTTATCATGTTATTAGAATCATTTCTTATCATGCTATTAGATAATTTCATCCTTCATTTGTAAAAAAAAAATTATAGCAGATATTTTTTAAGAAAATTATTTGGAATATCTCCCTAAAACTTCTAAGAAAGACATATCAGACTTGGTTGCTGCCTTTGAACAGAATCTATTCATTGAACCTGCTAAATTGAGAGTGAAATATATATAAAAAGATATTAGAAATAGGAAATATGAGATATCCCCGAGCTTGATTAGGAGGATGCAATGAGCACATCAACTTACTCATCTTTTTCATTTTATGGGAGAAAATAAATGCCGACATTAA
This sequence comes from Macaca nemestrina, assembly GCF_043159975.1. NCBI lineage: Eukaryota > Metazoa > Chordata > Mammalia > Primates > Cercopithecidae > Macaca > Macaca nemestrina. The sequence continues at coordinate 62,129,075 of NC_092132.1, read as the reverse complement.
TTGGCTAGGTCAGTATCATTTTATTCTGCAGAATTTTATAGGAATGATGTTTCTCAAGAGTTCATTTTTTTTAAATCAGAATTTTATCTTTTAACCTCTCTCAGCTATGTTATTGTCATCGTAATAGCCAGAAATCAATAGGTGACATCTAATGAGAGATTATGACTTTTTGGCTTCATTTACGGATCATTAAATTGGCTACCAAGTTTGCTACATTTTCATAGCAGGGTCAGTTTTAAGGACTTTTTATCTTTTTAACCATGAAGATCAAATAGAATGTTCCTTTATTTAAGTGAGAAACCAGCATAGATAAGCACATTTAATTATAGATTTTAATTTGTGTCTCTTTTATACTTATAGTTCCTTTTATGTTTTTGCGGTCAATTTTAATTTCATGGAGCTTTTCTTTCTTCTTCAAATTCCTTAATGCAGTACATTTCGTAACACATTTTATTATTGTATTATATGTGATGCCTTAAATCCTTCATTATATAATTTTGTTTGCTAAATCAAATCAACTTTGCACTTAAGTTCTATTCCTTTGAATGTACCCCATCCTGACTAGCTCTTTTGCTTAATTTTATTTGGATAAGAACATGAGAAATAAAAATGTTTTAGATTATTTAGATATCAAGCCAGGGAAAACTTATCCAGTCTGGCTTCCATGTGTCTGATAGAGCAAATAACATAACATCAGAAAAAAAAATTAATTTATGAATATGAAGCAGTTTAATAAATTAACCAAGCTTTTAATAAGTTATAGATATTTTATAATTTTTATTACATCAGGAATTTTAAAAGTGTTCAGGCATAATGATTTTTTATTTATAATCCACAAATAAAATAAAATGAGATGGTTGGTGCTTTTAAAAAGTCTTATGACTGAACAAGTGGTTCTGATAGCTGTTTTTTGGTCTAGGAATGACCATGTCTTGGTAGGTCCAATGTGAATTAGTCCAGCATATCTTGAAGCTTTGCTCATAAACTGCTTGATTTAACATTATAACCAAAAACAAAGTTTCATCTTGAGTGTTACAACTTCTTGATAGTCTGTGACTGCATAGAATGTGGTGCTGAGGAAACATTCAATGCCTTATGTAGGTTTATTGGGCCAAAGATTAACTAGTACTTTGAGCAGAGAAGAAGCAAAATACATTCCATATGTCACATGTTTAGGGAGCATATTATCAGGCAAATTACATCAGATAATACCACTATGTAATACCATCTCAATGGACAAAAGCCTTTGTTTAAAATCACATAAAACCAATAATAGTCTCTTTTCTATGTGATATACAGCAATGAATAGATTGCTGTGTAAACAGCCCTTTTGAGATACCTTAGAGACACTTCTCTGTACTTGAAATAATGTAGAGTCACTGAACTAAAAATAAGCCTGTCAAATATTATATTCTTTTTTGCCTCTATAGAGAACTGTCTTTCAACTAGAAAGGTATAATTGATCTCTCTTTCCTATAATGAATGGAAGGCATTAAAAGAAAATACCTTCTTACTACCCAGCTTCAAATAAGCAATATTCTGTGTTTAAATTGTCCTCACTTTGGCTATTTAAGATTGGCTTAAGTAGTGTGTAAAATCATGTTATCTACGTATGAAAAAAATGAACAATATCATATGGACACCCAAGCCTACCATTCTAAAGGAGATATATCTACTCTGCTCTGGATCATTCCAAAGGGTATCAGGTTCATTATACATATAATTTACTCTACAAAAGTCTTATTGGATCCAACCCCTCCTGGATGTCAACTTCTAGAAACAAAGTTCAGTATTAGTGCTACTTTATTTTATTTACTTCCTTCACAAAATTTATCACTGAAAGAAAATACAATCTAGAAGAATGCTTCAAAACAAATTTTAGGTTCTATCCCAAGTGTTTAACTTTTAAAAAATTTCAGATGGAATAATTTAATCTCTTAGACCTGATTTACCATATTTTATTTACAAATAAATAAAAAAGTTGTAAGATGAAAGATTCTCCTTCCTATAAAACCTTAATTGTTACTTTCCTGTCAAATTCCCTTTCAAAAAAAAAGTTTCAAAAAAATAAGAAAAAGAAGACTATTCTTCATGAGGATGGCTATTCACCAAAGTAGTTAATATATTATTTTCTCTGAAAATATAAGGAAGCAGGATGAGCAAGGTGTTGTTTTTTTAATTCATTTGAACTATCTGCTTTTATCTCATTACTACATAGGTGTTCTTTTATGTCAACCCTCCATTTATTTTATATTGTTTTGCAAGCTCTGGGGGAAACAAGTGCCTTACTTTAGGAAGCTGATAAAAGCTGACATATCAAGGGAATAGAGATAGAAGATTAGAACTAAGAAAGAGAAGAGTTTTCCTAAAATCAGTGAATTAGGTACACTTGGTTATAAATTGCATGACAAAATCCTTTTTGAGATATTTAAAATATAATGGAGAATAGAGAACATGCCACTAAAAAAGTAATAAATCTCTAAATTAATATAAATATTTTGTGCTGCTCACAATATTTCTTGTATGTTTGAATGCATTTAACACATACTATTTATTTGTTTTATTTATCCATTGCTTGAGATAAACAGACAACAGTGATTATCTCTGTTAGCACTGTTCATTGCTATGTACTTAAATGAGCATTGTCCTTGTGTTACTTTTGATTTAAATGATTATTTTTTTAGGTATAAAACAATAAGAATATGTCAAGCTATTTATATGAATAAGATTTTGATTATCAGAAAATAAATTTTTGCACTATATAAAATATAATTAATATTAAATCTCTAACATATAAATTTCAGTGTTGACACAATTTAATATGCATTGTATGTATCAATGTCACTCACTGTAATAATTTTCTAATGCCTTTTCTTGTTTGAACACTTTGTTTTAAGCCATGTCTTTCACCATTGTGAAAGTTACTGTCTCAAAGAGTAAACTGATCATAGTATTTAAAATAACTCTTTTTTCTTTTCTTTTTTCTGAGACAGAGTCTCACTCTGTTGCCCAGGCTGGAGTACAGTGGCGCAATCTTGGCTCAATGCAACCTCTGTTGCCAGGGTTCAAGCAATTCTTCTGCCTTAGCTTCCCGAGTAGCTGGGATTACAGGTGCCTGCCACTGTGCCTGGCAAATTTTTTTTGTAGTTTTTAATACAGACGGAGTTTCATCATCTTGGCTAGGCTGGTATTGAGCTCCTGACCTCGTGATCTATCCGCCTTGGTGATCCACCTGCCTCGGCCTCCCAAAGTGCTGGGATTAGAGGTGTGAGCCACTGCGCCCGGCCTAAAATAATTCTTAAAGTTAACCATTATGAGCCTATTTTTCTAAGACTCTGTATCATCTTACATTTCTTATGACATCATCATATCTCTCTAGATTATTGTATAGATTCCACTCTTCACATTTCCATCACCATTCCTTCATTTTACATAACTTAGGCAAAGTGGTTATTCTAAAACATGAGTGTTGCTTAAAACTCTGCATTGCTCTCTGTGAGACTAAAGGTATTTGTCAATTCTTTATATCTCCCATTTTCACTCTACCTACTCTTATGTCCCATACTTTATATACAAGGTTTACTTAAAATTTCCTTTCCAGAGAAGACTTATCTCTGGATTGAATTTGTTTCTTCTATCTGGAATTCTGTACCACTTAGGATGCTTGAATATCTCCTGTCCCCTGATCATATCCCAGATTTGGCAACTATTCTTGCAGAGTTCCAAGATATTCTCCTTCTTAGTACCTCTTCCATACCTATTTCTTATTTCATCATTGAATTGCAACTGCCTCTTTTCTTTCTAATCATTCCTTACAGAGCAACATCCTTGAGGTAGTGACTGTGCTTTAGTTTGTGAGAAATTGGGAAATCAGATAATCTGATTTTAATCTGTATCACTATGTCCTAGTCCACTGCAAATAAACGTGTATCTCAAATGAAAACAGGTGAAAGTCAGGAAAACTAAGCTAGTAGATGTTAAAAGAAAAAAAAAAAATTGACAGATTAACCTTAGCATAGTTTATTTGAGAAAGAATGATTAATGAATTAGGTAGCACTCGGAAACAGGAAGGGTTCAGAGAGCTCTACCCAACAATGTGAGCAGGCTGTATTTAAAGACAGTAAAAGGAAGTGATTTATAGAAACAGCTTGATTGGTTTCAGCTCCACATTGGCCTTTTTGGGGCATGGTGTCACGAGGCATTTGATTTATATGGACATGATCTGAAGAGTTGTAGCCTATGATTGGCTGAAGCTCAGCTGCTATGATGGGCAGCAACTCAGCTACTTGTTATAAGAATATACCCCTATGTTTGTTAAGAATATACTAAGTTGCTTGCAGTTTGCTACACATAAAATCAAAGTACAGAGACAGCCTCAGGGCAAGCTTAATTTAATTTATTTCAACATAGACATGCCTCCTTTGTTTTCTAGGTAACTAGATTGCTGCTCTAAATTCTCCCTGCATTCGAATGATGGATTCACTGCTGCCCTGAGTACTGGGACAATAACATATTCATCATTATTTTCTAAACTAAGTACAGCAGATGCTGAGTTAATATTTGTCAAATAAATGATAAAGAAATTTATAATAATAAACCTGGTTTGAACATTTATAATAAAAATGTTGTGCATTAGTAATGAAATATAACTTTATACTCTAACAAAGTTAGAGAACATTATTCCCAATTAACATAAATAGTATCATGACATTTTATAAATATAAATAGTAAATGCTACTGAAATAGCTCATTCTACACCCTAGAAATCAGGTTTTGAAAGCCTTTTAACAAAAGTCTCAAAGCCCTAATTTTCTTCTTTGAGACTTTTGGATAGCTATTGACTATTGCATTTGTACATAGAAAACTGAAGACAAAACAGGAGGTAATTTCCTTCAAATAATATTTTCCATTGACTTGTTTCTTGGAATAAGCAATCTTGAAGAATGATGTGGATTCAGAAGCATCGAAGGTGAAAATTTTTCAAGATCCCACTGTTTAAGGAATTTTTGATGATGTGGGGAAATAAAAAATAAACTGTTAGGCTGATATACAATTCTTATTGGCATTTTAGCTTTTCTCATTTTTTAAATTCTGGCAAGAAACTTTCAAAAGAATGTGATTAATAACATGATTGAAATGAATCAACACACTGTATTAATGTTTTATGTCTGAAATGTGAAAAATAGTCAAGATTAAATCAGACTGGAAATGTCATCTTTTTTCTTCCAAAATAGTTCCTTAAAGTCTATGTTTAAAGTATTGTCTTTATAATCATTGACTAGAAAATCCAGAACAGATAATTATTATTTTTTATATAATAGTTCTTCTATATTTAAAAGACTTTCTATTGTTAGTGAAAAGAATGATGATTAAATAAAGAGTTCACACAATGACGGCCTCCTAAATCTGAATCTTGCCACACATTTTATAATAAAACCACACTGAACAACAAGGAGAGAATATAATATCACCCATATTTTCGACATAACAGTGAGATAGAAAAGACAACATGTTTCAAATTATCGGTGAGTAGGAAAATAAACTTAAATCCAGCAGAGCTAACTCCAGGGACCTGGAAATGGACTGGGGATTTTCAGTAAAGAAGAGTCTAAAATTCCACATGACAGTGTAAAGGAGTATGGTCTCCTGAAACATGGGAAAATTTGGAAGGGAGAGGCAACCATAGCAGATTTTGTAACAAAGAGAAAGAAAAAAAAAAAAAAAAAAAGAGAAGAAGAAAATTAAGATTCCTAGAATAAATCTCACAACCAAATAAGTAGGATATTGACTACACCAACAAAAGAAAGAGCCTTCAACCAAGGACCTGGAGTTAAGCAACCTCAAATATTCACACCTGTCTGCTTATAATTTAACATCCATAAAAATATATTTCACATTAAACAAAAAAATAACAATTGAAAGTTACATATGGATGAAAAAGGAAATAAAATTGAAATATTTCACCTGGCAAAAATTCTTTCCCAAACCAAACATGAAGCAGATAAAATTGTTACAAAATGTCCTAATATGATTAAATACTGTTTAAAAGCAGCACTTACAGATATGCAAAGAAAATACTCTCAAATCAGGAATACAATTATACACAGCAAATGTGGACAAAGATTGACCAAAAAAAAAAAAAAAAAAAGACAAAATTTACATTGGAGAAACTGGCGTCTGCCTTAATCAAGTTATCAAGACTAAAATTATCAGCAAAAAGTGATGTTGACTAGGTGTGGTGGCTCACGCCTGTAATTCCAGCACTTTGGATAGTAGAGGTGGGCAGATAACCTGACATAAGGAGTTAGAGACCAGCCTGGCCAACATGGTGAAACTCTGTCTCTACTAAAAATACAAAAATTAGACAGACGTGATGGCATGGGCCTGTAATCCAAGCTACTCGGGAGGCTGAGGCAGGAGAATCGCTTACACTGGGGAGGCGGAGGTGACAAGAGTGAGACTCCGTCTCAAAAAAAAAAAAAAAAGAAAAAAAGTTATATCAATAAAATATAACCTTTGTTAATGTGATAAAAGGGGATTTCAGCTAACTGGTATTGTTTTCAAAAATCTACAACACCAGCATAATTATGAGAAAATATCAGGCAACAACAAATTTAAAGGTATTTAAATTTAAAAGTATATAAATTTGCTATAAAATGCCGGACTATCTTGCTTCAAATTGTTAGGGTTATGAAAAACAAGAAAAGACTACGAAATTGCGACAGATTAGAGCCAAACAAGTCATGCTTTACTGGATGCTGGAACAGAAAAAAATACATTAGTAGAAAAGCTGGGGACATTCAATAAAATCTACAATCTAGTTTACAGTATTTATCAATGTCCATTCCTTAAATTAAACTAAACATTAACTGTTGGTCAATAAAATGTTAATATTAGAGGAAATTAGGTGAAGAGTATAAATCTCAATTATTTTTGCATCTCTTTTGTAAATCTAAAATTATTTCAAAATGAAAAGTTGAAAAAAAGTTAACACAATTCAACAAAGAAACAAAGACCAAAAATAATTGTCTTAAGGCTGAGGCAACAGGATTGCTTGAAGGCAGGTGTTTGAGACCAACCTGGCAAAAGTAACAAGAACTCGTCTCTACAAACAAATATGCAAAACAACAACAAACTAAAACAATTGTCAGAGATACAAAGACAAAATTATCAAGATACCAAGATAGATGAGATTCAACTGAAAAGTTTAATTAGGTATATTTGAATACAAGCATGAAATCAGTCAATAGAATACAAATAAAATAAAATGAAATGAAATGAAATAAATAATAGATGTTAGAGAGAAAGTAGATATAATGGAAGACAGGAAAAAAGAAATTCAAAACAGGCAAAATTGGAGTACCTGAATTGAATAACTGATTTTCAAGCTATAATTTAAAAATATTCTGAAACTGAAAAAGACCTGAATCTACTTATTTAAAAGGGTCATATCTAAAATATATTAATAAGTTGTGAGCCTTGAAAAAACCGGGGAACACTCCACAGAGACTCCAGTTGAATTGCAATTGAAAGAAAAAATTAGGTTAACAAGAGACTTCTCAAAATCAACATACAAAGCAGATCACATTAATAAAACATTTTAAAGAAACTCAAGGAAAGAAAACTTGAACTAAGATTTTGTACCTAGCTAAACTTTCCTTCATATGTTGAAATTATAGTAAAGCAATTTAAAATATAACTCAGGTAATTTTGCACTTAAAGTCTTTTTGAGAAATTCAACAGAAAATAAGTTTTATCCATCTGTGCTTGGAAAAACTTTTAAAAATTGGTTAATTGTGATGTTTCAATTAAAAATCAAAGTAAAGTAAATTTTGGGACAATAAACAAAATAAAATATGTAAACTGTTATATTCTCTCATACACTGCTGGTGGGAATGTAAAATGACACAACCACTTTGAAATACAGTTTAGCAGTTTCTGAAAAATTTAAATAACTACCATAACACTTAATCATTACACTAATATGTATCTATCCCAGATAAATGAAAGCATATGTCCATACAAAGATAGGCACATGAACATTTGTATGAACTTTACTTGCAATAGCCAGAATCTGGAAACTACTGAAATGTCCATCAACAGATCAATAGATAAACTTTGTGATACAACCATAAAATGGAATGCTAATCATCAATAAAGTTAGATGAACTATTGGTACATGCAACAATACATATGATTTCCAAAATATTAATAATTATAAGTTTAACAGCACTGTGGGAGGTCGAGGCGGGCAGATCACAAGGTCAAGTGATTGAGACCATCCTGGTCAATGTGGTGAAACCCTGTCTCCACTAAAAAATACAAAAATTAGCTGGGTGTGGTGGCACATACTTGTAGTCCCAGCTACTTGGGAGACTGAGGCAGGAGAATCGCTTGAACCCAGGAAGAGGAGGTTGCAGTGAGCCAAGATCATGCGACTGCACTCCAGCATGGGCGACAGAGTGACACTCTGTCTCAAAAAAAAAAAAAAAAAAAAGAAAAGAAAAGAAAAGAAAAAAAGAAAAGAAAAAATCCAGACCAAAAAATATGTCTCAGTCTTAGAACAAACTGATCTATACTCAGAAAAAAAAAAACAGATACATTTTTGCCTGAGGATGAGAGGAGTGCAACATGAGAAGAAACATGAGGAAAGCTTTACAAAAAGATAATGGAAAACTGTTGTAGGAGATAAATATGTTCATTACCTTGACTGTAGTGATAGTTCCAAGAAATATTTATAAATTTATACTATAAATATATTCACATGCTTGTATGCCACTTAAAACTCAGGAAAGCTGATAAAAAGCGTAACTGGAGGTAACAGATTTCTGTAGTCAATCAGAAAAAAATATATGGGCTTTTGGAACTTATTTGTGTACTTGAAAACACGAAGACATTTGGAATTCATGATGATTGTGATCAAGTCACAGTCATAGTTAACCTGGACACATTTAAAATAAAATTTCCTAATAGTGAAATGCCGTTGTTTATACTAAACTTTTAAAATAACTATTAATGAAAAAAATAGGAATCAATATCAGAGTGCTATTTCTGCATGCAACTATTTACAGAAACTTGAGAAGAATTTTTTTTTTTTTTTTTTTTGAGACAGAGTCTGGCTCTGTCGCCCAGGCTGGAGTGCAGTGGCCAGATCTCAGCTCACTGCAAGCTCCGCCTTCCAGGTTTACGTCATTCTCCTGCCTCAGCTTCCCAAGTAGCTGGGACTACAGGCGCCCACCGCCTCGCTCTACTAGTTTTTTTTGTTTTGTTTTGTTTTGTTTTGTTTTGTTTTGTTTTGTTTTGTTTTTTTAATAGAGACGGGGTTTCACCGTGTTAGCCAGAATGGTCTCGATCTCCTGACCTCGTGATCCGCCCGTCTCGGCCTCCCAAAGTGCTGGGATTACAAGCTTGAGTCACCGCGCCCGGGCCGAGAAGAATCTCTAAGCTATTTTCTATTCCCTCTTTCTATGATTATCTAATTCTTATAACTAACATTCAGAATGAAGTTGTAGAGTGTAAGTTAAATTAGAAGTAAATGCCATATTGTTGTTATAGTATTCAACAAAAAGAGTTAATTTAATATATTTTTAAGGCTGGATTAGTTTTTCATTATTGTAAAATGATGAAAGTACTGGTTTTTATTCAATACATTTTTTTCAATACATATTTTTTCAATACATTATTTTTTACATACAATGTATTTTTATTCAATACATTATTTTAATCAACCACATTATTGATCAAACCTCATGAAGATTTTGTTTAGTAATGTGGTCACTAAGTAAATTACTAGCTAAACATACATGTTTTTTTTCATTGAAAAGAAGTACCTGCATGTTTGGCTTAAAAATATTTAGTGGACTAATTCATAGTTCTTGCAATAGAAACAGCAAACCTATTTCCAAAACATGGTTTAACTTTAGCCATTCTAGTTTTGACTGCATTGATTTTTGTTTTCAACCTTTTCTGGTTGCTGTAGCAACATTCTGTAGCTGTCAGAACTAAGAGACTCTCTATGTAGCATTTCATATTTGAGAGATAATGGTACCGTAAATGAATCTCTGACCTTTATCACAAGCCAAATGGATTCAGTGAAATATTAATATGTATATTACTTAATATTCTCTTGACTACTTGAGTTGAAGGTTATTAAATTCTGTATATTCATTTTGAATATTACCTCATACAGTTTAAGTATTTATATGTCTTCCTACTTAGATAGACCTCTTGAAAATATTGCATAAGTCTCAATTATTTTTTAAATAACTTGAAAACTGAATTTAAACAATACTATGACCATTGGAATTTTGTTTTTCTGGCATCTAAATATATTGATTTTGCAGTATTATGTGTTTGTGGTAGAGTGAGCAGGTTTGGGGAATGTATGTTACAAAATGTAATTCAGGGCCAGGCATGGTGGCTCAGGGTCGGGAGTGGTGGCTCACACCTGTAATCTCAGAACTTTGGGAGGCCAAGGCAGGCAGATGATTTGAGGTCAGGGGTTCGAGACCAACCTGGCCAACACGGTGGAACCCCCGTCTCTACTAAAAATATAAAAATTAGCTGGGCATGGTGGTATACACCTGTAGTCCTAGCTACTCTGGAGGCTGAGGGAGAAGAATCCCTTGAATCCAGGAGGTGAAGGTTGCAGTGAGTGGAGATAGCGCCATTATACTCCAGCCTGGGTGACAGTGAGACTCCATCTAAAAAAAAAAAATTGTAATTCAGACATTATGAAAGTATATACTGCACAATTTCAAGGGAATTGCTTGGTGACATTGTTATCATTCTTTCCTTGTTATTCACACATTCCAGTTATGTATATATTAAACATATGCACATACTTATATATCTTCCCTAAAGATATTAAACATGAGATAAGATTTATGATTTTGAGTTTTAATTAGACTAACATTTTAATTCAACTTACCCCACGTTACTAATACACTTTATCATGAATAATTTTTAAAAATTAGAATTTGTCTGTTCCTCAATAGTATAATAATAAAAGGTAAATTTAGTATTTACTAGCATTGAGCCACGCATGTCTAGTATAAAATTATAATGACAGTTATCACACTTACAAATTTGTTTGTAGGAGTACTTGGCTAATGAATGTCTTTCCCAAGGGCAGTATTCTTAATGAGAACAAAGATTTTTGTTTGTTTTCTTCCTCATTTTATTATCAAGCCAGTTACCTTGGTGTATACTGGGGAATCAATAAGCAATTGTTCAAATAAATTCAATAATAAATAATAAAATGATAAAATGAAAATATAGGCTATATACATTTGTCAGGCACAATTTTAAAGCTATATTTTAAGTTTTATATGAAAAATGTTTAGCTTTATAAAGCATAGGAAATTTCTCTAATAGAAAACTTACAGAGGAAATTTGAAGAATTAAAAGAGGCAAAATGAACTGAAAATTTCTGTGGTTAGTATTACATTATAACCAACAACTGAATTTTAAAAATTTTATTATATTACTTATAATCACCAACTGAATTTTTAAAATTTTATTATATTACAGTATATTCAATAATTGTCAATTGACTAAAGACTATTTAGTTAACAAAATTATGTTAATAAATAGAAATGAACTAAATATTTAGTCAATTTAAACGCTTATCAGTATCATTATTTATTGAACTACATTTCACTGACCACAAATGGAAATAAATTGGACATTTTCAACATTTTATCTGAATGCTCTAATCTCCACTAAATCATTTTCCCCAGGTGTCACCCAAGGCAGTGATTAACGACATTCTAGTAAAACTTACTTTGGTGGTCTAAAAATAAAATGTCATTTCTATCAAATGAAATGATAATAATTTTCAGCTAAATACAGCTTTCTGTCAGTAGCAAGATGCTCACTGAAGTATTTTAAACATTTTTAAAAGCAACCAAGAGCAAAAACAGTATATGTTGGAATGATTTAGGTAATAGAGAAATGTGAGTGAGTGTGTGTTTGTGTGTGTGTGTATTTCTGCTCTTGGTTTCAAAGTGTCAGGAGAAATAACTATTATTAATCACCAGCTACAGTCAGATTTATATATTGCCAAAGGGCAATACAACAGTCATATTGGTGAACATATATGTCTTTTGAGGACCTATTTGCCTATTTCTTTTTACTTTATTTTTCCTTAAGTACCCTGCCTGTCTTTCTATCAATCAAAATCATTAATTTATTTTCATTTCCACTAGATATTTTCAGTCTAATGGACTGAGGTTGAGTTTATTCACATTAGGAACATCTATTTTAATTGAAGTTGTCTTTATTTCGTTTTAGTTCTCACTCTTCTTACTTTTTTTTTCTTTTTTGAGACAGAGTCTCGCTCTGTCACTCAGGCCAGAGTGCAGTGGTGCAATCTCCGCTCACTGCAGCCTTGGTCTCCCCGATCAAGCGATTCTCTTGCCTCAGCCTCCCAAGTAGCTGGGATTACAGGTGGGCACCACCACACCAGACTAATTTTTGTATTTTTAGTAGAGACAGGGTTTCACCATGTTGGCCAGGTCTTGAACTCCTGGCCTGGAGTGATTCACCCACTTCGGCCTTCCAAAGTGCTGGGATTACAGGCATGAACCACCACACTCAGTCTTGTTTTAGTTTGTAAATTTTAAAACCTAAAAAAACATAAAATGCATTTTGAAATTACATGACTTTTAAAGCCATTATGCTTATCATTCCTTATTACATAAGAAAGTGGGATATTTTACAAGAAATATTGAATATTTTGTATACCTTAAGAACCAAGATTGCTTTCTTATTAATTTGTTTTATTTGCAGTTTTTATTTACAGTTTTTATTTGCCATTTATTTGCAGTTTTAATATTTTGTATCTTATTTTCCATTTCTGATTTTAAAGAAAAAATTTAGGTCTCTACCACGTGCATCAATTTTCTTTCTCTTTATTTATTTCACAATGTGAAATGCTGCAATACAAGCCACATTGGCCCATCACAGGTTTAATGTCAAATTCAGTACATTATTTAGGTAATATTAGCTTCAGTTTTACTCCCAGCTATACAAACATCCTTTCTACTTTATGCAGTTAGTTAGTTAAGTATAATTAATTGAATTAAAGTGTCTTGCCAATGATTGGTTTCTCCAAATTTTTTCACCTTGTAATATAACTGATTTAAACACATAGCTACCAATCCCTGATAGAGGCTCTTTTGTCTTTTCCAAAAAATCTCTGTGAAAACAAACAAACAAACAAAATAAAAGCAATGTGGAAAACTGAGACAGTCATTTAACTTTTTTTTTTTTTTTTTTTTTTTTTTTGAGACGGAGTCTCGCTTTGTCGCCCAGGCTAGAGTGCAGTGGCCGGATCTCAGCTCACTGCAAGCTCCGCCTCCCGGGTTTACGCCATTCTCCTGCCTCAGCCTCCCGAGTAGCTGGGACTACAGGCGCCCACCACCTCGCCCGGCTAGTTTTTTGTATTTTTAGTAGAGACGGGGTTTCACCATATTAGCCAGGATGGTCTCGATCTCCTGACCTCGTGATCCCCCCGTCTCGGCCTCCCAAAGTGCTGGGATTACAGGCTTGAGCCACCGCGCCCGGCCCATTTAACTTATTTTTAAAATACAGAGATATTTTCCAATAACCACTGGAACTGATGGCATTAGACTGAAAAATACAATGGTTGGCTTAAATTATTTTAACCTCTGAAATGGAGCAACCTTACCCATCTGAAAGCAGATAGGAATCATTTTGGCTTTCTTACTGTGGGTTTCTGTTCAAAACTATAGGGTCTAAACCAACTAAAATCCAGATTGCAATCTTTTCATTGCTAAGTTACTATACATTATTACAGAGAAAGTAATACAAACCACTTCAGTGCTCCTCTTTCAGCATTCAATTAGAAATAAACACAGTACATTTAGTTCTTGTATTGGCATATCTTATTTTAGGAGTCGTCTTAATCTTGAAACATTGAATAGCAGAGAAGCAATTTAAAATTTATCATACCTAGAAATTTCCTAATTTAACACTAGATAATTTAGACTGGAAAAATATTACCTATGATGATTACAGGTTTGGAAGTATCATAATGTAACTCAAAATATCAAGGATATTTTTTAAAATTATGACAGTGAAACACATTATAAATTAAAAGACACAAAAAAATGCGTAAGAGAACCCAGTGGAATGATAAATTCAAATTATGAATAGAAAGAACTAAAAAAATAATATTTTATGCCTGTCTAAAAAATTGTTCAAAAGTGAGGACGTTTGCAAAGGCATAGCTATTAATACTTTCCCACACTGCCCACTTCTAAGAAATTTATTAAAGGAGTTCCTTAGGGAGAAGGAAAGTTAACAAAATAAAAGATGAGAGATTTATGCAACATTACCAAACACGTACATTGATAAATATGCCAGTTAATTGAATTAAATATTGTTATTTTAAATAGCCTCTATATGTTTAACATAACTCCTTTCCCTTCACCACTAAAAAATAATTGTCACCAGGTAGAATGCAGTGAGGAAGGAAAGTGGAGTCTGGCTCAAATGTAATTGAAGTATGCTACATTTTTTTTTTTTTTTTCCATGCTTGGAAGGAGAATAGAAGTTGGGGAAACCCAAGCATTTTGTTAGGTAGATTGACAGCTATTTACCTAACTTCTTGTTTTAAAGATAATTACTAAGAGAATAACCATATTCCATTTTGTTTCAAAATGAGCCAGTAGCAATCAAAAGGTGTACCTCAAGAAAAGTTAGCCTAATAGAAGTTAGGAAAGAAAAAAAGATTAAAGAAAGAGAGTGATACACAGAAATGCAAAAGGACTGTGCAGAAAATAACCAACAGACTTTAATAATCAATACTGGGATTAGGATTTATAAATTTAAAATCCAACTACCTGCTCTTTGTAACTGATACAAGTAAAATAAATTCTTCAGGAAATAAAGGAAGGAGATGCACTATGTAAATATAGACCTAAGTAAAGCCAAATAAATTATATGTATATTAGAAAAAATAGATTTTAATGCAAAACACATCAATAGAAATCAAAGAGCCTATATATTAATAAGAATAAAAAAAGAAAAGCAAAAATATATAAACGACAACTTTACCCAACAGCATATTTCTGGTCTTTACGCAGCAAGTTTTAGTTATAATGTGTTATGTTGAATTGGTATTATGGCTATGTTTTATGTATTAGAGATCAATATTATCCTTCCAGCTTATCTGCTAATGTAATACATTGATTTTCAAATATAATGTCAAAATTGCATTTCACAATAAACTCAATTTGCTTTTGATGAGTTATTCTTACCTATGATATAATTTGTTCTGCATATATTTATTTTAAAAATCCCTTTACATCCGTGTTCCTGGAAAATATAGACCTGTAATTTTTTCTCCTAATATTTTTTTCAGATTTTCTGATAACTATTATTCTGGCCTTATAAAAAGTCATTTGTAGAAAAGATATTCTAATTTTTAGAATGTATATTAAAATCCACCTGGGTTTTGATTTTTTCCCTAGGGGAAAGTTTGTAAGACATACAATCCCTTGAAAAATGCTTTCTAATTTTCTTTATGTCACTTTTAAGTAGTGATTTCAACAGTTTATCCATTTGATCTGAATCTTAAAATTTATAGCAGGAAGTATACAAGACTACATAATTATCATTTAATACCTGCAACATCTAGTAATACCATTTATTCTTAATTTTGGTAATTTGTGCTTTGTCATTTTTTTTTAATTTTATTCCTTAAAAAACAATTTTGGCTTTGCTAATTTTCCATCTGTAGTTTTAATTTTTTCTTTATCTTCTTATGGTTTTAATTGTGTTCAATGTATTTTTTATTTGTTGTCGGGCTTCTATCTCGTAGAGATAAATATTTAGATCAATGATTTCAACAAGGAATTTTTTTTTTTTTTTTGAGACTGAGTCTCATTCTGTCGCCCTGGCTGGAGTGCAGGGGTGCAGTCTCGGCTCACTGCAAGCTCCGCCTCCCTGGTTCACGCCATTCTCCTGCCTCAGCCTCCGGAGTAGCTGGGACTACAGGCGCCGCCACCATGCCGGCTAATTTTGTTTGTATTTTTAATACGGGGTTTCACCGTGTTAGCCAGGAAGGTCTTGATCTCCTGACCTCATGATCCTCCCGCCTCGGCCTCCCAAAGTGCTTGGATTACAGGCGTGAGCCACCGTGCCCTGCCCATTGTATGCATTTTTAAACTTACTTTTCTTCTTTTGTTTTATGCTGGGTGTATTAGTCCATTTACATACTGCTAAAAAGAACTACCACAGACTGGGTAATTTATAAATAAAAGATGTTTAATTGACTCATGTTTCTGCATGGCTGCGGAGGCCTCAGGAAACTTACAGTCATGATGGAAAATGAAGGAGAAGCAAGCACCTTCTTCAAGAGGCAGCAGGAAAGAGAGAGCACTCAGGGGAAACCGCGACTTTTAAAACCATCAGACCTAGTGAGCGCTCTCTCGCTATCATGAGAACAGCATGCAGGAAACTGTCCCCATGATCTAATCACCTGCCACCAGGTCCCTTCCTTGATACATGGGGATTACAATTCGAGATAAGATTTGGCTGGGGACACAGACCAAACCATATGGCTGCATATTTATATTGTTTTATCTACTAGCTCTCTAGTCCTCTCACCTATTATGTTTAATTTTCTCTTTAAACACTCGTTTGACACTTAATTTCAGGGTTTTATTTAGATTTTTGTTTGTAAATTTAAGTTAACTTTTCTCAATTGTATGTTACATTTTGAGAAAATTGAAAACTTACATTCAATTTTAAGAACTATAATGTCAAGATTAAATGTACTCTTCACCACGTTTTCCCAAATGCTAATAGCTTGCAAAACTATAGTACAGTATCACAATTAGGAAATTTACATTGATATACGTTACCAATATATTCTACCAATCTTATTACATTTAACACAAAAAAATGTTCCCTCACAACAAGGAGCTCTCATACATCCCATTTATAACAACACCCAATTTCCACAGAGCCACTCCATCTGTAGCCCCTAGCAATTATCAATCTCTTGTCTGTTTTTATTTTTATTTTTTTTTAGTTTCAAGGGAATACATAAAAGGAATCATAACACTAATGTAGTCTTCTGGGGTTGACATGTTTTTTCACTCAACATAACTCCCTTGAGATCCATCCAAACTGCTTTGTTTTGTAGCTGTTATCCTTTTATTGTCTTGTTTTTCCATTTTTTATTGAAGTTAAATACACATAACAATTTATTATCTTAACCATCTCTGCATGTACAGTTCAGTGGTATTAAATACATTCAGTGGTATTAAGTACATTCATTATGTGTCACCATCACTATCAACCATGTCCATAACTCTTCACCATGTAAAACAGAAACGCTATACACATTAAACAATACCTCCCTATTTCCCCCTTCTCTCAGCCCCCTAGAAACCACCATTCCACCTCTCTCTCTATGATTTTGACTACTCTTAAGAACTAACATATAAATGGAATTATAGAGTTTTCCTTTTGTTACTAGCTTACTTCACGTAACGCAATGTTTTCAAGGTTCATCCATGTTGCAACATATGTTAGAACATCCATTGACCCTCAGGCTGAATACTATTCTATTGTATGTATACACCACACTTAGCTCATCCATTAATTTTTCCTCTGACACCTGGATGGATTCCACAAAGCTACTGTGAGTAATGCTGCTACGAGATGAGTATACAAATATCTCTTTAAGAGCCTGCTTTTAATTCCCCTGAGTATACCCTGGAGTAGAACTCTTGGATCACAAAGTAATTCAATTTTTAATTTTTGGGTGAACCAATATACTGTTTTTCATAGCAGCTATACCACTTTATATTCCCATAAACAGTGAACAAGCATTCCAATTTCTCCACGTCTTTGTCAGTGCTTACTAAATTATTATTATTATTTTTTTAATAGTAGCCGTCCTATCATGTGTGAGGTGGAATGTCATTGTAATTTTGATTTACATCTCCCTTATGATTAGTGATGCTGAGCAACTCTTCAGGTACTAATTGGTAATTTGTATTCTTCTTTGAAAAACTATTCTATTCAAATCCTTTGCCCATTTTTGAATCAGGTTGTCTGATTTATTATGTTTGAATTATAGGAGCTCTGGACATTAATCTTTTGTCAGATATATGATTTGTGAGTATTTTTGCTGATTCTGTGAGTTGCCTTCTTACTCTGTTAATCTTGTCTTTAGATGCAATTTTTTAAAATTTTCATGAAGTTCAGTTTTACTACCTTTTATTTTATTTCCTGTGTATTTTGCGTCAGATTAAAGAAATAATTGTCAAATCCAATATGATAAAGCTATGTTTTTTTCTGTGAGTTTTATAGCTTGAAGTCCTACATTTAGGTCTTTGATTTTTGAGTAAGTTTAGTATAGGGTATTAAGTAAAGACCCAACTTTATTCTTCTGAATGTGGATATCCAGATTTCTCAGCACCTGTTTTTTCAAAGACTATCTTTTGACTATTGTATTGTCTTGCAACACTTGCCAAAACTCATTAGAACATATATATAAGGGTTCATTTTGGGGTTCTCTATTCTATTTCATTGCTCTATATATCTGTCTTTGTGCCAATATCACCCTATTTTTTTTTTTTTTTTTTTTTTTTTTACTGTAGCGTTGTAGTAGGTTTATAGAAATCAGACAGTGTGAGTGCTCTACCTGTATTCCCCCTTTTCAAGATTGTTTTGGCTATTCAGGATTACTTGAGATGCCAAATAAGTTTTCAATAAGTTTTTCTATTTACACAGACACACACACACACACACACACACACACACACACAGGTATTTTGATTTGTATAGGGATTGCATTTTATCTGTAGATGGCTTATGGTAGATTTGATATTTTAACAATTTTAATTATTCCAATCTATGAACATGGGATATGTTTTCATTTACACATACTGATTGAATTTTTTTAATTTGTATTTTATAGTTTTCATAGTACAAGCCTTTACCTAGTTAAGTTTAGGTCTAAATATTTTATTTGTTCTGCTGTGGTTGTAAACGGGATTCTTTTCTTAGTTCTCTTTTCAGACATTTCATTGTTACTCTATAGAAAGACAACTGATTTTTATGTGTTCACTTCATATTCTACAACTTCGCTGAATTTATTTATTAGTTATAAGCTTTTCTATGGAATCTTTGAGACTTTCTGTATGTAAGACTATATTATCTTTTAACAAATAATTTTAGTTCCTCTCTTATAGTTACAATGTATTTTTTGTCTAATTGTTCTGTCTAGAGAACTGTCAGTACTATATTGAATAAAATAGTGGAGTGAGCGCCCTTGCTTTGTTCCTGAATTTAGAGGAAACTTTCAGTTTTTCTTTTTTGAGAATGATGTTTTCTGTAGGTGTTTTGTATATGACTTTTACTTTGTTAAAGTGGTATCTCTATAATACCAGTATGTTAATCCATTTGCATTGCTCTAAAGGAATACCTGAGAATGGGATAATTTAGGAAAAAGAAGAGTGTTTTTTATGGCTCATAGTTCTGCAGGCTGTACAGGAAGCATGGCACTGCATCCACTCCTGGTGAGGTCCTCAAGAAGATTCCAATCATGGTTGAAGGCAAATGGGGAGCCAGCATGTCACATGGTGAGCATGAGATCATCAGAGAGAGAAGAACGTTCTAGGTTCTTTCAAACAACCAGATCTGATGTGAACACATAGAATAAGAACTCACTCAATTACAAGGAGGATGGCAAAAAGTCATTAACAAAGAATCTACCTCTACGATCCAAACACCTTCCATCAGGCTCCACCTGCGACATTGGAGATTATATTTCAACATTCAAAAGGGACAAACATACAAACTATAAAACTAGTGTGTTAAGTATTTTTACGACAAAAAGATATAAAATTTTGTCAATTGATTTCCTGTATCAATTAGATATTCTTTTTTTTCCTATAATTTTCATAGCATGGTGTATTACATTAATCAATTTTCTTTATTGATGAATGCAAGGTGAAACAGTCTTACATTCAAGGAATGAATCTCACTTTGTCATGGTTTATAATCCTTTTAATATACAGCTAAATTTGGTTTGCTAGTATTTTGTTGAATGTTTTGTATTAATGTTGATAAGAGATATTGGTTTTTAGTTTTCTTTTCTTGTAATATTTTTGTTTAGCTTTAGTGTCAGGGTAATGTTGGTCTCATACAATGAGTTAGAAGTATTCATTCCTTTTCAGTTAGTGTAAAACATTGATAAAGATTGGTGTTATTTCTTTAAATATTTAGCAAAATTAACCAGTAAAAACATCAGGTCCAGGAGTTTTCTTTTTGGAAAATTTTTAATTACTGGTTCAATCTTCTTACTGTATGGATCGTTGAGATTTCCTCTTAGTTTGTGACTTAGTGTTTGTAATTTTGTGTTTCTAGAAATTTGTCTATGTGATCTATATATCGAATTTGTTGACATACAAATTGTTCACAGCATTCTCTTATAATCTTTTTACAATTTACGTAGAATAGTTTGTCTCCATTTTCATTTCTGATTTTAGTAATTTGACTTATTTTGCTTTTTCCTTACTTAATCTAGCTGAAACTTTGCCAATTTTGTAGACTTTTAAAAATTTTTAATTATATTTTAAGTTCTAGGGTACATGTGCAGAACGTGAAGTTTTGTTACATAGATATACACATGTCATGGCGATTTGCCACAGCCATCAACCTGTCACCTACATTAGGTGTTTCTCCTAATGTTATTCCTACTGTAGGCCCCCACCCACCAACAGGCTCCAGTGTTTGATGTTCCCCTCTCTATGTCCATGTGTTCTCATTGTTAAACTCCCACTTATGAGTAAGAACATGTGGTGTTTGGTTTTCTGTTTTTGTGGTAGTTTGCTGAGAATGATGGTTTCCAGCTTCCTCCATGTCCCTGCAAAGGACATGAATTTATCCATTCTTATGGCTGCATAGTATTCCATGATGTCAGGATTAAAAAACTGACTCAAAACTGCACAACTACATGGAAACTGAACGACCTGCTCCTGAATGACTACTGGGTACACAACGAAACGAAGGCAGAAATAAAGATGTTCTTTGAAGCCAATGCGAATGAAGACACAACATACTAGAATCTCTGGGATGCATTTAAACCAGTGTGTACAGGAAAATTTGTAGCACTAAATGCTCACAAGAGAAAGGAGGAAAGATCGAAAATTGACACCCTAACATCAAAATTAAAAGAATTAGAGAAGCAACAGCAAACAAATTCAAAATCTAGCAGAAGCAAAGAAATAAGTAAGATCAGAGCAGAAATGTAGGAAATAGAGACACGAAAAACCCTTCAAAAAATCAATGAATCTAGGAGGTTTTTTTTTTGAAAAAAAAAATCAACAAAATTGACAGACCACTAGCAAGACTAATAAAGAAGAAAAGAGAGAAGAATCAAATAGACGCAGTAAAGATTGATATAGGGGATATCACCACCTATCCCACAGAAATACAAACTACCATCAGAGAATATTATAAACACCTCTACACAAATAAAGTAGAAAATCTAGAAGAATGAATAAATTCCTGGACACATACGCCCTCTCAAGTCTAAACCAGGAAGAAGTTGAATCCCTGAATAGACCAATAACAGATTCTGAAATTGAGGCAATGATTAATAGCCTACCAATAAAAAAAAGTCCAGGACTAGATAGATTCACAGCCGAATTCTACCAGATGTACAAAGAGGAGATGGTACCATTCCTTCTGAAGCTATTCCAAACAACAGAAAAAGAGGAAATCCTCCCTTACTCAATTTATGAGGTCAGCATCATCCTGATACCAAAATCTGGCAGAGACACAACAAAAAAAGAAAATTTCAGGCCAGTATCCCTGATGAACATCAATGTGAAAATCCTCAATATAATATTGGCAAACTGAAGCTAACAGCACATCAAAAAGCTTATTCACCACAATCAGGTTGGCTTCATACCTGGGATGCAAGGCTGGTTCAACATACGCAAATCAATAAAAGTAATCCATCAAATAAACACAACCAATCACAAAATCCACATGATTATCTCAATAGATGCAGAAAGGCCTTTGACAAAATTCAACAGCCCTTCATGCTAAAAACTCTCAATAAACTGGGTATTGATGGAGCATATCTTAAAATAATAACGGCTATTTATGACATACCCACAGCCAATATCATACTGAATGGGCAAAAACTGGAAGCATTCCCTTTGAAAACTGGAACAAGACAAGGATGCCCTCTCTCACCACTCCTATTCAATTTTGTAGACCTTTCTAAAAAACCAACATTTTGTTTCACTGATTATCTTTTTATTTATCTCTCTCTCTTTGATTGCTCTCTGCTCTAATCTTTATTATTTCTTTTCTTCTGCTAGTTTTGGATGTAGTTTTTTATAGTTTTTTAAGTAACACAGTTAGATTGATTATCTGAGAACTTCTTGTTTTTTAATACAATCATTTATATGTATAAATCTCCCATTTTGCACTGCTTTGGCAGTGTCTCGTAAGTTTTGGTATGTCGTTTGTGTTTTTTTCATAGCTATTTTTTAACTTCACTTATGTTCTATTATTTGATCCATTCATTGTTCAAGACTGTGTCAATTTCTACAATTTTGTAGTTTTTTCAGCTTTACTTCTATTATTGATATTTAACCTCAACTCATTGTAATCAGAGGAGATACTTTGTATGATAGCTATCTTTTTAAATCTATTGCAACTAAATTTGCTGCCTAACATATTTCTGAAAATTCCTTAGTGTACTTGAGAAGAATGTGTATGCCGATGCTGTTAGGTAGAGTGTTCTGTATATGTCTGTTAGATCTAGTGGGGTTATTGTGTTAGGTCTTCTATTTCCCTACCTATCTTGTATCTGTTTTTTTGTATCCACTGTTGAGAGTAGGGTATTGAATTCTCCAATTATTATTGTAGAAATTCCTATTTATCCCTTCAGTGTGTAAGTTTTTGCTGGTTTTGATGATCTGTTATGAGGTGCATAAATGTTAATAGCTATGTCTTTCTATTTTACTATTATTACTTGTAATATGTAACATTCTTTACCTATTATAACTTTTTAAAATTTAAAGTGAATTTTGGCTAATATTAATAAAGCTATTCATTACTCAATTGTGATTGCAATATTCTTGCAATATCATTTTCCATCCTCTCATTTTCAATCTATTTAAATCTTTGAATCTAAAGTGAGTCTTTTGCAGACAGTGTATAAATGGATCATTCTTTTAAATTCATTCTGCCAATCTCGATCTTTTTATAAAAAGTTTAATCAATATTTAAAGTAGTTATTCATAAGGAGGAATTTACTTGTCATTTTGCTGTTTATTTTTTATAATTCTTATAGATCTTTTGTCCCTCATTTTCTATAGTTCTGCATTCCTTTTTGTTCAGCTGATTTTTTTGGTCAAAAAATGATTAAATTTCTTTTTCATTTTTTGTATATAGTCTGTATGTATTTTCCTTGTGGTTACATGGGGATTATATTTAACAAACTAAGATTTTAACAACCTCATTTGAATTTATATAAGCTTTATTTCAGTAACATACAAAACTCTACTCATTTAATAATTCTATTATCACCCCTTTTAGTTGTAGGTTTCATACAATTATAAGTTCATATATTATACACCCCAAAACATAATCATTCTTTTAAACCAAAATTACAATAAGACTAGCATTTAGGCTCATACATTTTTTAGTCTCTTATTCAAGTAGAAAGCAAAAAATGCAGTTACGAATCATTTCTACATACTAGCTTTTAATAATTTCCTATGTATTTGTTTTTATTTATTTCTTTACATAATTTTGAGTGACTACATAGTGTCTTTTTATTTCACCTACAAGATTCCCTAGAGCATTTTCTTACAGGGCAAATCTAGTGGTAATGAACCCCTTAAGCTTTTGCTTATTTGGATGTCCCAATATTTCCCTTATTTTTGGATAGAGAAGAGTTTTGCTGGATATATAATTCTTGGTAGACAGATTTTTTTTTTCTTTTAGAACATTAAATATGTCAGCCTGCTGTCTTCTAACCTCTAAAGCTTTTAATGAGAAATTTGTCTTTAGTCTTATTGAGAATTCCTTGTATGTGATGAATTGCTGCTTTCCTTGTGCTTTTGAGATTTTCTCTTTCAAAAGTTTGATTTTAATTTGTCTTGGTGTGGGTCTCTTTGAGTTCATCATAGTTGGTATATGCTGACCTTCTTGGATGTTTACATTCATGATTTTTATAAAATTCAGGAAGTTTTTTTCTCAGTCCTTTTCTCTCTCCTTCTAGAACTCCCACAATGCATATGCTAGTTTGCTTGATGGTCCCTTAGACTCTGTTCTCCTTTCTTCATTTTTTTTTTCTGTTTCATTTTTATTTACAAATTTCTGATGTTTACTCCTTTCATAGTCAAACTGGAAGTTTGAGCAATTTTTTAGGGTTTCTCTAATTTGACTAAAAATTAAATTTTTTAAAAAACTAAATCCAGTGAGATTTTTCAAATCTTTGCCTAGCTTCCCAGTCTCTCAGCCCTTCAACCTTCTGCTTTTAAGTGTACTTTCCTTCAGTACTTTCACTGTTTCTTTCCTGACTGTCCTATATATAAGAAACTAATAACTTCAATTATATATTTATTTATTCGCTAATCATAGAGAACTCAGTTGAGATAAACAACCTCTTAATTTTTAAAATATGTGTGTGTTATCACTCTCTGCATCCTCAGCCATTTACATAAAGGAAATGCCTAGAGAAAAAAAAGTACTATAGGTTGTTAACTTCTCTTCGTTATATTCTCCTTCTCTCTTGGATTTTATCATTTCACGTACCGACTGCCATGATAGTTTTCTGGTGCTTTCAAATAGATATTTTTGTATGTTTGTCCTGTACATTGAATTATTTAGTCTAAAATAGACTATATCACCGTGATTAAAATGACAATATCACAGAATTAACTCTTGGGTAGCAGAAAACAAGGCAACAGCCCTGTGAAATGATGGACATTGGAAAAAGGATATATTTCTCTCATAAAATGGAATATTAAAAAGGCATATTCTCATTCTGAGAGTGATTTACAAAAAATATCAATCTTGCCATTAACAAAGGGAATTAAATACATAATTTGCCAGATGCAGGGGGCATGACATTTTATTTATTTATTTATTTATAGAGTCAGAATCTCAGTCTGTCTCCCAGGCTGCTGTGCAGTGGCGCCATCTCAGCTCACTGCAACCTCCGCCTCCTGGGTTAAAGCAATTCTCCTGCCTCAGTCTCCTGAGTAGCTGAGATTACAGGTGTGCACAACCATGCTCAGCTAATTTTTGTATTTTTTAGTAGAGACAGGGTTTTCCCATCTTGGCCATACTGGTCTTGAACTCCTGACCTCAGATGATCCGCCCCCCTCTGACTCTCAGAGTCCTGGGATTACAGGCATAAGCCACCGTGCCTGGCTAACATTTTAAAAACATGTTCCACCCTCACTTTGTATTAGGGCCAACTAAAGCAAAAGCTGAGAAGTTAACCTAAAATTGTGTAAGTTTGATGGTTTTATCTTCATGATTCAATTCAATAAGATCAGATTCCACATAGAAAATAAATGTCTCTGTTGGTCATTCAGTAGCAAATGAATACTTGTATCCTCCTGTTGGGAAAGCCAAAACTCAATTTCCATTTATAAAAGCAGAAAGGTTATCTAATTGTCACAGATAAATTTGCTAAACCTAACTCATAAATAAAGCTTCATAATTCAAAGTCTACTAATATCTAGAAATCATTACAAGCTAATTAGTTACAATATTTCTCAATATATAAAGCTTAGAAGATGAACATTAAATGGAAAGAGGAAAGTTACTGAAGGTTAAGAGGAAGAGCTAACAAATCTGATGACAAGAAATGAAACTCAAGAGCTTTGTGTGGTACTTAACATATGAGCTAAAATATCATATCCTATTTAAATTTTATGCAGCATAACACAGCTATTATTCATGAATATGGCCACAGTTTAACAAGAAACTGCATAGGCTTATTATATTTTAACATAATAGGGAATGTTAAATATAATTTATTACATATACCATCTGTAGTGTCTATAATGAAATAAGATAATAGGCATAATATAGTCCTTAAATTCAAGAATGTAAAAAGTTAACTTTTCTTCATTTCTTTTGATAAAACATGTGAATCCAGATACCCTTTTTGATGTTCCAGTGTAAAGTTTTACCTCTGTCATTCTTGGGATATCCACCCCTATACCAGGGGTGGTGCTGTGGTGCTATGGTTGTAGGAACTTACATATACCAAGATCATCAGTAAAATGAAGAGGGCCAATTAAGGCTTTAAACATTGTTCATCCATCTACATATAAGTTTACTAAGATGTCTATTCCAGGCTTTAATGTAGCCCATCAGGAATTGCTGCTCTCTATGACTTCTCAACTATTCTGGAGTTTCAGAAATCTTTGATGAGGCAGCCTAAACTTTTATCTCTCTAAATACACTGTGTAGTTCTTTATTATTATTATTATTTTTTCCTAAAAGTTTGGTCCTAAGTCTCCTTTGCTCTTTCTCACTCTTTTCTCCCAGCTGCCACTTAGTGATTTATTTGCAGTTAGGATTAATATCTGGATTTGAAAAGTCTGTTTTTTTCTATTATTTACGTCCAACACACTTTGCCTCTGCCTAAAAATGGCCTTTCCCCAAAGGAACACAAAGCTGTAAAGACTGTCTTCTGCCACTGTTAAATCTTTCTGTTTGAACAAGTGTGTCTTTCTATTGACTGAGAGTGAAGGAGAATGGGGAAAAAAGGAAGAAAAGTGTAGTTTCATGCACGAATATGTTACTTTTGACTAAACTACTACAATATGATATATTGCTTCATCGATGTAGAAGAAAAGAAAGAGAGGCACTAAGTATTTGCATTCGATGTTATGTAAAGTTTGACACTTGATGACAGATATTTTGAAAGTTCTTAAGAACAAAATAGAGCACTGAGCATTTTTTCTTTTTTGTTGTCTTCTCTTTTTGGATTCCTTATTAAATAATTGTATTTTTTTTTCTTGTAAAGATTGACTCACCCAAAATATAATACTGAGAAAATGACCACAAATAAAATCATTAAAAGTTAATTTTACTTTATTGTATTACAAGATGTATTTCAATTTATGTTAACAATTTGAAGTAAGTACACATAAATCACTTGATAGTTTCATCATAAATGTGATCATACTGCCTTTAATAGCAGTGCAACGCAATGTGACTCTAACACATTGACATCTGAATATAAATTCAAGATACTAAAATAAGAAGCGTTATTTTTTCCACTTAGAAAAGAGCTCATTCAATTAAGTCCCCAAGGAGAAAAGGAAATACACTTGAAGCCCAATTTTGAAACAAATCTCTAGTAGGTTTGCAGAATTTCTAGTTAAAAACTCTCTTCCAATCAACTACCAAGCGTTTTCTATAGGATAGTTCTATGTCTGAAGTTAAAAGTTCCAGAAAGTTAAAAAGATATACAGGAAGGGTTTGTATTGCTGTAGCACTTCTTTAAAAATAACAAATAATACTTAATTATATAGATCTTCAGTTCAAAATTAAAAAATAAAATTTCTATATATTTTAATATTGAAACTGCGATGTTAGAATTCAATGTTTATTATAATATTTACAAATAAAGGTATTGTTTTTCTGACTTCACATATTTTTAAGCAAATTAAAGTCAAAATTTAACTTTGGGGGCTTTGACAGAATCTCGTTGCTAACCGCTTATCTTTCTATTAACCCTTAAAAAGACATATATTTTACCTATTCCCTGAAAACAATGGCTTTTCCACCTGGTATTGGTACACAACTCTCAGTTTATTTTATTTTTCTAAGAATTACTTAATTTTCCATTGTGATTTCTTTACTATTCTTTTAGCCTCACATCCTTCCCAGAAGGCTATGTAGTATTTAGCTGAACATTCAAAACATGAATAAATTCATTCTTCATTTCTCTATATTTTTCTCTAGCAATTTACTAGTACCATTTTATTATCACCACTTACCCATTTCTTGCTATTTGTTTAGTAAATGCTTACCAAATGTTATTAAAGTACTCAAAATAATAGGTTAAAAAAATCACAATTGCATGTATACCTTTTCCAGATTACAATAATAGTCTCAATGTTTCAACCCACTCTTTTTCTATTCCCTTTAGTGTGTATCTTCATAGTTCCTCCCACAAAGCAGGGCAGAACTGTTTCTTCACCTTTTGACTTGGAGTTCTGCTATAATTTGTTTGGGAACCATAAAATGAGTTCCTCTCATCCTCTTGCACTATAAATCTCCCATTGTCATACAAGTGGCGTGGCCAGGCTTACTGACTCATGCCAGAGAAGAATAAGGAAACACAGTGGTGAATCAGTCCATCAAAATCCAGATTTGGTCAGCTAATAACCAACAGAGGTCAGCAGAAGTTTCGCCTAGTTCAACTCCAATCAGCTGAACTCAGTAGCTATATAAGAAATAGTATTTATTGTTGTTTTAAGCAACTGAATTTTGGTGTTGCTTGTAATATACATATGGCATTAGCTCATCTAGGCGCTATTTTTGTGAAACTTGTATATTGAGGAAATAATATTAGCACCCATATGCTGAAGAAAATATGAGAAAAATTAAAACCCGATAATCCTTCTAATGTGTCAGTATTTTTAAATTTCATAAAGTGTGGTTTATTACATTGATTTAATTATTTCCTGACATAAGACTTTGGCATGTCCTTAGTGTAATGTAGAAATAAAGTTCAGAATTAATCAATATTATAATGACCATGTGAATGTGGTAAGTACATGTAATCATTACATCATTCTTTTGAGATACAAATTCTCAAGGATTATTTACCTTTTATGTGTGATACTGAGGCTTTATAATTTAATTAATTACAGGTCAAATATTGATATAATCATATATTGGGACTTAAACTTTCTGAAACCATTTCTCATATAGGTGGTTTTCTGTGTGTGTATATATATACACACACAACTAAAAGAACAAAACATTCTCTTTAAATATATACAAAAACGTACGTGTGTGTTCAAGTATGTATTTCCTCACATTCAACATCATCCAGAGTCTTTTGATAATCATTCTCTTGATTTACACCTTACAGAGTACACTTTTTACCATATATTCCTAAATAACCGTGCTTTCATTTTTCTTTTTTAAAAAGTTTATAAAGCTATTATTCTGAGATGTGTATTTTTTACAAAAAATTTTCACTGAATAGTTTATTCCATGATTTGTCATTTTCATTTTTTGTGGGGGCTATATTTTAATTATTCAGACTGCACTGTGACATGCCGTTCTATTAATTTACTGATGTTCATATGTAAATTCTCCTGTCAATGGGCATTTGGATTGTTTTAAGACTCTTGCTTTTACAAAAAGTTCTACTATGAAAGACCTTCTGCATTATTTTACATTGCAGAAATATGAGTAAATCTCTTGGGTATATATCTAGGAGTAAATTGGTTGTGTCATAAGGTAATTGAGGTTTCAAATTCACTGGATAAATCAAAATTTTAAAAGAGGCTGTACAAAATTATCCTCCTATGGGCAACCTCAAGAGATTCTGTTGATGCATATCCTTTCCAACATGTGGTATTGTCAGAAATTTAAATTTTTGTCAATGAAATGAATCTAAAATGGTATATGATTTTATTTAATTTTCTGATCATTAGCAATGAATAGTCTCTTCATAAGTTCATGGCTCTGATGTGTTCTCTCCTCTTTGAAATTCCTATTCAGTTCTAATGTTCATTTGTCTATCTATTGGATACTTGTGTGTTTCTCATTTTTAATAGGAATTTTTAAAACAATCTTGATACTTATTTTTCAATGTCACTTTCCTAGAAGTGTAAATGATGCATCAAATCCATATGTTGGGCAAATGGTATAAATCCAAGTTAAAATGCTTTCCTAAGTAAAATTAAGGGTAAAAATCATCACCATAATATGAAATTCTGGAACACAAGAAAAATTTGAATTTTTATTTGAAGATTATTATTATAATCTATTTGTTTAAAATCTTAGGAATTATATTAGTTTCCAAGGGATACCACAACAAATTACTACAGACAGGGTAGCTTACGAAACAGAAATTTAATCCCAGCATTTTGGGAGGCCAAAGTGGGCAGATCACTTGAGGTCAGGAGTTTGAGGTCAGCCTGGCCAAAATGGTAAAACCCTATCTCTACTAAAAATACAAAAATTACCTAGATGTGGTGGCACATACCTGTAACTCCAGCTATCCGGGAAGCTGAGGCATGAGAATCATTTGAACCTAGGAGGCGGAGGTTTCAGTGAACCAAGATGCTGCCATTGCACTCCAGTCTGGTAAAGCAGGATGTTTCCCT
Source organism: Macaca nemestrina (assembly GCF_043159975.1). Classification (NCBI taxonomy): domain Eukaryota; kingdom Metazoa; phylum Chordata; class Mammalia; order Primates; family Cercopithecidae; genus Macaca; species Macaca nemestrina. The sequence goes on along the minus strand of NC_092132.1, from coordinate 62,098,683 downwards.
GACTCCGTCATGGGACTTGTGACAAGGGTGCCTTATTTACTCTGCCTGACACTCTCAACTCTTTATGGGAGGGAGCCTGCTAGTGAATGCATGCAGGAACTGGAGTGAATGAGCACTGGGAACTGGCTGGCCGCTTCAGCACCAGTAAGATTGACTCCACTCACTTGGACCTGCTGCATTCCATTTCTCATGGGAGAGAGTTCACAGGTAAGCGGGTGCAGGAACCAGAGTGAGCACTTTTGGGCACTGGCAGGAACAAACTCCATTTACTCAATTCACCACACTCAAACCCCTTGTGGGAGGAAGCACGCAAGCAAGTATAGGCTCCAAACAGCTGCTGTTGGGTGCCAGCAGGAATAAACTCTGTGCAGGCCCCACAGCAGCAGCCAGGTGGGGGTGCCTGTGACTCCCAAAGCTCCAGAGAGCATGTTACAGTGCTCTTTTAGCTCTGTCATTTAGACACCTTAAGTGTTAACAGCTCAGTGGGCCCTTTGCCTTTTCACGTGAGGTGGTGGCCCTCTGCCAGCTAGAGTAAAGGGCCAGCGTGACAACCTTTTGTATCTGCATTTGTGGCTCCTGAGCGCGTGTCTAGCATCCAGGAAAAATTAGGTGGCATGAAGCAACTGAAGGATGGTAAGTACAGGGGATTTTATTGCCAATGAAAAAGTGGCTTTCCGAAGGGGAGCTAAAAAGAGGATAGGGTAGGTAATCTTCCCCTGAGGTCCCACCATCTCTGGCCAGATTCTTTTCCAGAGTTACACTGTCGAGCTATCCCTCTGAAGTCAACCCGATTCTCTCTAACGTCCAGACACAGTCCTGTCTACTGGCTGAGTATGGGGTTTTTATGGGCACAGGATGGGGTGGGGTGGAGCCATGGTGGTTTAGAAAAAGGCAACTTTCTAGCAGGAAAGCAGGGATTAAGTTTTCACTTTGGGCTACAGTTTCAGGTTTTTTGGCTTGAGAGTGTGGTTTCACTGGGGACCTGCCCTTTTCTGCCTAGAATTCCACTGCCCCCGTCCCTATCACTGGCTGACAGAGTGAGACTCTGTCTTAAAAAAACAAAAAAACAAACAACAACAACAAAAAAAACCCAGAAATTTATTTTCTAATATTTTGGAACCTAGAAGTCCAAGATCAAGGAGTCCTAGGTAAGGCCTCAATATATGAATTTTTCAGGGACACAATTGAGTCCATAACATTAATCAAAGTTTAAGTGTTTAACAATATTTTTTCAAAAAAGTAATTCCTCAGCAGTATCCTGTGCTGGATTTCTCCTAAAGTCCTTTTATTATTTATTAGCCATCCTAATTAGATACTTACTATTTTAATCATTTGAAAACTATGGCTTTTCACTTTTGAGTAAGTAAATTTTCAAATATATAACAAAGTAGAAGAACTAGTAAATATAATGAATCCCAATGTACCCACTATTCAGCTTCAATGAATGACTAATGGTCAATATTGCTTCATTTATTCTCCCATCCACTTGTACCCTTTTCCAAAAACTAATTCTGAAATATCAGATATCATATCATTTCATCCATAAACATTTTACTATGTATCTTTATAAGAATTTTTTAAAATAAACAAAATACCAATTTCACAATTAATTTTAATGTTTTGTGTTAATATAATCAAATATCCAGCCGATATAAAAATGTCTCTGATTATCTAAATGTTTTAGTAATCTACACAAATGAGGACTCAAGTATATATATATATACTGGAGTATATATATATATATATATATATATATACACACACACATTGCAAATGGCTGGCATGACACTGTAAATACACACTTGGTTTTGGAATAAAAAGTGAATACTTCTATCAACAATAAGAAAACCGTTTAAGATTTTTGAGCCTTTTGTTTTGTGTTGCATTATTTTATCCTTCTTTTCTATTGAAATAAGTAGATCAATTATAGGTTGGTGCAAAAGTAATTGTGGTTCTTTCCCATTGAAAGTAATGGCAAAAACCGCACTAACTTTTGCACCAACCTAATACTATGTTTTACAATGCTCTCCCTTATCATCACACCAGCAATTTGATGCACATATGTATTCATGTTTATCATTCTGTTTTAGATATTTCTTTTCGGAATATAAATTTGCCTTATAAAAATATTTAACTTATTCTACAGTTATATTTTAAAAGGTTTAGTTCATGTCACTGTGACTTCTACTTGAAATAGAGTATTATTTCTGCTTCTCCTTCTCTCTAAGTTAAACATTGTTTTTCTATTTTGTGTTCCTTTTCCATTTTTTAATGAAAAATATTTATTTCCCATGTTTAAAAGGAAAATTCTTATGGTGACCCACTGCAGAGGGAGGTGGAACAGTCTTCATTATCTCATTTATTATTATCAGTGTCACTTTTATGTATCTGTGGGTTTCTTATTGCTTCTGATAATCCAGACACTGAAATCACTGACTGAGTAACCAAGACATGGAGACTAACAAAGTCCTGGGTTCTAAGGTATCCTCACCTCTCAACCGGAGTTGAAAAGACAAAAGAAGCATACATTCAAAAGATGGTCAACTGCCTCAATGTCTGCTTGGAGGCCTGTCACCCATTACCTGTCTGTATCTAAAGTGGCATTGTTTCTTTACTTGGTGCTTTAATATCCTTTTGAATTGACCAAAACAGATGACCATGGGTTCACCTCTCTTTCCCCAGGTGTGCCCGGACCTTTGCTTTTCTTGGACTTACCAAACCAGAAATTGCAAAATATCCATGAAGTCTTACCATATGACTCTCCAGCCTGTGCCTCTGCTGGTCCCTAACTTCTCTGTGCAGCCTTCTACCAAGAACTGATATATGTCTTGCCTCCCATTTGGAATCTGTACGAATATGTTGTATCACTTCAGGATGTGGCCTTACAAGTATTCAGAAGGAAACACTCTGGATATTTCAAAAGGAACTGCTGTGCTTGTGCAGTGTGTGACAGTGGTGAGTATCACCCATGAAGATGTCAGATACCTGGAAGCCACCCACAACCTCACAGGTAAGCCTGGGCACCCTGGAATGCTAGGGCAGCTTGGTCATCTGTGACAGGTGCAACAGCATGTCCTCGTCTTGAAGGTTCCACTGGCTCTGCCTTCCCTGACCCCAAGTCGAGCTCCATTATTTTTTAATGTAAGATAATATACTTTACTTAAATATTTGTAAATGATGTATCTATGACATTTATGTGTGTGTATGTGTGTATATCTATACAGACATAAATAAATAAATATAGTATTTCTTAAATAAAACAACATAATCTGGACACCACTCAACATAGACTCCATTTCTTTTTAAAGCTCATGGCATCTACTCTGTGGCTATATTCAGCAAATCTCCTGATGAAATGAGTATTTGGACTGTTCCAGTATTTTCCTACTGTAAACCATCCTGTAGCCTGATACACATAGCTTTAAACATACTTTTTTTCCCATCATGTTGTCAGAGTGTCATTGAGATAGATGCCTGAAAGTAGAATTGCTGAATTAAGGGGCACATGCATTTTTAATTTTCCTATCTTAGTCAAATTATCCTACGTATTATTTGTAGCATTTTGCATTCCTACCAGTAATATAAGAAAGTTTACCTGCTTCCTCATAAATTCACCTATGGAGTGTTTTGTTGAACTATTGTTTATCATCAATTTGGTTATTGAGGAAAATGGCAGTCGGTGGGGTCTAAATGGACACCCCTCGAATTAGGAGCAACACTGATCACATTTTGCTTTTATCTTACTATGATTTCTTCTTTTTCATTTGTGCAAATTTATGGAGTACGTGAGTGATTTTTTGCATGTGTATAATATTCACTAATCAAGTCAAGGCATTTAAGGTGTCCATCACCCAAGCACAATACATTTTGATTAAATATAGTCATTCCACTCTGCTATCAAACAGTAAATGTATTTATTTTTATCCTACTGCATGTTTGTAAATTTGAATCCACTTTTCTCCATCCTCTTCCTCACACCCTGCTCACCTTTCCAGTCTGTTATCATTTTTTACACTTTTTACCTCCAAGTATTTTTTTTTTTGTTTTTGCTCCCACAGTTAAGTAAAGAACATGTAATATTTGCTGCAAAGGACATGATTTCCTTCTTTTGATGACTGAAGAGAACTTCATTATCCGTTCACTAATTGATGGGCACTTAGGTTGATTCCATATCTTTGCTATTGTGAATAGTGCTGTGATAAACATGCCAGTGCAGGTATCTCTTTGATATATTGACTCCTTTTTTGAGGGGGTAGATACATAGTACAGGATTGCTATATTCGATGGTAATTCTATTTTTATTTTATTTTTATTATTTTTTGAGAACCCTCGATACTGTTTTCCATGATGGCTGTACTTGTTTACATTTCCACCAACAATGTATAAAGGTTCTCTTTTCTCCACATCCTTGGCAACATCTGTTATTTTTGTGTCTTTTTAATAAAAGCCATTCTGACTCGGGTAAGATGTGATCTCATTGTGGATTTCCCCTTTTTTGTACCTTTTACCCTTTTTATAATGGAGTTATTGTTTTTTTTTTAATTTTCCATGTTCAGAAGTTCTTCATTTATTAGAGATATTGACATTTAGTCTATTTACAAATATTGTCCTTAATTTCGATGTTTTCATAAAACATTTGTAGAGAATCAAAAAAAATTTTTTTTGACTTACTCTTCCAGTGAATGTTATCAGTGATGATGTGTGGTCACCAAATTATTAGCAACTATGAGTCTTATCCACTTTTTGATTCTAAGACTTGAAGTTTACTTTATGGTATGTATTGAATTTCGTTAAAGCTATCACATAATCTGAAGTTTTGTGCATTTTCTGAGGAAGAAGCTTTCTGACCACTGTACATAACTACTTAAAATCCTTGCCCTCGATTACATTTTTATTTCTAATATATGTGCATATACTGACCTCACATAATTATTTGTGAAAATGTTTCTTTAAATCATGGAGTTAGAAACTTAGCGATTGAAAAATGTACTAGAATTTCAAGATAATAATATCATCTTAAATTTTCATCTGAATCTGTTTTCACTGTATGAATACAAGTTTCTTTAAAAATAGCACAATAGGAATAACTTTTTCTTGTTTTATATTTGTGCTAAGAACACTTCGCATAAGATCTACTCTCTTAAATGTTTAAGTGTGCAACGCAGCATTGTTAACTATAGGCACAATGCTGTATAGCAGATCTCTAAAATGTATTAATTTTGCATCACTGAAACTTTGCACCTGTTGAACAGCAACTGCTCATTTCCTTCTCCCTCCAGTCCCTGACAACCACTAGTCTGTTTTCTGTTTCTGTGGGTTTCACTGTTTTAAACATCTCATATAAGTGGAATCATGTGATATTTGTCCTGTGATTGGCTTATTTTACTTACATAATGTCTTCCAGTTTATTAATGTGTTTGCATATAGCAGGATTTCCTTCTGTTTTAGAGCTGAATAATATTCAACAGTGTGTATATGTTATATTTTTCAAATCCATTTATCTGTTGACAGTCATTTGGTTTGTTTACATATCTTGGCCATTGTTAATAACACTGCAATAAACATGGGAATGAAGATATCGCTTTAGGATTATGATTTCAATTCTTTAAATATATACTCAGAAGTGGGATTGGTGGCTGCACCATATTACATTCCCACAAACAGCATGCACAGATTCTATTTTTTTCACATTCTTTCCAATACTTGTTATCTTTGGTGGTTTATTTGTTTTAATAATAGTCATCCTAACAGGTGTGAAGTGTTAGCTCATTGTTTTGATTGGCATTTCCCTTAGGATAAGTCACTTTGAGCATATCTTCATATGCTTGTTGAGCATTTGTATGTCTTCTTCGGAGAAATGTCTACTCAAATCTTTTGCTCATTTTTTAAAAAATTGGGTTGTCATTTTGCTGGAATATTTTTAAAATACATATCATGTTATTAATACTTTTACTCTGAAAACACATCCATTTGTTCGCTTTTTTAGCAACCAGAGATTGATAGTAAGGTCTGTATGTTGGTATTGTTACCCACAAATGTCCACATTAAAGCCTTCTTTCCTTTAAGCAATGTTTCAAACCTGTGATGACCATTGTTCCATTTTGTATGAACACCATGTGTTAGTACTGGACAAAGTATTTCCAAAATCTTTTGTCATACAATTTCTCTTCAACTAATGAAGAATGAAAAACGTCCCACTAAGTAATCTTTCCTATGGCTTGCTACATTGCTAAAATATTAAGTGTTACTATTCTTTCTCATACACATTGAAGAATGTGAAGAAAATAAAACATGCTTGTGATTTTTAAATCACTTACAGCTACATTTGTTCTTTTGCCAATGACAGTTGTATGACATTTTATTGATTATTCATTATATAAATATTTTTCAATCAGATTTACTATTAATAAAAGACAAGAATGAGAAAATCCCAAAATTTTAATGCACATGAAAAATTGTTCAGATATTTAAAATACAGGAAATTGGCATATCTTGTTCATATTATATACATTACTTTTTGTAAAAGTTATGAGCTAAATCACATGATAATTTGATTAATTATGCAGATGCTCACAGATACTGTAAAAGAGCTTGAAATAGGCATTTTGTTCTGAGGCCTCTAGAGGCGGAATTTGAAACCCATTTGGACATTTTTGTCAAATATCAGGAAAAAACAAAAATTTACTATATTTCTCAATGTGATAAATACTATCCCTTAAAAATTGATTATCTAATATGCAAATATTTTGCCACTATTTTTCTTATGGAACTTTTTAATTGTTTTATTTTGAATTAATTTAAATCTTTCTAAAATTATGACTGATTTTTTAAATATATAAGTTAAAGCAATCCTTAAAGGACATTATATAAAATTATATCAAAAGGCAAATAAATATAGGTGAGATTAAAATAGAAATAATAAATTTTAAAAACTGGTATGAAAAGAGTGTGTGATGAAATTATGGGTAAATTTCTAATAAGAATTATCTGGAGAATAAAACAGCTGGTTTTCAGTTGTTTCTAGGTAACAAGGGTACAAAATACACTTTTCCCTAAGCACCCTCTAGGAAATAAAATAAACAGAAAGAGGGTACCAAAAATATGAAAATAATGTATTTTACATATAGAGCTAAACAAAAAAAAAAGTGTTTTAATTTTGCATCTCAGTAGAGTAGAATGTTATCCAATTTAAAAGACATGACAAAATTAATAAATTACTGCCACTTTGAGGGATAATTTTTAACATGGTACACAGAAAAAACATAAGGTTTAAGGTGACTTTGAATGAGATAATCTGAAAGTAAATTTATAACTAGGGGACTAAGCATATAAAGATTTGATGTCAGCACACGTTATCAAACTGTGCAGGCGCTACGTTCCTTACCACTATATGCCTACACATCGCTCTTTTCTGAATTCCTTAAAATGACAAGATCAAACCCTTTGGAGAGCTAGCACTGGTTTCTCTTTCTTGTAGTTTTCTCCCTTGCGGTGCTTGAGCCTTGAGCCTGTTAAACCTTGCCTGAGAAAAATTTCTGTTTGGCCTGGGGTTAATATCTGCTTATGTGAGGGAGACACAGAACTCAGGATGCAAGCTACAGTAACATTGTCACATCCAGTTCCTCACATGAAATCTTGCCATGGGTCTTCTATGTCTCCTGGTTCTGATTTCTTATCTGGCTGAATTAAGTTTCATTTCTGGATTATCTGAATTTACATTTCTTTTCCCGCCAATTTTTTGTCTCATATTCAACACTGAAATTTTTTCTTCCTATTCAAAATGGTGACTATACATAGCAAATCCTTATTGAGAAGCTTGCACTTCTGAAATGAAATGAATGAACAAATGACACATAAATGAATAGATAAGAGTCTTGACTGCATCTTGACTGCCCTTCTGCTTCTGGTCATGGGGGATTTTTCCACAGTCTTTTTTCATTTCATTTATGTTCTGGCTTCTTGGCATGTTGCTCAGTTCATTCTCTCTCCTACCTTGCTGTACATTACCTTTACTAAAGTTCTTATCCAGAGAAGCGTAACAATTATTATGTCTTTATTTTAGGGTTTTCCTCCAAAACGTTTCATCAAAATTTTTACTTGCTGGTATCTAATTTTCTTTTAAAACAACAATAACAACATCAACAACTTTTCAATTATTCTTTTTTAACAGAGCTCTGATATCAGTTATTAAAATAAGACCACCTGTATTTCACTCTATTGCATCAGTATTTATCCATTTACAGCATTAGTGTGGAAAGGAGATATTATGGTGGCATGAGAATCCATACAAAATCAATAATTTCATGTATAAAATCTAGAACTCAGTATAAAATTAAGAATTTCAAAAAAAGTGAAATGAAAAATATATATTGCATTTTATCACTTTTTTTACAAATGCAAGAATAATGTATAACTACAAAAATACAAATTAAAATTGCAGTTTAAAGATGTAATTGATTTTATAGCACTATTCAATTTTCACTATTAAAGTTAATTTTGTACAAACCCTATAATTATGACTTGTATTTAAATATAATTCAATTTTTGTATAGAATCCTTTAATTCTTAAAAAAATTTTATATTAAGCGAGTAAAAATCATAAAGACATAACCTAATTGAGGCAAAATAATTGGTAAAGTAAGTTATAATATAGTTAAAATGTTCTCTTTATTATTCATATATTAAATAACTTGAAATAATTGGATAATATAAATGTATTATAAAAAATTTCATGGCTCTTATCATAAATTGATTCTCATTTAAGTTCACCCTGTGAAGTTTAGGCATTATTGAATCATTACAATTGTGTTTCTGAGCTAGGGCCGGTATGTCTGGAGAATGTTTTTAAAAGCAGATTTCTGGGTATAATTTTCCCAAATTTGCATTTATTGTGTCTGAGTTTGTACTCGGGTATTTTTACACCTCTATCTATCTATCTATCTATCTATCTATCTATCTATCTATCTATCTATCTATCTTTGCATATATATATATTTTATATATATATACACATATATATATAAATATGTAAATAGATCAATAACTAGGTATTATTTTGTAATGCTCCAAGTGAATCAGAGTTTATAGTCTTGTCTTAGTGATACGAACAGGAGGCAGGGAAATACTGGGTAGAAGAGGGTGGTTCCCCAGCAAAGGTCCCACCCTCAAGCCTGGAAATGGTAACAGGCATTCCTGTTTTTGTGCCCAAATGTTGCCTTCTCCAAGACCACTCTGGCCCATCACACCCCTATCTAGTACCCATATAAACCCCAGACCCCAGGTTCCATTAGCAGAAGAGCAGCAGAGCAGCACCACAGAGGAGAGAAGAGAAGGAGCATCTGAACATCGAGAGGAGTTTGGCTGGAATGTTGGAGAGGAATTGGCTGTGGTATGACCAAATTCTATGGGGAGATCATCTTCCCACTTTATCCCCTTTACAGCTTCCCATCCATCCCACTGAAAGCTACCTCGTAGCTTTTTTTTATCGTTTTTTTTTTTTATTTTATTTTATCGTTCAATTAAAATCTCCACATTCACCATCCTTCTTGTTTGAGTGACCTGATTCTTCCTGGATGCCATACAAGTATCCAGGTACCAAGAAGACAGGGTGTACAGGGCAATCGCCCTGACTCTCCACTGAAATGGTTTAACACTTAGCAATCCATATGGCAACTGCTAAAAAAGCATTGATTGTAACACACCCCTAGATGCTACCATGGAGCCTGAGCCCAAAAGTGCTCGTCCTGGCTCTTGTACCTGCCCATCTGCATGCTCCCTCTCCCTTGAGGGGTTTGAGTGCTCAGCAGCAGAGCAAACAAGCCACACCCCTGTCGCAAGGCCTGCAAGGGGGTCGGAGTTCTCCCGTCTCATTAGGCACATAGCTGACACTCTATTCTCGTTTCGTCTAGCTCTGTGAGGGCAACTCATCTGCACTCTTAGACAACTCCGTTTCTTGTTCATCCTAAAGCCTGGACATTGCTCTCACATAACTCTCTGCCTCTCCTCTATTTCTAATAGCAATAACAACAACAACAACAATAATAATAATTTCTGGTTCAAATTGTATTCAATTTCCAGAATATTCCTCTGAAATTTTAGTGCTACAATTTTTATCTTATTTTCAAGAGTTTTGAATTAACATATTATTATCGCTAAAATAAAAATGGTTTTCAGGACTTTCAGATTTTAATAATGTTAATATTTTCAATTCAGCTACAATTTTACTATTTTATACATTTCTGAAAAAATATCCTCTGCTGTATTCAGACAGCTAAAGAGATTTTTTAAACTTACATACTATTGTCTTTCCTATATTAAATATTTTTCTGATGCTGCCTAGCTCATTTTGCTTTCATGTATTTTCTCATCCCCCGAATAGAAACATTTTATTAACACATACTAGATGGTCACAAAGGTTCTTAACATATTTACATACCTGTGGCCAAGGATCCGACCCAGTTCCCCAGAATCCATAACTTTAAAAGATTTAGCTAAGTCAATATCTCATACTGCCAGAACGTGCAAGAAACAGCTTGCTCAAGCCAAAAGATACATCTATCTTAAAGGTTTATCCATATGCCATACTAGGACCTGCTGTGAACGATTATTCCCTCTCTGTTTCACCATGATAGTCAAACTTTGTCTTTGCTACAATCCAAACCAGGGCAGTTGGAGGTGTGTACTACTGAGGGCCAATTTTGGTATTTGCTAGCCATTTATCTGTCTGTGATTCCCACATTCCAATTCTGATCTTCAAATTTCCCCAGGGAAGAGTATGCTAGACCCAAGCAGGGAATTTGTCACATTTGATGTTGGCATGGTTACCTTTAACAGTTGGGCTATTAGCCCTTTAGGCAAATGACTGTAAATACATATGCATGTTTTAATATGAAATGTAGGCTTTTATTCAATGTTCTACATTATTTTGAAACTTTTTACTTGCATAACTTATCATCTTTGGCTTGATTCCCATCAGGGCAAGAACAATATTTTATAAGAGTTTTATTGCTAATGTCTAGAAAACTATACAGTGCATTAAATACATAAATAAGCACCACCAAACCAGCAGTGAGCTTACCCACCCCATACCCACTCCCAACTTTTTTCTCTCTGCAGTATCCCCTGACATGAATGCAATACACTGTCAAACCCAGAAGTGGGCATGAGGGTGAAGAGAGAGAGCTCCAGGAAAAGTGCTCTAGCTTTGACCCAAGGGGCAGAAAACTCCTAAGACCAGGGGAGAATATACAAATCTCTCCTCTTTTCTACTCTTTCTTCTTATGTGCATGCTTAAGGGGAAGGTGGCAGCAGTGTCAAGGAGAACTCTTAGCAATCCCACAGGAGCCTTAACTCTTAAGTCTTCTCATATTTCCCAGGCATATTTTCATTTTGTGGATGTGGAAATGAAGACTTGATCGTTTGAACAGACCAAAGTCATAGAAGTGGCTATTGCGGGATCTCCAATCTATTTCTTCTGATTCTATATGTTTTCTATTGCCATGCATTTGTATTTCACAAGGCAGTAATTTCCATTTTGTTCAGCTCTAATTTCAAATTTGATTGTTTTGTATTTCAGTATTTTTAGGGGAGGGAGGAGAGTTGTGATTGATGCATCCCTTTTCTTCCTTGTTAAAAGCAAAAGAAATGTTACTCCCATGCAAGTGACTAGGGTGTTATATGGCGCTGTGGAATAAAAGTGAAGCCTCCTCCCACCCCAACAAACCAGAGTTTCTGGCATAAATGTACCTTATAGAACAGATATATCAAATCCACTTCTATGAAATATTTAGCATTCTGGATATCTTTAGAAGTTTATTCTAGTCCTGGGCTGTTTATTTCACACATATTTAAATAACTAAAATATATTTTATAAATTAAGTTATATTTGTGGAACAATTACTTTATACATATTAATGGAATGCTGTTGTATTTTAACCAGTATTTTCAAAACTTATTTTTGCATAATTAACTTTTGCAAGCATAAGTTTGATTTTGTTAAAGTATACGATTAAAATTATTCTTATTCCCATGTCTCTATTATTGCCATTCTATAGAACTTAAACATTGCTTTCTTGCTTACAGAAATAAAATTAAATTAAATTAAATTAAAAAAAAATGAGAAATTATTCCCTGTATTGACTTTAAGAATGTGATCCTGTGATTTCTTCCCACTATTTTTGCACTACCAGTAATGATACCCCTTGAATCCTGTCCTAGCTCTCAATTATTGGCACCATTTGTTTTAGTATCCATGTGTTATGCATGACTAATGATATTCAGCATGATGG